>NW_020174071.1:0-49737 GCF_003031525.2 Neophocaena asiaeorientalis asiaeorientalis | reverse complement strand
CTGGAAGTGCCTGAACAAGATGTGCGTCTATGACCCTAAGAAGTTCGAGTGGAGGGAGCTGGCCCCCATGAAGACTGCCCGCTCACTCTTCGGGGCCACCATCCATGACGGCCGCATTTTTGTGGCTGCTGGGGTCACAGACACAGGGCTGACCAGTTCAGCTGAGGTGTACAACATCGTGGACGGCAAGTATGGCTGCTTCCCCCCTCCCTGCCCCCGTTCCACTGGACAGCCAGGGACGAAGGGCCCCACTGTACCAGCCCGGCTGTGTGGCTTTGGGCCTATGTCAGACCTCTCTGTGTCTGCCCTGGCAGGAAACATAGCCTCTGTCTTGAGTCTCCACTGTGCAGCTTGGACATCAGCACAGAACTAGCCCCTCTACTCTGATCAGCAGTGAGGTGGGCTTCCCCCACAAGGGTTGTGGCCAGCCTGGTCTGCAGGAGAGAGCTCCCCGGAGATGCCAGGTTCCTCATTCAGAGACTCGTACCAGGCACTGGCCTGGTGCTAGGGTTACAGCAGTGACTGAGACAGAAGCTGCCCTGCCCTGGGAGATCGGGAAGAAAACTGAGCTGGCAGACCAGTTGGACTCAATCAGCTAAAGAGGTGGTGGGAGAAGGATGCCCAAAGGCAAAGGAAGGCTGGTGCCAAGGCATTTAGGAGAAAAAAGGCAGGCTTACTGGAGGAGAGGGCATTGGTCAGGTTGGATGGAGTGTGGTGGGTGAAGGGAGGTGGGGATTGTGGGTACTGGGGCTAGAGAGGGGTCAGTCGGGGTGAGGGACTTTATCCTGAGAGTAATGAAATGCCTCTGATGGGTTTTAAGCTCCCTTGTGTGTTTTCCTAAGATGCCTCATGGCAGCTCGTGTAGAGAAGAGATTACGGATTTCCTAGGAGGCAGGGGTACAGCTGTATAGCAAGAAGTGATGGTGGTCTGGAGCTGGGGGTACAGCAGGGATGGGGCAGAGAGGATGCACTGGAGAAAGACTTAGGCCAGCGCTTTTCATGTGCCCATGAATCCCTGGGGATCGCGCTCTGAATGCAGATCCTGATTGTCAGGTATGGGGAGGGACCCCAGAATATATTTCTAATAAACTCCCTGATGATGCTGCTGACGCTGCCAGTCCATGGACCACACTCAGTAGCAAGAGTTTAGCAGACAGAAGAAATAGGATGTAGCAATTGATTGGATGGTGGGGGTGAGAGGGAGAGGTGGACGCTTTTGAGTGAGGGTGAGAGGTCATTTATTTTTTTAATTAATTTATTCATTTATTTTCGGCTGCGTTGGGTCTTTGTTGCTGCGCGCGGGCTTCTCATTGTGGTGGCTTCTCTTGTTGAGGAGCACAGGCTCTAGGCATGCGGACTTCAGTAGTTGTGGCACGCGGGCTCAGTAGTTGTGGCGCACGGGCTTAGTTGCTCCGCAGCATGTGGGATCTTCCCAGAACAGGGCTCGAACCCGTGTCCCCTGCATTGGCAGATGGATTCTTAACCACCGTGCCACCAGGGAAGTCCCAAGGAGGTCATTTATTGAAGAACTGTTGGAGTTAGGTAGGAAAAGTGAGGGTCGAGTTAAAACATGTGGATTTGAGGTGACTGGGTGTCCAGGAGGAGCCCACTAGGGCAAAGAGAGAGCTCGAGGGTGAGATCTGGGGAGGGGGGACAGTACTCAGAGGGGACAAGCTCCCTCAGGGAGAGGATGTTAGTGGGAGAAGCCAAGGCCCAAGCTCTGGGGGCATCAGGGGCATATGCATTATTCAGCAAGGAATCCCAAGAGGTGAGGCTGGGAGGTGGGAAATGAAGAAAGTCACATCAGCAGAAGTACATACTGTGGACCCTGGATTCCAGAGCCCTGTGGTGGCTGGGGACCCGAGAGCAGTTTTGGAGGGATGAAGACCCAACTTCGGGAGCCAGGGGAGGGGAGTGAAGGCACCTTGAGAGTCACTGGACCGTGAAGGGGAGAAAAGGGACGGGGCAGGAGTGCAAGGGACGGTCTCAATGGTCACTGAGGTAGCAAGCTGGAGTTGGTTCAGGAGCAAAGGCGGGACATTGGGGAGAGCCCTGGTGGGTTTCATGGGGCAGGTTAGATGGAATGACAAGGGGACAGTGGAGGGAGATGGGAGGGGCAAGAGAATGGGGAAGAAGTGAAGACCAGAGGGCATTCCTCAGAGGTCAGGAAGCAGGTTGGGCTGGGAGCACGGGTGCCTGGGAGTCGGATTTTGCAGGGTGCAGCTGAAGCTGTGAGTGCTGGTGGGTGACAGTCACTGGGCTCGCTGCGGCCCCCCGGGGGGCGGGTGAGGCACCTCCTCACGCCCCCTCCTTCCTGCCAGGTGGGCGCCCTTTGAGGCCTTCCCACAAGAGCGCAGCTCGCTCAGCCTGGTCAGCCTGGCGGGCACGCTCTATGCCATCGGCGGCTTTGCCACACTGGAGACTGAGTCCGGGGAGCTGGTTCCCACAGAGCTCAACGACATCTGGAGGTGAGCCTGGCCCTAGGGAGGTGAGGGGAATCGTGAGCAAGGCCAGCTGGCCACCGAGGCAGCGCCCAGCAGGCTTATCTGTGGGCAGAGCTGATCCCTCTTCCAGGAAATCCTGTGGGGACAGGGCAGCAGACATGCCTCGCTCAGCCCAGGGTCTCTCCAGTTTGCTGGGAAAGTTTGGGTTTGCACACATGTCACCACGCCCCCCTGTGGGGCTTCGACAGTGTCAATCAGGACCTGGTGCCAAAGTTAGGGCCCAGACCCACAGAACCGGGCCCCAGGGGGGAGAGCAGGCCCTGAGAGGCAGCCAGCTCTTCCCTCTCCCCTCCCTCCTGAGGGGGAGAGCTGGGTCGGGATTGAGAAGTAGCTGGATCCCAGCTTCTCAGAGCCATTGCTTCAATGGCTGGTCCTAGCTGCGGGTGGAGGGGTGAGGTTTCGGCAGCCTGGGGCAGCTTCTGAACCTTCAGTGATGCTCAGTGCTGCAGGCAGCCTCTAGAGGGCACTGCTGCTGGGAGGGCAGGACCCGGGGAGGGGGGCAGGGGACTTCTTGGAGAGTTGAGTACAGAAATTCTCAAGAGGAGAGGTTTGGGGAGGTGCAGACCTTCCTGGAGGGAGGTGGACTTCAAGGAGTGTGGGCTTCCTGAGAGGGGGCTCTTCCTGGAAGGTAGGGCAGGTGTTCTTTGGGGGTGGGACCCTTTTCCCAGAGCGTGGGCGCTCTCCAAGAGCTGGCCTTCCTGGAGATGGGCCTGAGGCTAGGGGGCGGCACTCCCCAGGGGTGGCCTACTGCACCCAGCCACCCCTCCCTGCTGGGTCCCACCCAGGACTTGGCTGACCGAGCTCCTCGTCCGTGTCTCCACTCCTCCCACCCCAGGTACAATGAGGATGAGAAGAAGTGGGAGGGGGTCCTGCGGGAGATCGCCTGTGCCGCCGGAGCCACCTTCCTACCTGTGCGGCTCAATGTGCTGCGCCTGACCAAGCTGTGACCCGCCCAGAGGACCTGGCCGCGCGCCCCCCACGCTGCAGCCCACACAGGCCCGGCCTTCTGGGATGGGGGCTCCAGGGAGGAGTCTGGGAGAGGCAAAGCCCACCTGTATCCCATCCCGTCACAGTGCCCGAGGGGCCGCTTCAGCCAGGAAGGGGAAATCGCTACCTGGAGCTAGCCTTTCGGGTGGGGACGAGAAACTTTTGGCCTCTCCGGTGTCTCCATATCCCCCGTGTTCCTGGTCCATGAGGCAGAACCTCGGGGGCTGGTCAGGCTGCATCCCAGCCCAGCCCCGGCCTGGCTGTGTGTGCCCGTAAACTCCCCACAGAACTCAGTCTCCTCGCCTGTCAGATGGCGGTAGGGGGTGGGGGGGTGGTTCCCCATCGAGTGCACCTTGCAGCCTGGGTAAGTCTCCTGTAAGAAGAATAAAGTGCCTTCCGAGCAAGCAGCTCGGGGTCTGGGATCAGGTGCTCCAAGCGTCAGCGACCAGGTGGTTTGAAGACCTGGGGCTTCCGTGTTCAGCTGCTGGGCTGCCAAGATCGGTGGTCTCTGCCCTCCACGTGTGTCTCCTACACGTTCTGTTTGCGCCAAGAGCTTGAGCCCCCTCCCTGAACCTCCAGCTCCGCATCCAGCCTGGACAGGGAGCCAGGAGACTGCTGGAGGAAGGGGCAGGGGAGAGCCAAAGCGCAGTAAAAAGTCTTTTATTGTATCAGTCAGGCCCCTCCCAGGAACAGCTGAGCAGAGCCCATCCCTCTCCCCCTCTCCCCTACTCGGGCTTCTCTTTGTCCTGCTTCTGCTCCTCCTCCAGCATCAGGGTTCGCTCTCGCTCCTTCACCAGCTGGACACCACAGTAGGTGACAAACAGGACGGCCAGCGTGGTCTGGGGGAACCCTGTGTGGGGAAGAGGTCATGCGCGCCTGGAAGCAGCTCCCCTCTCCCCCAGCGACTCTTCTCTCTCCCCGCTTGACTGTGCCTCCCTGCTGAGTCCCTGGGGAATTGCGGTGGGGTGGGGACATTTCAGGAGGTCACAGTCCTTGAGGTTGATACCTGGCATATTCCGTATCCCCCGTCCCTCACCTGTGAGTAGCAGGCGCTTGGCGACCAGCTCTGTGAACTCAAAGCTGTTCAGGCTTACAAGGTTGTACATGACGATGGCCCAGAAGTTCATGGCCCCAAAGATGGCTCGGACCCTGCGGGACATCTGCTCCGACAGAGAGGCCTGCTGGGTCCAGGACAACATAGGCAGTGAGGTAAGAGGCCCAGGGGAAAGAGGACGCGGCGGGTCAGAGGCCTTGCCTATGTGGCCACCTGGGTCCTGGGGATATGCCTGTGTCCCTGAGAGTCCCCGGTCAGCTCTCCCTCATTGTTAAAAGATGGGAAACTGAACTCTGGAGAGAGGGCAGGGCCTGAACAACACAGCCAGGCCCGGGTGCCCCCCGACCCTGCAGAAGGGAAGGGAGGGCCAGGTACCCACCGAGGGAGCCATTGCCCCAACGACCCGGAGGCGGGTGGTAGTGAGAAAGTTCTGGCCTGGCAGCCAGGTGTGGCTGGAAGACTCCAGAGAGAAGTAGTGCCACCCCCTCCAGTGCCCCAGACAACCCAGCCCCAGACCTTCCTTGCTCACCTCAATTCGTGCCAGGGGCCCCCACTCTGCCAGCTTCTGTACCCAGAGCTCAAAGTTGAGGCCAAAGCAGTTAAGGCATGACCACAAGTAGACAGTATCACAAGGTCCGAGCCACAGAGTGGTGATGGCAAACGTGGCCACAGTGGCCGCCAGCTCTGGGATCACCTCAGAGTGCTCCCCACCCACGTGGTCATACACGTACCTGCAGGCAAGGCGGGAAAAGGGGCCGCTGGGAGTGTGGGCAAAGGATACACAACGGGGGCAGCCTCCTCAACACTGTCATCCTGGGCACATTCAACACCCTGGGCCTGAGGTGGCTGCTCCTCCTCTACCCAACTTCAAAATGTGGAGGGCTCAGCCTTGAACTTCCTGTCTTCTCTAGCTACCTTCATTTCTCCAAGCGATCTCATTCAGACTCTGAATACTGTCTCTATGCTGACAGGCCCCAAATCTGTCTCTCTGGTCTCTCTCCTGACTCATATATCCAACTGTTACCAGACATCTCACACGAAGGACCAACTCCCCCATCCCTGCCCAAACCTACTCCATTCCCATCTCAGCTAATGATACCACCATCCATTCAGTTGCTGGCCAGAAGCCTTGGTGCCATCTTGGATTCTCAATTCCCCTCTCCACTCACATCCAGACCAGCAAATGCTATACGGGCTCCGCTGGGTCCTGAGCACTGCTTATCACCTCCACTAACACCACCCTAGTCCAGGGGATCATCTCCTGTCACACAGATCATTGCAAGAGCCTCTTAGGTCGTCTCCCTGCTTCTGCCTCTGCCCCCTGCTGTCCGTTGTCCACACAGCAGTTAGAGGCATCTTCTAACAGTGTAACCCAGCTCACCTCACTTCCACAATCACACCCTCCCGCGATAGCTCCTCTTTACAGAATAAACTCAACCACCTTCCTGTGGCTAGAAGATCCCACGTCATCTGGTTTCTGCCTCCCTCCCTGACCTATCACCCACCACTCTCCCCTTCATTCACTATGCTGTCCCCTTACTGGTCCTTCTGATACTCAGACACACACAGCTGGCTCCTGTCTCAAGACCTCTGTACCTGTTGTTCCCTCTGCCTGGAATTCTCTTCTCCAAATTTCGTTATCACTCAAGTCTCAGTTCATCTCACAGAGGCCTACCCGAACCCCAACTAAAGAAGCTTCTACCCCATTACACTCTTTTATTTTCTTCATAACACTTACCACTCTCTAAAATTATCTTTTTTTTTTTTAACCTGTTTATGGTCTGTTTCTCTCCACTAGGCTGTAAGTTCCATGAGTTCACAGCCTTTGTCATGTTCACTGCTGTATCCCCAGTGCCTAGAACAGTGCCTGGCACATAGTAGATACTCAATAAATATCTGTTAGATAAATTCAGTAGAAGACCCATTGCATAACCAGCCTCTCTGTTCCTTGACCTCCTCGTTTCACCAATGGTTTCTTTTCCACTCCACCTCAGTCACCCACTCCCATGGCCACACCCCAACTTTTGCACCACTTGTTTGACTCCTTCCTAATTTCCATCCTTCACCCTGCCCACCCCCCTGACCTGACTCCCTAGCTCCACTTCTTCAGTCTCATTGACCTCCCCCCCACCTTCCTTATCTTGTGACCCCCTCCTATTTTTACCACCCTTCTTAACTGTATTCAATGGGTCATCATCACAAATAACCTAAAAACCCTTCTCCCTCACTTCTTCCTTCTTACCCATCTGGGAAAGCCCAATCACCCACATTCTCCTCACCTGCACCCAAGAAGCGAAGCCCTGATGGGAAAAACCCCACACCTTCACACATTAGAATCTATAAACCCACTACCCCCAACCCCACTTGAGCTGTCAGTGCCACGGTTTCTCTGGTCAGCATCTTCTCTCAGGCTCTGCCCTGGCTACTCCACCTCATCTCTCCTGCACGTGTGAATGGGTGTGGTGATCTAGGCAGGAGGAGAGAGGCAGCATCTGTGTGCCTCCCTCCACCCCCAACCCTGCATCTCTCAGCTGATGACCTTGCCTCCTACTTCACGGAGAAAACCGAAGCTTTCAGGAGGAATCCCTCACCTTTCCACACTCACCTGCCATTCTTCTGCATCCACACCGGCCTTTCTTCCTTCTCCGTGGCCGAAGCCAGAGCTCTGCCTGGTTCCATCGCCTCCTGCCCTTCTCAGGGAGCTCCCTCCATCAATCACCCCTCTATCCTGCGCTGTTAACTTCCTCCTTTCTATTGAATGACTCCCCTCGGCACCCAAGCATGTCCCATTATTTCCTGTCTTTAAAACACCCACTTCTCCCTTCGGCCACTTCTGTGTGTCCCCCTTCAGTACCAGGCTTCTTCTAGGAGCTGTCCACACGGGAACTACCCTGCGGTTCCTCTGTCCCCTACGCCCCCAGCCCCGACTCCTCCCCGCCCCTGCCTCTCCAGGGAAAGGCTGAGAACCTCCATGCCACCCACGCTCACACTCAGTCTGTGGCTTCCTTGACACCAGCAGCATCTGACCCAGTTGCCCCTACCATGCCAGCATGGTTTTCCCTGGGCTTCCAGGGTGTCCCACGGTCCTGCCTTTTCTCCTGCTCCTCTGACCGCTCCTTTCAGGCCCTTCTGCTGGCTCCTTCAACCAGAGTCCTTCCGGGCACACGACTTCCTGGGAGTCATCGCCCTCTCCTTCCTGATGCCCTCAATCCACGGCCAAGTGCTGTCCAGGCTGCCTGCTGTGTGTCTCCACTCCATTTCTCTCACCTCCAGGGGCCCCACCCAAGTCCAAACCTCTGTCTTTCGCTTCGACCTCTGCCATGACCTCCTCCCTCCCTCCCTGCTTCCTCTGGCCCAGAGGTGATCTTTGAAGACGTGGACCCACCCGGCCACGGCCCTGCTCAGCCACCTGGGGGATGGCTGTGACATCCCACCCCACCCCAACTCACCTGCAAAGCCAGTCGTTGATGCCACGGTCAAAGTGCCTGTGGGAGGAGAGCATACGGGTGGGAATCAGCCAGGAGATGAGCTCCGGGGCTTGGGGCAAGAGGCAAAGGGGAGGTGGGGATCCCGGAGGCGAGTCCCCGGACCTCGCACTCACGTCTCGGAGAAGACGTAGAGCGCTGTGATGCACTTGGGAGGCTGGGGCGGGTCCAAGTGGTCGAGGCGCGCCACGGTGTTGACGACGCCGAAGAGGACGGCCGCCTTCACCCAGTCGTACACCAGGTTTGAGTAGGCTAGGCCAGCTGGGGACAAGGGGTCGTCACGGCCCGAGGGGCATTACACCGACCTTCCCCCCGTCCCCCATGCCACCCCGGGTCTTCCCAAATCCAGGGGAGGCGCGGAGCCCTGCCCTCCCCTACGGACACTCTCTCCCCAGCTCGGGGTGGGGGTGGGGGTATCCTTGCGCCCGGCCGCCCCCACGGAGGCCCCGCCCCCACGTCCTGGGGGGAGGGGCTGGCCCCTGGGAGACCCTATCCGGCTGGGGAAATCAGCCCCAGGCCCCGGCGAGGTGGGCGGCCTCTGTCTGGTACCACTGCCCGGCGTCACGGGGCAAACCTACCTCCAAGTCCCACGCGTTTCAAAGGCTATATCCCCGCTCCCCCACCCTGCGACAGGTGCTGTCCCCCGGGGCGCCAGCTTCCCCAGCTGTGACTCCGCCGCCGTTGGGGCGCAGAGGGTCCGTCCTTCTGAAGTGGCGGCCCCGTCCCCATCCCTGTTCTGGGCCCGGCGCGCACCCACCGAGGGCGCTGTCCGGGAGGCGGCTGGCGAACTTGAGGTCATTGGGGATGGTGAGGATGTAGAAGAAGTGGAAGAAGATGTCCACGGCCACGATGGCTACCACGCTGAGGCCCGCCTGGGCCCGGATGCGCCACAGCTCGCCCTCTCGCCGCACTGGCTCCACCTGGCTCACCTGAGGGACGGCTAGGGTCTGAGTGGGGGAGGTAAGCCCTGCGCGAGGAGCCCTGTCTGAGCGGTGAGTCACGAACTAGCTGTCTGGGGATGCGAGGGTGAGGGGAGACGCGGCTTCATCCTGGCAACGCTGAGAGTGGAGACACGGGCCCCTCTGGGGTCTGAGGGGGGTTCACTTCCGCCCGGAGGGGGCGCAGTTCTGTCTTGGGAGCCCACAGGGTGTCCCCTCACCTGAGCGTGGAAGCGATCAAAGGTCATAATGGGCCCGAAGAAGAAGAAGGGCAGGTAGAAATTGTACTTGAGCAGGTCAGCTAGGGAGTAGCGGCGGTCAGGGTGGGCACAGCTCTCCAGCGCAAAGCTGGTACAACGCAGCACCGTGAAGCCGCTGCCCCCGTGAAACAGCACCTCTTGAAGATCAAAAGTCCCTGTTACAAACCCGCTCTGGATGGGAGAGAACAGGCCGCCAGCTCACCAGGGTGCCCCTTGTCTCTGGGAAGCCCACCCAGCCTCCTGCAGGGGCCCAGCCTGGTTCTGCCGTCACCCTCTCTGCCAGCGCCCGTCAACACTGGCCACCTAGGGCCAATTTCATAAGTGCCGGGGCAGAGCAGGGAAGGAGCTGGACGTGTCTCTGCTGCTGTGGAGGCGACCACCTTGTGGGCAGGGCATGCTCCATGGTCAGAGGCTTGAAGACGGGTGGGAAAGTGAAGGAAATGCTTGGGGAGACTTAGGAGGCAAACGTTTCGGATGGGGTGAGAGGTTTGGGGTCCTATCCCTGCACCCTCCACCCCTGCCCCGCCCCAGCACACACCTGCCAGGAGATGAGGGGGTCCAGCTTGAAAGAGGCAAGGCTGGCCAGGCCGAGGCCGAGACAGAGCCAGGGCTGGTGCAAGAGTGAGACAACGTAGAGGCCCACGCAGTGGCCAAGCAGGAGTAGCAGGTACCAAGGGCCCATCGTGCCCACCACCGCCAGGGCCCCGTACGCAGCATACACCCAGGAGCGGAGCTGCGGGCAGGGAGAAGGCTGCGTCTACCTCTCCATGTGAACGGAGGTGGGAGCCCAGGATGGCCTCCCCGCAACCCTCGTGGCTGAGGGGGAGGGGGAGGCAGGGGGGGCTCAGGTCCAGCTCACCTGGGGGGCAACCATAGTGCAGAGTTTCGCAAACAGCACGTGTCCGGAGAGAGCGAAGAAGATGGCGTTGCGGAAGGAGGTGAACCACATCACCCACTCGAAGTCAGCCACGTCCTGGGGCAGGCCCAGGCAGGTTAAGGTGGGGCGGGGGCAGAGTGGGCTGGCACTTGGGCTGGTCAGAGTCTCAACCCCTTCCCTGCCCCCAGAGTCTTCTTGTGCATTAGAGGAGAGCAACGGCTGAGGTCCCTGCGTTCCCCTCTGAGGGAAGTACCAGGAAGGTAGGTAGAGAGGAATGAGGGGCACCACGTGGGCTGCCCTGCTGCTCCGAGCTCCCCCTCTGTCCAGCACATTGCCTGACATTCCACCATTATTGCGTTGTTCCTGGGGAGGATGGTGCTGGAGGCCCTGCGGAAGCCCGTCTCGGTTTGTTTCCTAAATGAGCAGGGTCTGAGGCAGGCTTGGTTTGGCCCCAGGAGGACGGAGGAGGGGCCAGTGGAGAAAATGAAGATGCTGAAACTTCAAGCCAGAGACCTTCCCCATTGCCAGCCCTGTGTTATGTGGGACCATTGGGAACAGGGGAGAGCGGGGAAGGGTTTGGGACAGGAGAGACGGGCCAGGGATCAGAGACCCCGGTCAGGGACCCTGCGCTGCGGGGGACCTACCATCTTCCGGCCAATGTACTCCCAGCCAGGTCGCACAGACTCCCGGAAGGCTTTCCTGTGGGCCCCACCTGAGAACAGAGTCTGGTCTCAGGGCGCTTCACACCCACACCTGCCTCTACAGCAAGGCTGATGCCACCCTCGGGGGACAGGAGAGGGTCTGGGTCTCTCTCTGCCTCTGCTTCTCTCTGGGTCTCACTGTGTGTCTGGGGCCAGGTCTCTGTATCCCTGAGTGTCTGAGACACACTCTCTCTCTTTCTCTGGCTCTGCTCAGGTCTCTGTCAGTGTGCTTCTGCATTTGAGTCTCCCTGTGGCTGCATCTGACTCAACCCCCTAGCCCCAAGGCCTAGGGACTGCCCTTGAGTCTGGAGCCTCTAAGTTTCTGGCCTTGCTGGGTGGAGCCCTGAGACCCCCAGCGGAAGAACGGTCCCACCCCTCTGTCCCGGGGCCCAGCTGTTACCTTGTGAAGCCTCAAAGAGGCCCCGGCCGGCATAGCCTAGGGCCCCGCTCAGCACCAGGGAGTACAGGCCCAGCTCTGCTGCGGGCAAGGCTGTCTTGACGCCCATAGCCTGGATGCGGCTGAGGGAGACAGATTGGGTGAGGGCACTGCTGCCCCCCGGCCCTGCCTGGCCCAGTTCATGGTCCCCACTGAGGTGGAGCGGTCCCCATTCTGAAGAGAGACAGCCCCTTGGGCATCTCATGCCATCATTCTCCCCGGCCATCTCCCACTCCTCCCAGGCCCCCTGCCATTTGGTGCCCCATCCTAGCCGCTACTCTCGGCCCCCTCCCCCTTCCCACTGAAGGCTCTTGAAAGCATTGCCTTCACTCTCCGCCGGCCTTCTACACCTTCATTCACTCCTCCATACCTTTCAGGTGGACCGGTCCCCACCCTCTGCTCAAACTGCTCCTCCAAGGTTTCAGATGACTTTCTTGTGGAGAAACTCCCTCTGCATCACCTCAGTCATATTTCTGGCCCCTAGGGTTCCCACTCCCCTCAGTAAGTCTCTATCAACTCCTGACAAATCCACCCCTCCTCCGGGCCCCTTTCTCTGATTCCATACCCTCCTGAGCTGCCTTTACTTCCTGTGACCTCCCCACGGGAGGAGGGAGGTCTAGCCTATAGCTTCTCATTGACCCCCATTACGCCAACCAGCCCCTGAGTCCCGGCCTGCCGCATCCCTGGTTCCTGCCTGTGTCCGTGGCCACACCTGCCCACTCTCTCAGTGCTCTGTGTATCCAGGCCCTGGATGCCGGCTGGAGGCTGTGCTATTTGAAGAAGTGCCCTGGGGTAGTGGGTGTGGGGCTAGGCTGGGCCAGGCAGACACCGGGGAGTGTGCTGGCCGCTGCCCAAGGTGTTGACCAGCATTGGGCTCAGGGGGAGCCTGGCCACTCCCTCCTGCCAGGGCTTAGCTCATCCCCAGGAGTCCTCCTGGGTCATCCCTGGGACCTAAGCTAGCACCTGTGCCCTCTCTATCCTGCTCCGGCCTGACCCGTGGCCATCCTTTCAGGCTGGGCTGAGCGAGGTGGCTGGCATGGCCCTCTCTCCCGCCCCAGATCCTCTAAATCTCCCTCACCAATTCCGAAACCAGCTCTCCTGGGCCGCCACAGTCGGCATTCTCCCCATTACACGGATGGAGGGCTCATGGACCAGAGAGGGGCAGGGACCTGTCAAGGTCACACAGGGGACCAGGGACAGGATTGAGTGTTCTCAGTGAGCCCCCCTGCAGTCTCTGATCGGAGAAGACCGTCCGCTGCCCCTGCCCCTACCAGCGGCCTGCCGGACCTGACTTCTACGCCGCTGGCCTGAGGGCTGACGCACCTCCCCACGGGCCGGGTGGGGGTAGGGAGGCCCTGAGGATCGGGTTAAGGGAGCAGAAGCTTGAAACCGGAGCACGGTGAAGAGCCTGCGAAATAGCTTTGTCAGCTGCCTCCCACTCTCCACTTTCCAATTTTAGCTCCCCGTGGCTGGTGCCGGGTGTCCCCTGTGAGGCCTCTGTGAGCAAGGCCAGGGCTGGCCCCCAGCCTGGGACCTCTCCTGATAGACCCCAGACCTGGGCCAGCCTGTGGACAGAGGAGTACCCCCTGCCCACTGACCTGCCCGCCTGAGGTATACCTGGAGTAAAGCCCACTTTGGGGCCTGAGGTTTGCGATGAGGGGCCTGGGGTGGGCTCTACAGGTCTCAAGGACCCCGTAGTGGCTACATCCCTGGCTGGCACTGACCTTGAGGAAGCTGTGAGGGACCCTGGCACACTGCCCACCTCGGGGCTCTGGGGTCCTGCGTCCGACCGTGCGACCGTCCGACCAGCTGGGCTCTGGGGCCCCGGTGCGGTGTGTCCAGCTCTGGGGTCCCCACGCCCTCGAGGCTGTGAACGGTGAGTGGTGACAGCAGGAGGGGTGGGGGAGGAGGAGGGCAGGGAGGAGGTGGCCTTTCTGGAGCGGAGCTGCGCGAAGTGGAGCAGAGCTGAGTGCTGCAGAGCTGCTGGCCACAGGGAGCTGCAGGGAGGATTGGGGAGGGGCAGAAGGGGTGGCCATTGGCATAGGCTCAGACAGGGACACCTGGACCTCACTTCGACCTCCCTCCCCTGGTCCGTACAGCCTGTGTCTCCTTCTCACTGCTGGCCAGGGCTCTCCTCTTCCAGGAAGCCTTCCAGGTGGCCCCCGCTGGCCTCTCTAGGCTTGTGAGCTGCGCCCCCACCACGCAGACACACACTCATACCGTGCCCACACTTCCATGAATTCCAGCGCACACCTTTCCATGTGAATTCCCAACAGCTGTCCCACGGCACACCCACCTCGCCCCCTGCCCTGGTCCATTTCATCAGGCAGAGACTCCTGGCTGGCCAGGCATCAGTGCCTGGGGGTGGACTGACTGGCCTAGTGGAATTGTAACTGGCAAGAGACATGTGGGCCCTATACTCCAGCCCTGTCCCATAGGGAGCTGACCAGGTGGAGGGGAGCTAGCAGGGTCACTTGAGTGGGTCCTTGGAGTGGCTGACATCCTCTCCACGGCAGGGTGGAGGCAGACAGCACTGTTCCTAAGCAACCAGGACTCCTCTGGGGGAGGGGAGTGGGGGGACAGGGCCCTCACTCTGGGAAGGGGCAGCTGAGGCCTCGGCGCAGCCTACCTGATGCAGAGGGGTATCCTGAAGGCCACCCCACCGTGGCCTCAGAGCCCAGCTGGTTGGACGGATGCATGGTTGGATGCAGGACCTCGGAGCTCCATGGTGGGCAGTGTGCCAGGGTCCCTCACAACCTCCCCAAGGCCAGTGCCACCCAGGGATCCAGCTACTCTGGGGTCCTTTGGGATGAGGATCTCAGAGTCTGTGAGGGTCCGTTTATGCATGTGCATGGGGGACAGGGTCTGGAGGGTAGAAGGAGCTGTGTGACTACAATGAGTCACAAGACAGGTCCTGGAGCCCGTGCTGACCCTCTGAGCCCAGGCATAGGCTCAGCGGAGACTAGAGGAGGAAGAAGTGTTCTCCTACCCCGACCCTCAGCAGGGGCACTTCCAGGGCCTGAGCAAGGCCTGGGAGGGAGAGTACCCTCCCTTCCCACAATACCCGGAGGCGCTGAGCTTCCTCTCAGCACACACTCCCCACAGAGTGACACGGAGGCCTGCACGGCGGGTCCCTGACTCTGAGAAGCATGAACGGTGATCACTGCACTGGAGGGGCTGCGTGCGGGCTGCAGTCATGGATCATGGGTGCTAGAGGAGGCCAGTGTCGGGGAGGGGGTGTGCCTGAGCCAGACTGTGGGCGTTAAGGAGGGCTTCCTGGAGGAGGTGGGGCACCCGAGTAGAGTCCTGAGGTAGAGTCAGTGGTTGTTAGAGGAGAAATAAGTTAATCACAGTTCTGAGGCTGTACCTGGATTAACTCTTTTTAATGTCACCACAACCTCTAGGGAAGTGGTTGTTACCATTTTCCCCAGTTGATAGAAGGGGAAACTGACGAACAGGAGGTTAGATTAAGTCACTGGCTCAGCTGTAGGAGCTTCTGGAGTTGATTGCCCTGCAGGGGCAAGAACCCAGCTCACCCACACCTGGTGCTGGCTGAGACCAGCCTGAGCCGGCCATGCAGCTGGTGCCCTCATGAGGCTCCAAGAGAATGGCTCTGGGAGGCAGACGGGGTGCTCTGGCTTCACCGTTAAGAGCACAGGTACAGCCAGCTGACTTGAGCCTGAGCTCCGCCTTGCTGGCAACCCACTTCTCTGAGCCTCAGATACTCATCTGTAAATGGGCACACTGCCGGCCCTGACCTCACTGGGCTCTTGGGGGGATTCGATGGCTCACTCCGTGGCCAGGGCCTGGCTCACTGAACTGCTCATAAAGACAGGCTGTTAGAGAGGCTGAGACCCCTCGCTCCAGAGGCCAAGACAGGCAGCGCTCGCACACAGCAGGAGGAGGGGTCCACCGGGCCACCGCGTGCGGTGGGGTCTGTAGGGAGCTTGGCTTGTCGGGGTGGCAGGCGGGTAGAGGGCTAGGGAGGCCCCTTTGACCTGGGGCTGGACAGCCTGAGGCCAGCTTCCCCCGAGTGAGGGGTGGTGAGGGGAGGGCACCTGGTGCTCACAAAACGAGGGGCAGGAAGTGACTGGGCTAAGACCAGCAAGGGCTACTGGGAAAGATGGGCAGGGGGCCAGTTCTCTCAAGTCTCAAAGTCCTTTTCATTTGTTTCTTGTTGTCGCTCAAAGTAAAAAGTCAGGGAAAGTGTGTGTGTGTGGTATGTTGTTTATGGCGTGTGTGTGTGTGTGTGTGTGTGTGTAAGGCTCAGGGACTATAGGAGATATGGTGTGTGTGCAGGAGAGGGGGTGCGTGGGCAGAGACTTCCTTGTGGGGTGGCCGTGAGCTCGCTGGAGGAGGGGATGGGGAGGCTACTTCTGGCCACTGGATGCGAGGGCCCAGAGGAGTCCTCTTGCTGCAGGCCCCCCTGACCCGGCCTCCTGAGAGCAGGGGAGGGCCCAGGGACATGGGGGCGTGTTTGGGGCTTGAATCAGCCTGAGCCAGACTGCAGCCTTGTCCAATTCGGCTGTGGTGCCCCAAAGGCCCCCAAGGGGACAGTGGCCAAGTCACACCCATGGCTCAGCTGGGTCTCAGCTGTCAGTGTCGGAACCTGAGCGCCCAGGCCCACAGCCTGGCGTGCGGCCAGGGAGAGTCCTCACGTGAGGCGTCTCCACCCCCGGCCTCACTGCTTGCTGTTCCTCCACTCTCCAGGCACCTGTCTCCCGTTCCCACCACCTTGTGGCTCCGGGTAGGGACCTCAGCGTTCCCATCTGTGAAAGGCAGGTCCAGCCCACCTGCTGCCCACCTGCCTGAGGGCTGGGAGGTCCTCCTCAGGGCCACAGGGACAGGCGGTGCTGCCCAGGAGGGGCCACAGGCACTAACCTGGACAGACCAGGTTGCCGCGCTCCGTGCCTGGCCCACCTTCAGGGCCCCAGCCCTTGGTCCTTCTGACAACCCTTTCTTCTCCTGGGCCTTCCCCTCCCCACCCCCTTACCCACCCACACCCCAGGGAGATTGGAAGGACAGCCCTCACCCCACCCAGACCTGGGCATTGAGCCCGGAAGCCAACAGGAAAGGTGGGAGGCTCTGAGATACGGCTTTCTGTCTCTGCATATCCCCAACCCATCCCGCCCCGTCGCGGCACTCTATTTCCCACGCCTCTCTGACCGGACAGGCAGCTCCCTGAAGGCCGCAGCAGCAAGTCAGATTCACCTCTGGGCCCCTCACAGGCCTGGAGAGGCTGGTATGCAGTTGGCACTCGATGACTGCTTGATGGCCAGCTGGCTCGGTAGATGGTGGCCTGGGAATCTGTCTCCCCAGCTGATCTGGGGCTTCCAGGAGCTCGGGGACTGAGTCTGCCTCACCTGGCACCCCCTTGCCTAGGGCAGAGTAATTGCTCAACAAGTATGTGTGGAACTAATAGAGGTAATACTGTGGGCTGACGTTTATTGAGCGCCTACTGTGTGCCAGCCGCTGCACTAGTACTTGGCACCTTTTAACTCAGTGGGTCCTGAAGAGGGATTCTGCTGGGGGAATGGAGCAGACCTGCTCTAAGCACACACGTGTGTGTGTGTGTGTGTGTGTGTGTGTGTGTGTATGTAGATGCACATTCCCGCTCGTGAAGACCGGTCACTTGTGTCACTTGTGCAGTGGCTCACATATGCGGCATACATACCGTGAACCCCCTCCATGGGGGAAGCTACCTGGGACTTCTGGGACCCTGTCTGCTCGAGCCCTTCCTCGGGGATGGGGCTGAGGAGGGACTCCATGCTGGCCCCGCTACTCGGAGCCCCGACCCTGCATGGGGTGACAGATCTAGAGACCCCCAGCAAGTGTAGTGAAGGCCATGAGGATGAAAGGGTGCTCAGTTTTCCCGTGAAGGAAGTTTTCTCTGATCCCATGTGCAGGGGAATGGCTAGGCAGGGCCTGTGAGTGTGGAGCCGGCATTGTCTGCTGGCACATGTGTGTCTACGTGTGATTCATGCCCCTGAGTCTAGGCATTTGTGTGCATCTGTGTCTTTGTGTGGGCCCCTGTGTGCACAGGTGTGGCCAGGGTGTCTGGGGTCGGGGTGTGTGGCTACCCTCCATGGAGCCACCCTTCCCCATGGCAGTAACCGCAGTTGAGAGGGGTGACACTGCGGCAGTCACAGAGGGGCCTGGGGGCTCTCCTGCAGCAGCCCTCCCAGTTCACCCCTGTGCTGTGGTGAGGCAGGGACACTATGCCTTCGCCTGGACCCACTGCCTCAAAATCTCCCTGCCCAGAGCTCCAAGCCGGCCCCACCTCTGCCCTCTGCCACCAGCACCCACCAGCTGCAGCCTTTTGGAAGCAAAAAGAGGTGCCTCTTGGAGCAGCTGGCAGGGGGACAGAGCTGCCCAGCACTGGGTAGGCACGCCCACCCTGGGTATTCGGATCTGCTGGAGGACCCTGGCTTTTGCAGGCATGCAGGCCAGGGTTAAATATTAGCTCCGTGTCTTTCTGTGAGCCTCGGTTTCTCCATCTGTAAAACAGGGTGACAACCCCCTGGGTTACTAGAGGTCTAGATGGAATTGGGTTTCCACAGTAGGTGCCCACTCACTGGGAGCTGTGGTAATCGTGAAAATCATCATTATTATTACAAGCCTGAGGGTCTGCACCTAAGGAAGAACCCTAAGGGGTGGGCCGACAAGGTGGCTAGGAGCATGGTGCCCCCAAGTCTGTAGAGGGTGGGGATGCCCACAGATAGAGCAATGGAGGTAGGAGTGGGGTGTGAGGATGCTCTGGTGAGGGAGGTGGGGCGGGGCTGGGCGGCCTGGGGGATGCTCCCAGCCTGGAGCCCTCTGGGCTCTCCTGCACCTGTGGAGCCCTGTGGGCATGCAGGGTCCCCCGCTAGGCTCTAGGACAAGGGCAGTGAGCACCTGCCCAAGGGACTGCATCTGTCCGTCCACAGCCAGCTTCTCATCCCAGAGCTCTTGCCGATGCCGACAGGCTACTGGCCTCCTCCCTTGCCATCGCTAAGCATGCCCAGGGCTTCTCCTTTGCCCTCCTGCCATGGGATGTTGGCTCTTGTTGCCCTTGGAGAGCCTCTTCTAGGAGAAGGGGCCCAGCTGGCTGCCCCAGGTTGGCTTCCAGGAGCAGATGGAGTCCTCAGATAGAGCCTCGTCCTCTCAAGGCCTAAGGCTGCCCCGTCCAGCCAGGCTGACACTGGGCCGCCATCCTAGTGCTTGTCTGCCTTCTGCTGCCGCAGGGCCTGCAGGAAGACCCCTTTCACCTGGCCCAGGGTCTCATGGTACATTCGGAAGTCCTCCTCCTTTCCCCGGAGGGCACTGCTTAGGGCAGCCTTCAGCATTTCGTTCTCCTCCACCTGGATGGCCAGCCTAGACCACACAGAGAAGGGGGCTCAGCGCGGCTGAGCTGGCACACGTGAGTGTGTGTGCATGCGTGTAGAGGGTCCTGGGAAAGGCTGCCAGCTCGGCTGCTCTTCAGACTCAGGGTACTCTCTGAACTCCTCTCAGGGACCCTTGGGGGAATACCATGTGGGATTCCTGTCTGGGCCCAGCTACAGCTACTGGGCCTGGTACCCAGTCGTTCCCCCAAATGTTGGCTGCCTCAGGCATGAGTACTAATTTATAGAGGTTCCCCCTTTCCCACCACTGCATTTGACCTTAAAAGGTTTAATTGAATGAGAAAAGTGGGTTCAGTGACCCACACTTGATAAAACTTCTCTTGGGACCATGGGCTCTTTAGGGTTATGGCTGGGTTTCTCTGCCCTCTGATGGCCAGTTACTGAATTGCAGGCCTAGAACCCAGGACCCAGCAGGACCAGCCTTCTGGGCAAATAGAAGTCAAAGCGGGAGGGACGTGATCCCTCTGCCTATCAAAACACCTCCACCCAGACAACACCACCCTTTCAGGAAGACGGGGCAGGGAGCACCTGGTGGTCAGCTCCTCCATCTGGGATTCCACGGGCACATTGGAGATCTGGGCAGAAGATGGGTCCTTCCTCTCACTCTCCTTTGGGTTGTGCCTGGTGTTAGAGGTGGGCACACCTGTGGGGCAGCAGCAGCCACTTTCTGTGGTGAGGCCATGGCCCTGTGTTAACACTTCCTTCTCCCACCCCCAACTGTCCACTTCCTGCTTCTCCACTTGTTGAAACATTAGACCTCCTTCAAGGTGCAGGACAAGGGCTGCCTTCCTCCAGGCTCTGACTGCCCGCTTTGTACCAAGGAGGTTCCTCTCACTACTCTCCATATTTGCACTCTATAAGTTTCTGGACGGCAGCTGGGCCTGAGGTCTGGCCTGCAGGTCGAGTCTGAGTCTAGGCTGTCACCGCATCTGATGCCCTCTTACCTCTGGGTCCCCCACCTCCAGTCTCCATCCATACGCACAGGGGATCCACGGTGGCTGGGACCAGGGGACAAAGAGTGCTCAGAAAAAGAAATCAAAGCCCACCTGGTGGGGATCTCGAGCACTGTCACAGCATCAGAAGACGTCTGTGCTGAACAGGCCCTCAGTGGTGGCATGGCGCAGGGGAAATCACTTGGCACCAGCAGACCTGGCTTTTACTTCCTGCTGTGTGGCCCCAGGTAAATCATCAACCTCTCTGAGCTGGTTTCCTCACCTGTAACGTGAGGATAATAGTTCTTGCCTCTAGAGCTCTGTGAGGCCACAGTGAATACACATTTGGCCCTCAAGGCCTGTGTGATGGGACCACCTCCTCAGCACCTCGTGACTTCCCTACCTCACCACATATTCCCCTCCCCGTGATCCAGTCTCACTGCCTCCAAGCCTCCAGCCGTGCGCCCACCTCAGGGCCCTTGCGCTTCTCCTTCCCTCTGTTATCTATGCCACATCCTCACCCCCTTCCACCATCTCTGCTCAGACATCAGCTCATCAGTTAGGGTGGCCGCCCCGTAGAAGACAGCTGCTCTCTGTACCTCCTGTCCCCTTATACTCAGCTGTAAGCCACAGCACTCGCCTCCATCTGACCTACCATCTTTTACTGGTTTATTGTTCTCTTCCCCACTGGCATGGAATTGCCACGGGGGACCACATTGCACAATCAGGCTCCCTGTTGTACAGGTGGAGGGGTGTGCTATGCCCCCGAGAGGGGCGGTGCTCTTCCCATGTCACAGGCAAGCATGGACAGAAGCCACATGGTCACTTTCTCCCCAGGCAGTTGCCCTTCCCTGTCCAGGCAGGACCAAAGTGGTTTTCCCTGCTGTGGCTTAGCCGTCCCTAGTTGGGAGCCCGGCCACGTGGCAGGAGGTGCGTCCATGGTCTGGAGACACTACATTCCTAAGGGACCTGTTTCTGCAAGCCCAGCAGGGCTCAGACCCCAGGAACTTCCCCAGCCTGGACTCTCAGCAGCATCTGGAAGGCCCCTGGAGCCCTGGCCCTGCTGGTGGGAGAATGGCACCACTCCCCCTCTGTGTCCTACTTCTGGAATGTCCTCCTGAAACGTTCTGATCTCTGCGCTGGGAAAAAATCTGAGTGTCCTTGGCTGGGGGCAGGGGAGTACTGGGGTGTTGAGAGGCAGGGAAGTTGGGGGGCAACACCTCTACTCCCGAGCCTGGAGGGGTTGGGATGGGGATGCTGGAGAGAGGCAGGCTCATCCTCTTCACACTGAAGGTTCTTCCTCCCCAGAAATGGCTTCTGGTTCTGGCATCCCACACCCTCACTTCCCCAGCCCCACAAGGTGCTGCCACTTCTGGTCTGGAGACTGTACCTTAAGAACCACTGTGTTAGAGCAGTAGAACTAACCTTTTTCTTTTTTTTTTTTTTTTTTTGAGGTACGCGGGCCTCTCACTGTTGCGGCCTCTCCCGTTGTGGAGCACAGGCTCCGGATGCGCAGGCTCAGCGGCCATGGCTCACGGGCCCAGCCGCTCCGAGGCATGTGGGATCTTCCCGGACCGGGGCACGAACCCGCGTCCCCTGCATCGGCAGGCGGACTCTCAACCACTGCGTCACCAGGGAAGCCCTAGAACTAACCTTTTGATTTAGGACAACTAAACTGTCCTCTGGAGCTGGTGTGGTCATGTGATTAGGATCTGGCCAATGGGATGAAAGCATAAGTGACACAAGCAACCTTAGGGTCCTGCCCTTGAAAGGTAAGGAGCTCAGGAAAGAGGGAGGAGCCAATCAGCAGCACCGGTCAGCCCCTCCGTCAGGGTGGAGCTTTGCCTGCCCCTGCTGCTGTGTGTCCTCTCCCCCCTGGCCCCCGAGTCAGAACCAGGAGCCCCAGAGCACCATGGCCCCAATGTGACCCCGGGCCGGCCCCACCTCAGCCCTACCTGTTTTGCTCCTGGGGGCTGCTCTCTGAGAAGCTGACGTCCTCCCAGGCTCCAGGCGCATCTTCTCCAGCTGCTGCTCCAGCACCGCGGTGCGGTGCCGCTCCTCCTGCAGCTTCCTCTCTGACTCCAG
This sequence comes from Neophocaena asiaeorientalis asiaeorientalis, assembly GCF_003031525.2. Taxonomy (NCBI): domain Eukaryota; kingdom Metazoa; phylum Chordata; class Mammalia; order Artiodactyla; family Phocoenidae; genus Neophocaena; species Neophocaena asiaeorientalis. The sequence continues at coordinate 28,096 of NW_020174071.1, read as the reverse complement.
AAGCTTGCAGTTGCTCTCCTCCACCCTGGTGATGAGAGAGCAGGGGCTGCCATAAGCCCTGGCACCCCACCTGCTCAGGCTCTCAGAGAGGTGGGCACACCTTACACCAGTGGGCATGGGACTCGTCCTTCCTGATTTTTATTGCAGTAATACAGGAATGTGCATTTAAAACCATATCGTTCTCTCCAAGGCTTAAAAGGAAAAAAAACCAAAACAGAACAACACACAGCCTCTCCCCACCCCTCCTCACTCCCAATTTCTGCTCTCCAGAAGCAACCACTTCTACCGCTTTGAGCTGTTTCTTCCACTACTGCCATATTTCTTCAGATGCTTATCCTGCTAATTTTTTAAGTCTTAAATATAATCTTTGGACTTCCTGTCAGGCAACATGAGAACTTAGTTTTATTTTAGTACTCTCTCCTTGCCAAACAGAATCGCCTCTCCACCTCCCGATGTAGTTATATTACCATTTTTGGGCTCAATTAGCGTTAGGTGGTGTATTAGTTTTGTACTGCTGCTGTAACAAATCACCACAAACTTAGCTTAAAACAACACAGATTTATCGCTTCATGGTTCTGTAAGTCAGAAGTTCAGCAGGTTCTGTTGGTTTCTCTGCTCCAGGTTTCACAAGCCAAAATCAAGGTGTTGGCTGACCTGGGCTCTTACCTGGCGTTTCCAGGGGAGCATCTGCTTCCAGGCTCGTCCAAGTTGTTGGAAGGATTCAGTTCCAACTGAAGGATTGAAATCCCTGTTTCCTGCTGGTTGTTAGCTGGGTGACTTTCATCTTTTAGAGGCTACTTGGCCCCCTCCATCTTCAAAGCCAGCCAGATACCCTTTTCATGCTTTGACTCTAACTTCTGAAGCATCTCTCTGGCCCGGGCTGGAGAAATTTCTCTGCTTTTAAGGGCTCAAGTGATTAGATTGGGCCCACCTGGTAATCCAGGATAATCTTCCTATTTCAGGGTCCATAACGATCATCACATCGGCAGAGTCTCTTTTACCATATAACATAAAGTACTCACAGGCACAAGAGTGGGATGAAGGGCACTGAGGACAAAATCCTGTCTACCACAAGGGGTTACATTAGGAAGATTATGCAGACTCATGATTACATTTTCTTTCTTATTTGCTTGCTTTTCCTGGATTTAGTGATGGCTTTCTGTTTGTTATTATTATTCTCTATATGCCTGTCATGAATTCACGGGCCTTGAAGAACTTGTCATTTGGTTGTTTTACTAAAGGATCTGATTACTTTCACTGAGGCTGGGGCTAAGGTCCTTCTTGTGGTTAGGTATGGCATCTCAGACTTCTGTGATACTGAAGGCTCAGCTAGAAGGCCAGGACTGTCCCAAGAGATCTCACCCAAGCAAAGGATTACATACGTACATACACACATGCAAATCAGAGCGGAAGCCTGGATGTGTATGTGCAGTGTTGGAGGAAGTGCTCTTCCCACCTTGGTGAAGAGTCAAGAAGGAACAGAATGGTAACAGTTTTGAAAAGAATACAACTACCAACACAAAACTGTATGCCAGCATAGTACACAGCTACTAACACAACCTGTTCAAGCGTGTTCCTTGAAACTTATTTGCAAAAGCGAAAGACTAAAATAACCTAAAGGTCCATCAAAAACTAATGAAAAAAACTAAAAACAACTAATGAAAATTAAATAAAATTCAGTTCCCCCAAAGCTCTAGGGTATCAGCTGAGAGAGAATCACACACGCATGACTCTGAGAGTGAGTGTCTCTTTAATTTTGTGCCCTAGGTGCCTTGCTTGCCCCACCCTCATCCCAGAGGCCCTGGAAGATGAGGTACCACACGGAGAGAGAGGCCACGTACAGGAGAATGGAGGTGCCCCTGCTGAGCTGGCTGAACGGGGCATGTGAGTGATCCAGGTGGCATGATGTGAAACAGAATTACCTAGGCCACCCGCAGAATGGTAAGAAAGAATAAACCATCGTGTTTGAGGCCACCGGGTTTGGGATGGTGCAGCAGTAGATAACCAAGTCACCTTGATGCACAAATCCACCGCCCCAAAACTCAGGTGTAACTCAAAGGAGGGACTTCCCTGGTGATCCAGTGGTTAAGACTCTGCGCTCCCAATGCAGGGGGCCGGGGTTCGATACCTGGTCAGGGAACTAAGATCCTACATACCGCAACTAAGCCTGCACCGCAACTGGAGAAGCCCCCGTACCGCAACGAAGACCCAGCACAGCCAAAATAAATAATTAAATAAATTAAATTAAAAAAAAAAAGAAACTCAAAGGAATTGAGAGAGAAAGTCATAATTGGGTATATTTCTTCCATTGGATAGGTTAGAGGCTTGTATTATCCACTGTATATGTATATTTTTAATTTATTTATTCTTTTTAAAATAAGTTTATTTATTTTTTATTTTTAGCTGCATTGGGTCTTCACTGCTGTGCACAGGCTTTCTCTAGTTGCGGCGAGCGGGGGCCACTCTTCGTTGCGGTGCACGGGCTTCTCATTTCGGTGGCTTCTCTTGTTGCGGAGCATGGGCTCTAGGCACACAGGGTTCAGTAGTTGTGGCATGCGGGCTCAGTAGTTGTGCACAGGCTTAGTTGCTCTGCGGCATGTGGGATCTTCCCAGACCAGGGCTCGAACCCGTGTCCCCTGCATTAGCAGGCAGATTCTTAACCACTGCACCATATAATATAATGGAGGGAAGCCCTCCATTATATTTCAATGACAGAAAAAGAATTAATGTTACTTTTTCTCATTTGCTTGAGCAATGACTGCAATTCATATCCTCTCTTTTCTACTGAAAAGAAAACAAAGCTGATCACTCCTCACTGCTTAGGGAGTGGCCGTCCCAGCACCCCAGCTCCTTTGGTGACTGTACTCCATCTTTCCCTTTGGCAAGCTGCCCCTCCTCCATTTCATTTTTTTTTTTGCCCGCACTGCACGGCATGCAGGATCTTAGTTCCCTGACCAGGGATCGAACCCACACCCACTGCAGTGGAAGTGCGGAGCCTTAACCACTGGACAGCCAGGGAATTCCCACCCCTCCTCCATTAAGTCAGCACCTGGAGGTCCTTCCAGTCAGGGTGCCTGGCCTGTGTCCAGGGCTGGACGTGTGAGCCACCCCAGGCCAGCTAGACCTTCTCTCCTAGAAACCACTGGCACAAGAACTGAAAGCCACTGGGCCTACATCGTTCCAGTGGCCCAGGAGAGACCACTCAAGGGTTCCTGCTACCAAGGTCCCTGGATCTTCTTGGGCTCCTCTTCTGCCCTGCAAAGGAGGGCAGTACTTTGGAGTCGGCCAGCACCTTCCCACACTCTCCTTTCCCTTAATTTAGCCAGAATTGGTTTCTATTGTCTGTCACCAAAGAGCCCTGACTGACATGTGACACGGCCTGTTCAGGCAGACATTCAGTGTTGTCCTTTATATTTTTCAGTGCGGAGGTCACACGGTTGGGCCATGTGTTGGCCTGGGCACCTACAGTTCTTGCCAAAAGGGTCACTTGAGCAAGGAACACTGATTTATCTGAATAGAAATCTGTCAACAACCCCTTGGAGGAAACCAAACCCCCTGGTCCACTGCCTTGGGCCACATACTTTCCTCCCCCAACCAGGGAAGTCTCAGCTCCCCATCTATCAGTGGCTCTCTTCCTCTTTGTAATTCCAGACCTCAGTCTAGCCTGGGACTTCTTCCCACCAAAGCCGCCAGTGACACCGAGTGCAGTGCCATGCTCATGCAAGATCTTCATTACTGGTGAGTTGATCCGACTGATTTACCTACTGCAGAGAGTCCCTCCCTTGAGATGCCCACCTCACAGCCACCTGCATGCAACTGTCCTACGGGGGGCATGTAGGACAGGGCAAACCACAAGTGTGACAACGGGTCCCCAAGACAGAGGGGCACTTGAGGGTCACGTGAGACGTGGCTGGGAATGCCCGGGGCCAACACTGTAGGAACCAGACTCACCAGTGAGGTGGACCCAGTCATGGACGCGGCCTGGCCTCTGTCCAAGAGGGATGCCCTTGGGCCAGGCTGCCCACCCTCAGCCCACCTAGGCCCGTGAGAGTGCATCCCTGGCGCCAGGTGTTACCGTTTCTGCAGAACGGTGACAAACTCGGTGAGCCGGTCACGTTCCACCTCAGCGGCCTGCCACAGGGCTTTGAACTCTGTCACCTGTTTCTGCCAGGCTTTTTGTTCTGGGGAGTCCGAGAACCTGGGGACCAAGGTGCGGGCAGAGGTCATTTAAGGGTTACCTGAAGAGATGCTTATCCCTATGGTGGTGGGAGGGGCTGGAAGGACACTCAGGGGTCCTCAGAGGGTGCCAGAGAGAAGCAGCGAATCCGGCCCCTCCCGGCCTCTTCCGTTGGCTTCTTCTCAGTTTACTATTCCTGGGCCTGCTGAAGTCTCTAGACCTCACTTCACTGGCTCCAGAGCCAGACCCCAGCAGGGCTGTAGTTCCATCAGCACCTTTGTCCATCCAATCCCTGTAGGGGCCTAGAATTAGTCTGGCGGCTATGGAAGTTGGCTCTTGGGGACCTGGGGGCGCCCTGGGAACCTGTGTGGCCTGGGACCTGACCACCCTTCTCAGTGTCAGGTAGGCCCAGCCTCTGTCTCCCTGTCAGCCTGTCCTGGCCCTCCTGTATCTCCTGGCATGGCCCCAAGCCCAGTCCACTTTCCTGGACCCTGGACACTTGCTTTGTAATTTGGTCAGTTTTCTCCAGCCCTGATCCAGCCCATCACCGGTTCCCTCCTCACCACTGGGCCTTACCTGCTGGCTGGGGTTGGGACCCAAGGTGAGCTCTGCCCCCCACCCCAAGCCCCCAGAGCCCATGTGCGAGTGCCAAGCTGCTTTCTGCTCTGCCCTCGCCCTTCCCAGGGAGACCCTGGTGATGCTGACTCGCTCTTCCAGAATCACAGGACATGGGGAGGGCGGGGCCGCAGTCCTCCCTCTAAACAGGGGTTGGTTGAGATAGGCTCTGAGGACTACAGGCTCCTCCATTTTCTGGCTCCTAAATACCCTCTAAGGCCCTGCCGCTCAGTGTGGTCTTTGAGCCAGTGACTGTGGCATCACCTGGGAGCTTGTTGGAACTGCAGGATCCCACTTCCTGCAGGATCTGACCTGCGGAATCAGAGCCTGCATCTAACCCGGCAGATCCTCAGCTGACTGGCGTGCACAGCGCGGTGGGGAACCCTACGCCAGTCACCCCTGTGATCTCACGCGTTGGGGGAGGAGCTGATCCCCTTGCCCCGCCTGCCTCCCAGGCACCCCATCAGAGCCGCCACGCCAGCCCTGACAGACACGCTCTCTGGGGTCACTCCCACCCCGTGAACGTCTGTCCTGTCGCTGACGGGAGAGCACTGTAGGCTCTGTGAGGGCAGGGGCCCGCACACGGTTGGGTTCAGTAAATATTTGTGTGTGGTGGAAGAAACAAGCTTGAGAACCAGCAGTCTGGGCAGCCCAGGGCACATCGGCTCCTGTATCCCTGTGGAGTGCAAAGGTCATGGCCACATAAGCCTGGAAGGGACCTTGGGGGCATCTTGTCCATCTTCTTGCCTCTACTACTGTGACAACCACCTCAGAGTGACAGAGCCTGTCTGTTTTCCTTGTGGTGTTGGAAGAGTGTGGCATGGGCCCTTGAGGCTCAGAGTTGGGCCCCTCTCTCCCAGTGCCCCTGTGACCCCAGGCTGCTGGATGGGGCATCTGCAGGGGTGGCCTTGGCCCACGGGTACCTGTGCTACCAAATGTCAGGCCATAAGTATCCCAAGCACTTCTTGGGGAATAGCAGCCCAAGGAGGACCGATTTGACGGAGCCACACAGCAAGTCAAACATGAGATGAGGGCCCCTCAGAGGCTCGAACGGAACCTGAACTGACCTGCCCGAGGGGTGGGAGAAGCAGCTGACAGCCGGAGCGTAGCTCCAGTGGACAGTGGGTGGGGCTCGGGACAGGGCTCCGAGGCAGGACAAAGCCACCCTTTGTCTGTGAGCTGGCAGGAAGAACAAGGGCCCATTTAAGCCCTAAGGCTTGATTCTATCAACAAAGAGGGGGCCAGAGAGCTGAGGGGATATCAGTGGCTTAAAGTGGGAACCCATATGACGTGAAATTCTTCCCCTAGAGATGGACTCTCAACGCGCGAGGGGAGGCAAGGGAAGGTGCTGGGCTCCAGGCCCTGGAAGATTCCTCGTGTTAACTCTGTGGTAGCAGGAAGGAACACTAGGCCAAGACTCTAGTTCTGAAGCTGCTTGCCCTATCACATTGGATAAGGCACTGGACCTCCCTGACCCTCCATGTCCTTATGGAACCTTGGAAGAGTCCCTGGACTTGGCCTGGCCTCGGTTTCCCGTCCTTGTAATGGGATGGCAATACTCACTGAGCAGTCAAGGATGGGAAGGCCTGTGAGGGCCCGGGGTGGGGGGCCTGGGCTCCTACCTGGGTGAGGGCCCGTGAGGACTGTGCAGGGAAGGCCGTGTGAGAGCAGATTCCACCAGCGTGTGGCCCAGGCTGGTCACGGAGCTGTGCGAAGGCGGAACAGGCACATCACCACGGGCAGGCAGGCTGGGCCCAGCTCGGAGGGGAGCAGGGGCCAGCAGGGCACTGGGGAGCCAGAGGAGGGGGCCAGCATTGGCCCTTGCAGCAGCCCTGTGGATTTGCTGCCCTCCTTTCCAGAACCCTTCCTTGCTTAAAACAAGACAGGAGCAGGGATCATCAGAGCCTCGAACAATCCAACACAGGTGTGTTTGAGAATCCTAGAAGCGGGTGAGATTCGAGGCCAGGTGGGAGAGGAATTTACAGGGAGCTACAACCAAACGCTCTTGAAGTAATACTATCTGGACCTAACTGGCTCCTTCATGCAGATGCAGGGCTGACGGAAGCCCCCCGCAACCCCGCCCCACTTTGGGAGGACAACACCACAGGCATCGTAAAATTGCACCCGTGGCTTCCCATCCTTTCTTCTGAATAATAACTATTCACTTTCCAACCCCTCCCACTTTTTCTTACCGAGAAGATACAAGCCTGCCAGCGTGATCGCCTGCTGAGGCCGGGGAATTGGTCAGGCCCGGGTCCTCGGGGAACTTGGCGGAGGCCGGGTTGACCTCGGGCCCACTGGACCCCTCGCCTACTCCTTTATTCCGAAGATACTGCAGGGAACAGATGTGGGTTCCATTCTCAGGGCTTTGGCTCAGAGGCCTGGAGAAGGCAGGAGGGGGCCTTGGCTTGATTTTGGGGCTTTCAGGAGATATGAAAGGAGGCTTCTTTTCAGGAGTGCAAAGCGAGGCCTGTTTGGTGAAGGCGCTCCTTGCATTATAATGACAGCTAATAATGCCTCTCTTCAGAAAGGGAGCTTCATGGCCAAAGGAGGGTGATCGGGCCGGGAAGCTGTTCCACATTCAGGTCCCAGGGGGAAGTATGGGGACAGGCCCACCTCTCTAGGTAGCCCCACCCACATGGATGAATGCCAGGTGTGACTTGAGGCCACTGGCCTTTGTCAGCTGGAGACACTCAGACCTTCCCCCATCCCTCCCTCTTCCGGATGGCTGGTGGGGCCAGCTGAAGGAGGAGCACTGCAGGACCCCCAGCAGGAGGTCAGGCTGCCATCAACAGTGGGCCAGCTGGCGTGAGCCCCAAACAACCTGGCCTGTCCCCCAAGCCCTGCCCATCCCGAGAAAACTCTCAGTGTGTGCCAGCTTGTCTGGTGGGGTAGTGCTTGGCCCCAGCTGTCCGGGGGCCTCTGAGGTGAGAATCAGTCTTCTTTTGTGTGCCTGGAGCCAGGACAGCGGTGAGGTGAAGATGCTGTTCCTTCCAGGCCTCTGCCAAGGGAAAATACCTTCAGGAGCTCACTCCTTAGACGAGCATTGACTGAGCAACTACTGTGTGCTCAGTCTTGGGCCAGGCACCATGGTCTTTTCCCCTCAAGGAGAGGTTGGGGGAGAAAACAGGAAATTGATCACACAGCATGACCAAAGTTTGGCTTGGGAATGTACAGGGAGTTAGGAGTGCAGGGGCACGTAACCCAGAATGGGAGCCCTGGAACTTCCTGGAGGAGCTCTTGACTAATAAGATCTAAAGGCTGAGGGGGAGGAAAGGGAAGATGTGTGCTTCAGGCATGTGCACAGGCCCAGAGTAGGGAGAAAGTAAGGCCATGGAGGAGCTAAATGACATTCACATGGCCGGAGTTGTGGAAAGTGGGGAGTGAAGAGAAGATTCAGGGTTGGGGGCGGGCAGCAGGAGCTAGTCACATGGCGCCCTGCAAACTGGACGAAGGAGCGTGGCTTCCCTTCTGCCATCCCACTGCCTGGAATGTGGACGTAAAGGCTGGCACTGTGGCCACCATCTTGGACCATGAGGACGAAGGCCACAGCTGGGGAGGGAGAGGGTGAGCTGGCAGGAGCCCGAACCCTTGAGGATTGGGTGAGGCGGATAGTGATGGGGAGCCACAGACAGGTTTTATGTGGAGCAGGGAGACAATCTGGTGTGTCCCTTCGAGAGGAAAGCTGTGTGCACAATGGGCCGGGGAGCCAGATGGAAGCAGGGGGCCAAAGTGGGACCAGGTAGGACGTGGCGCAGCCCAAGTGAAGGCAGGTGGGGAGAAGGGGAGGTGGCTGAGGTTTCTCTGGATACTGGATGGACTTGCTGGGCTGAGCCAGCGCCCTACTCACCTGCATACTGAGCTGCCCGATCTCCACCTCCAGCTGCCGCACCTTGGCCTCCCGCTCAGCCACCGTGGCCCGCAGCTGGGCCACGAGGCTGCTGCTCTGCTGAGCCTCATTGTTGAGCTGCTGGTCCAAGTGGTGCTTGGACGCTCGCGTCTTCTCCTCCTGCAGACTCAGACTGCCCAGAATCTCCTGTAGCTGCTTCAGCTGGTCCTGCGGGGCCAAGTGGTAGGGTGGGTGAGGGTCAGCCACGGCCCTGAGTAAAGAAGACACGAGAGAAGACCGCCTCCTTCCACCCGCAGCTCCCATCCCTTCCGTGCTCCCTCGGGAACCTAACAGTGGGACGCTAGTGTTTCCCTGAGAAGCAGGAGGAACACCTTGCCTGTCCTCAGGGCGGGGTTCAACCAGGTTTTCCTGTCCTCAGCTTCTTTCTCCCTGAGATCGAGGCTAAGAAGGACATCTAAGCGGCTCTCGGGACAACAGAAAACAGCTCAGATGGTGGCCCCTCAGCCAGTGGGTAAAAAGAAGCCCTATCCCACTGTGCTGGAAGACCACCTTTGAAGGCAGTACCTGGACCCCTCACCACGGATCCTTCAGCACCTGATGGAGGCCCCATCCTTGGAGATGCTCCCAAGGAGACCTCTGGGGTGGAGGCTTCCTGCCTGGGGGCTGGGAAGGACCATATTGGCGACCTGGAACAGGTGAGGGCGTTGTCTTCACCTCTTTGTGGAGAAAAATGGAGGCCCAGAGAGCCCAGGACACACTGCTGGTGAATGGCAGGGCTAGGGCTTGTTTGCAGCTCTCACCATGCACATTCAGTGACAAAGAATAGTGGCCCCAGGGACCTCAATGGACATCCAGGCCACACCTTATTTAAAAACTGGGAGCTGAGGCTTCCCTGGTGGCGCAGTGGTTGAGAATCCACCTGCCAATGCAGGGGACACGGATTTGAGCCCTGGTCCAGGAAGATCCCACATGCTGCGGAGCAACTAAGCCCGTGCGCCACAACTACTGAGCCTGCGAGCCACAACTACTGAGCCTGAGTGCCACAACTACTGAAGACCGTGCGCCTAGAGCCCGTGCTCCGCAGCAAGAGAAGCCACCGCAATGAGAAGCCCGTGCACAGCAATGAAGAGCCAACACAGCCAAAAATAAACAAATGAAATAAATAAATTTATAAAAATAAAATAAAAACTGAGACCTGAGGCTCAGAGAGGGGATGCAATTAGCCTAGAATCACACAGTGAGTTATGAACAGAGGGGGCCCAGATTTCAGGTCTTTTGTGCCCTGCCCACCACACTGCCTGGTGAATTATTATGGACCAAGGCATGCCTAAGCCAGCATCAGTTCCCCCTTGCACCACCGTCAAGCCAGTCATGACCACCCCAGGGGCCTGTGGGCACAGCTAGGAATTCAGAGACCAAAACCCTGGGGTGGCTCAGGCCCCAGAGAGAAAAGGCCAGGCTAGGGTCAGGAAAGCAGTGCGGCTTTGTTAATCAAAGGAGGTTTTACGATCAGATAAATCTGGTTTGAATTCAGTTGTGTGGCCTTGGATGATTTATCTAGCCAATTAGAGCCTTGGTTTCCCCATCCGTGAAATGGGATTATGTGTCCCTAAGGGTTATCTTGGTGACTAACCATTATAAACCACACCCCACGTGCCCAGAAGCGGGGGTGCTGTATGCTGTCACACAGACAAGGATATGCACCAGCGCCCCCCTCAGTTGTCCCTTCCGTTCCTCCATGAGAAATATCCCAGGGTGTAATCCCATCTGCTGCCCCCTCATCCTCTTCTTTCCCCTTTGGGGTCCACAGGTGCAGTGGCTTGTGCCTGGCATCAACCTCACATAACGCGACCTGTACCGGCCCTCGGGCAGCTTCTAAGTTGCTCCTGTACTTGCAGCCAAGCTTCGGGACTGGGCCCAGTGGAGGCAATGAGCTCCCGGGTTATGCAGGTGGCATTTTGGGGTGAGGGAGGGCTCCGGGGGAGCTGGGGCTGGGTCACAGGCCTCTGGGTGGGGCAGGGGTCCCAGAGGTGGCTGTACCATGAGGGCGTCGATGAGCTCGTCGTCATGACGGCCCTTCTCCACGAGGGTCCCCATCTGACTCCTGAGGGTCTTCACTTCGCTCGACAGCACCTTGTTCCGGGACCTCACGCCCTCAAACTTCTTCTTCAGCTCCTCGAGCTCTCTCTGGAGGGCATCCCGCTCCGCTGCAAGTTTCTGTAACCAGAGGGCACGGTCACGGGCTGCAGGGCTGAGTGGGACTCGGGCCACGGCTGAGCGCTTGCTCTCACTCACTGGTGAGGCCAGAGCTGGGAGGGGACCTGTTGAGGTCACAGGGTAAGTCAGTGGAGCCTGAGCCCTGACTCCCAGCCTCGGCCTCCCGGGGTGTCAGGCAGCCCAAGCACATGATGGACGTGACCCAGATGGATGACAGCCCGAGAACACAGGGGCCAGACTCGGACACGAGAGGAAACCCACTGGCCAGCGCTGGGTGTGTCCTCCCGAGGACCCTCAATCCCTGCCTGAGAGGCAAAAAGAGAAAAGCCAAGCTTCAGTGGACAGCGCCAAGCCTAGGGTTCAAACTGAAGTGCCTCATTCCACCAAGAGCTGGTTTCAGGTCCAGTATCTCCAAAACAGCCAGAATGCGGCCACCCGACGTCCATGAAATGGGCTCTGGGTGAGGAACCCGTCAGGCAGCTCAAGGTGGATGGACAAGATGTGAGGAACATGCACAGAGGTGACCCCGAACCCCAGAGCCTCCAAGTCCTCACAGGGGTGGTCGTGGTCTCCTGGCCCCAGGCGCCCCTGACCCCCTTCCAGGCACATGTTACCTCCCAGCTCTCCTGTTTTTCCCTCTCCAGGTTGTGGATCCTCCGCAGATTTTTCTCCTGTGCCGACAGCTTCCTTGGATCGGGATAGACAGACAGCTCATCACTGGCCGTTTCTACCGACCGGCTCCGAGTCTGTCCCAGCTGTTTCTCAAGCTCTCGAACCTGGGGGTGGTTCCACAACAGGTCTGCAGTCAGACTCGACCCTCAGAGGGGCCGCCATGTGATGTGACAGGAGACCCCACTAGACAGAGGACAACATGGTTCCAGATGGACGTGGAGGTCCCTAGGAGAGGGACCGGGGTGGGGGACAGATGGGAGGGACCTGCGGTGGCACCCTGAGCAAAACAAGGGGAAACACTAGGGAGGTTAAGCTTGGAAAAGAGAGACTTCAAAGTAAATGAGAAAAATCACCCTATCTCTGAGGCCAAGAAGCAGATGTGTAGCCCCAGGAACTTGGGAGGGAAAGGATAGCAGGTCTTAGTACCAGGAAGAGCTGACAGGCCACCCAAGCCCGGGTGGGCTCCTCGGGAGGCTACGGGCTCCTGGCCACTTGGAGGAGATGCTGCAGAGGGCGGGCAGCGTTTGGAAGCGGGGAGACCAGCTCAAAGCCTCGCCGGCTGTGTGGCTGTGCACAGATTACTTAACTTCTCTGAATCTCAGGTCCCTCATCTGTGGAGAGGCCTGCACAATGTCGTTATGAGAATTCAGTACCCTGAAGTTGTCTGAGCCTGGGAATCCCCAAGACGCTTCTTGGGATGACAGATCTTGGGGCCCACTCCATACCAACAAGTCAGAGCTCCAGGGGAAGAACTCGGGGATCTGCATTTTAAACAAGTGCTACGGGTGATTTCTAGGATTAGGCAACTTCGGGAAACCCCAAAATGTCCTGGGTGAAGCCCTCAGCACAGGGGAGGTGGATGTCATCCGACAGAACCACGGCTTTATCACACTGGGTTTACAGTGGATAACTCCTAGGGTCCTTCTAACCCTGATTTCCACGTCCACGCAACATAAATGACGGAACAAAGTTGGGTAAACCTGAGCCGGGGGCAAAATTCACTAGGATCCCTGGTCAAGGGCCTCAGTATGGCTTTGAAAGCACATTTCAGTGCCCTCGTGTGGCACTGTGTGGTAATTGCATTTAAACGTTAAAGAACACAGTACTATTACTTTTAACCGTTTGTTTACACAGCTTAACACTCACAATAACTCATGTGTTGAGTGTTTACTATGGCCAGGCACTGTGCTGGGCACTTCCCAAACGATATTTCAGTTAACCCACAACAACCCTACAAGGAAGGCATTATTATTTCCATTTTACAGGTGAGGAGACTGCGACCCAGAGAGATGAAGAGATTTGCCCAAAGACACCAAACTTAGAGACCAGTGGCTGAGGCCAGACTCAGACTCAGGTCTCTTGAACCACAAGGCCACACACAGGTCGTTAACCACAGTTTTTCAGAGACCTCTCCCCCTTCATGTTGGCTTCAGGGATCCCCACAGGAGACCCTGAGGGAAAAAGCCACCTGGGAACCTGGGAATGAAGGCAATGCCCTTGGCAAATAGTGGAAACGACACACTTATTTGTGTGACTCTTGGTTTCTTGGTACAGCTAACCTTCGGACGGTGTTTCCTCCACGCCAGGCCCTGTGGTAAGCAATTTACATGTCTGTACTCATTCAGTCCTCCCAGCAACGCTGTGGGGTAGGCACTGTCATTATCCACAGTACACAGAGGAGGAAATTGAGGCACAGAGAGGTGAAGCAACTTGCCCAAGGCCACACAGCTGGTGGGTGGTGGGCTGAGATTCGAAGCCAAGCAGTCCGGCTGCGGAGCCCCTGTTCCTAGCCTCTAGAGATGCTCCAAAATATTTAAAGCGTAAAGAGGGAGACAGGCTAAGTTTTTTTTTTTGGGGGGGTGGTAATTAAAACCTTCAAAAGCCTACAGGCATCTGGACAAAACCGGAAAAAGCCTACAACAGTCACGCAAATTTACATGAACCAGGGGAAAAAAATCTGCCTGGAGTAAAATAAATCAGAGGCTCTGGTATTTGTTGAGCGCCAGTGCCTGGTATGTAGTGTTATATAAATGCTTGTTCACTTAACAACAAATGAAAATCAGGCTGGCTGGGGAGAACGTGAAACAACAGCCCTGCAAGTGCGCTCTGCAGAACCTAAAGGCCATTTTCGGGTTCTGTGTCTCTAATGTGGATAAGCGTGGGTCTTTCTGGGGCATTTCAAGCCTTACGTTCAGGGCCAGGAGAAGTCTGATGACTCGCTCACCTTGCTCTGCAAGACGAGAATTTGTTGAGCTCGACCCCTCCACGTCCCAGGCGAGGACAGGAGCTGCTGGATGTTCACATCTTCCCCAACCTCATTGGTTAAAACCTGAAAAAGGTGAGGCCTTCAGTATGGCCGGGAGAGAGGGCTCTGCCACAGCCCTAAAGCTGCTGCACGCGCAGAAACAGTGCTGGGTGTGTGGGGCTCCCCGAAGGCCCGGCCTCCACCTGCACAACCTTCCCCCTTCCCCCGCCTCAAAGGCCAATTGACCACGCTCCAAGAGCAGCTCTCCCTGGGAAAGCATTGAACCCATCATCCCCAGCACTTCTTGGTGATGCTTAGGGCAGACAAGGAACTGCTGACAATGCCCAGGTGGGGCTCCTTGCCCTTGACACATTCTGGGATGAGTGAACCACAAAGTTGACCAAGACCTGCTCCAAATTTGTTCACCTGTCACCCAGAACGGAGATCATTCTGGATGGTTCCAGGGAGGACACAACCACAGGGCCTCGCCCTCCGTGCAAAGCCACTGACAAGGGGCCATGTCTGAGTGCAGCAAGGAAGGGGGGGCTACCGAATGTCACTTGGGGATGTTTGGTTCCAGAAGGGCCCAGCTTTGTGGCTGTTGCAGAGAGGTGTTCAGGCCCAACTTCGAGGCTTTCGGGTGGAAACAGTACACCCCAGCTTGTGCCCTGTGCCCCTCTGCAGCCTGTCACGGAAACCCATCTAGCGTACCAAGTCTCTGGTGCTTGTTTCCACAATAGAACTCTGTTTTGGAAATCTTGGCTGGTCTGAGTGGTTCCAGCAGGAACCGCTGCTGGTGGTACAAATGCCAGAGAATTCACTATGCAAATAAAAATAAATAATGAACCAGCTGGGCCTGCCTCCGAAGTCCGAGCATTTTCCTTTGAAAGGGGCCTTTAACACACAAACAACCTTCACATTTTCTAATATTACAGACAGCAGAGGGCAGGAGACGGGTCTCGATAGGCTTCCAAGTCCAAGGTGGCTTATTAAGGAGCTGCCCAGGATCTATTGGGGTGCACATAGCACAGGGAAGGTTGAAGGGCCTCTCCAGGGTGGAAAGCACTGTCCTGCTCCATCCAGGGTTCGGCAGGCACCACGAGGGCCTCAATGCAGGGTCACGCAGGCAGCCAGCAACCACCCTCACCTGATGGGTCTGTTTCAAGGGCTGGACGGAAGTTACTGGATCTGAGCCCTGACCCAGAACAAGCAGTATGACGCTCGCGGGGCCCAGCTCCTGAATGGAAGCCATTGTCCCAGCCATGACCTTCCCAGTCCCAGGCCCACCCACGAGGACCCGAACCCTGGCCGGGAGATACCTTCTGGGCCATCCGGAGCTCCTGCTTCACAGCCCGGATCTGGTTGCGGAGGTCACTCATCTTCAGGTTTGTGGCCGCCAGCCTGTCCTGCAAGACCTTCACCTCTGGGCTGTCCTGCTAGTTGGGAAAGACAGGAGGGAGAGCAGTCATTTGAGGCCTAGATAGTAACAATAATCACAGCCCCCGTTTATCCAGGTATGTGCAGGTACCACACGAAGTGCTTGACAAGGAGGAACTCATTTCATCCTCACAACCCCTTTGAGGTAGGTTCCGTTACCGATGTAGAGCAGAGGCTGGAGGGGGGTGACCCCTCGGCTTGGGGGACCTGGTAGGTAAGGGGGAGCGTGGATGTGGATCCCGGCAGCCCAGCTTTGGGGGCTGAGCCCTGTGCTCCGAGGGTGGCACACACAGGTGGACGTGGGTGGTGGCCGCAGACAGGGAGCATCTGGATGAAGCTGCTTCCCAACTCCCAGACACTCCCAGGCTGTGGGCTCTGCTGTGCTCAGAGACTGGCATCATAGCAAATCCATCCTCACTCAGGATGAAGAGGGGCGCTGGCTCCTTTAGCGAAGGCGGCCCCAGCTTGGCAGGAGGGCCATGACCATCCCAACTTGGGGCCTTCCTCTCCTAGAATTGTCAGACTGGGCCTTGGGCTCCCTTTCCTGGCAATGAGCTCACTGAATAGAAATAAGGACCCAGTTTAATCCCCCAAATGCTCCATTTCTGTGGCTCGAAGAACTGCAGGAACCATGAAAACTCTGCCTGCTGGAACTCTTAGCAAAGTCTTTTTTTAAAACAAAATTTCATTTAAACTATTTGGATGAAACTTTTCTCAAATGTGTTCCCCATTTATGACTTAAATAGAAGTTCCTGAAACCCTCAGAACTTTGGCATTAAAGGGACTCCAAGGTCAGCCCATTCAAACCCTTTCCATAGGTGATGCAGATAAGGTCCAGAGAAGGGAAATAACATGGCCTCACAGGCACACAGCTGGCTGGGGTGACAGAAGTGGGATTAGAGGCCTGGTCCTTCCTTTGCACTGGCTGATTCTCCCAATATAAGCTTTTGCTGATGCCAGGGCATCGTGGTGACAGAAACATTGGTTGGTGGGTTGTGTGTCCCATCAGGCAATGACACTAAGACCATCTGCTCCTGTCCCAACAGATCAGGTGGACTAGACTTCTGGGAAACAGGATGGGTACTGCAGTGGCTTTCTGAACTTTCCTTAGCAGCCACAGACAAAACCTCCCGTGAACGCTAGTGTGAAAGGTAGATCCCAGAAGACTGGGCCTGGGGAGTTCCATGGACCCCAGAGGCTCTGGGCAGCCCCGCTGAAAACCACTGGTCAAGGAAACTAGACCTGCACACAGGCCCCAGAAGACCTGGACTCATCCGGTCTTCTCATCTAGGAAGTGGCTGCTTCTTCACAGCACCCCCAGGAGGCTAAACAGAGTAACCAGTGTGAGCAGAATTTGCAAATTGGGAATTTACATAAAACATACATGCATCTCCCGTTGCAGGATTTTTTCGATACGCGGGCCTCTCACTGCTGTGGCCTCTCCCGTTGCGGAGCACAGGCTCCAGACGCGCAGGCTCAGCGGCCATGGCTCACGGGCCCAGCTGCTCCGCGGCATGTGGGATCCTGCCGGACGGGGGTACGAACCCGTGTCCCCTGCATAGGCAGGCGGACTCTCAACCACTGCGCCACCAGGGAAGCCCCATCTTTCTTTCATCTATATTTTTTCATGTCCTTCCGCCGCCTGGCTGTATGCCATCCCTCTCCACTGCTGTTGGGAGCCTGTCTGCTCCCCTGCTAAGGTGCTGCTTTGAATCTGCCCTGGGTTGGGAAGCAACAGTCCCTGCCTGTCAGATCTTCGGTGCCATGAGCCCCCTGCTGGCTCTGGTGGTTGGCGGTGCAGGAGCCATGAGAGCATTTGGGAGCCTGAGGGCACGGAAAGAGCACACCGACTGGATCCGGATCTGAGACCCAGGCGGCAACGACTGTCTCCAAGCCTCGTTTCCTCTTCTGTGAAATGGGGGCACGTTATGCCAGCCTCCGGGGTACATGTGAGTGTTGATGGGATAACGCATGTAAAGGGTGCCCTCTGGGGCAGATTCTGACGGGGAGCAATGCTGGGGGGCATAGCCTGGCTTGGGTGGGCAGCTGGCAAAGGTGGCTGAGGGCCACCTGGTGGTCTGGTGAAGGCATCACCCCCTCTACTCTGCCAGGCCCCAGACCTCTACCTCCCAGGAAACTGAGCCAACCCTACCTGCCCGACATTTCAGAGCTGTTTCTGCCCAGAGTGAGATTTCACAGGCTTTGTGGGTGTCTTGGGCCTGGCACGCCCTTCCCCCACCCCGGGCTGTTTCCTCTGAGGCGATACCGGAAATGGTGTCCATGGGAGCAGATAGCGCCAAGGCCACTCACACCACAGCTTCATGAGGCCCCACACGGAGTGAAGGCGTTCAGTTCCACTCTGGAATGTGCTTGGAGCTCTGGACTGGGATGTGGGGTGAGCCTGCAGGCTCCGGAGTATGGCCCAGGCTTGGGTCGCCCTGAACAGTCTAACGAGGGGGACATGGCTATTGTCCTCTCTCTGATCAGAAGATGCCCGGGAAAACATGTGTCCTGAGGAATGGAGACTGCAACCCACCATGCACTCTTCCATCAGAAACCTCCTAGGCTCCCTGCAGCCACAGAATGAAGTTGGAATTCCTACCCCAGCTACCGTCAAGGCCTCCATCCACAGGTGACTTTGTTTTGTTTTGATATGTTCCCCTTTTCCTCATCAGGGCCCCTGGGCTGCAGCCAAACGTTATCCAGCTGATGCCCAGCTAACAAACAGAATAGGAATATTGACGCTTTCCTGCTCTGAGCTTGTACTGCTTCTGCTGGAAGGGCCACACCCATCTTCCTGCTCCAGCAAGGCCACCTGAGGAAGCCCTCATCCATCCCACCTCCTGGCTGCCTCAGGTGGAGCGTGTGCTCCCTCTGTGAACTCAGGGCCTAGGGGCTTTCTCTGAAGGCCCTGTCCCCCGCCTTCCTTTAATATGCCTACTCATCTCCCCTCTTGAACCCCCTGTGGACAGTGGGCTTGTCTTTGATTCTCTGTGTTCCAGGGCTCAGAACATTCTGCCAGGCTCGACAAGTGACTGAACAAGTAGTTTCCCATTTAGGACAGCCCCAGTCAGAGGTATGGATAAACAAGGGGCAGCTTAGAAGTGTCCCTCAGAGCTGGGAAAGGCACTGAATGACACTCAGTCTGGCGTCTGCTGAGGGCGGAGCCCCTCCATTGCCTCCCCAGCAATGAGACAGATCTACACAAGACTAGCCTTCAGGAGACATGTTCACCCCTGACCTGGAACCTGAGGGGCCCACCACTCGAGAGCAGCATTCTCCTCAAGACAGGCATGAGGCGGCTTGATCTTGAGTCACAGACAACAGCGAAGATTGGGTGGAAAAGGGGCACTGAACTAGGAGTCCTGAGGCTTGGATTCTGTTTCACCAACTCATTTGGCTTCTTAAGAAAACCATGGGGGGAATTCCTTGCTGGTCCAGTGGTTAGGACTTGGTGCTCTCACTGCTGAGGCCCCAGGTTCAATCCCTGGTCGGGGAACTAAAATCCCATAAGCCGTGAGGTGTGGCCAAAAAAAAAAAGAAAAGAAAACCAAGGGGAGGCCTCCTGGGATGTTCTTGAGACTCTGAGCTATTTATTGTCTGGCTTGGGCTCCATGCTCCTCCCCAGTGGCCCACTGGGTCAGACTGCCTTCCTTTCACGGAGCTGCAATTCCCATGCCCTGAGTTTCATGGAGGCTCATTTGCTTAGAAAAACTGGAATCTTGGGAACAGCCCCATTCCCAATAGTCACTTTTACGCTGTAGATCTGGAGTTCCACAAAGGGAAGACTTCTTACAATATGGATTGCCCCAGCAAAAAACAGGGTTCCATTGAGGAGTGAGCTCCCCGTCCCTGGGTTAAGGTAGAGAGGCTGGATGTCTTTCCAGTAAGGATGCTGTAACGGACATCCTTTACGGCTGGGCTGAGAGCAGGAGGCTAATTGGATCAGGTCTTCCTTCCCTCCTGGTCCTGAAATTCTAGGATTCCAGGGTCCTCAGGCCCCTCCTGATCTCCCTCTCTGGGGACTAAATCAGAGTTAACCCCTCACCAGCCTTCACAGGGGCATTCTTGGCCTCAGACAGTAGACTTGGTCACTGTCCCCTGATGGCTATTCTGAGGATGCTGCAATGGTGGCACTGGCTCAGCAATGGGGTGGATGCCGGACAGAGGCACCTACGCCCCCATGGAAGAGGGGAGGCCCAAGCCCATGGCTGCCTCACACACTCCCCAGCACAGAAGAGAATTCATACCAAGGCTCTGTCTCCCATCTGGGCCTTCGGCAGCTTGGCTCCTGCGTCGGTGGCTCCCTTGGCCGGCAGCCTGGCCAGGGCCATCTGCAGCTGAAAAAGCAAACCTGGCACTTAATATTTAATTCTGCTCAGCAGTTGCGGCACCTGAGTGAAGGGCTCTGGTGCTGCCGTCGGATGTGTGGTCACGGATCTCAGCAGTCCGTCCCTTCAGCTCATTTTAAGGCCCATGAATGGAAGGACTCTCCTTTACAAGGCACTCTGCGATGGGAGATTGTCTGCCCCACTCCCCAGTCGTAGCCTAGGATTCACGAACAGCTTAGTAAATAATGATTCTGCAGCCATGGTCTGCATCTGACAACAGCCTGGGAGGCGGAGAGAAAAGGAACTACGTACGGACTTCACATTGCAGTTGAGGAGACAAGGTCAGAGACACTGAGAGACCTGCCACTCAGGCTCATGGCCTGGTGGCCAAGACCACTGCTGTATACAGACAGCCAATCAACCCTTTAAGGGTTTCCCAATTGTCCTTCACACAAAGACCATCCCTGTCTGACAAGGCTGGGCACGACCCGCCCTCCCACCTCTCTGACCTCATCCTGCTCCAAGCTCGGCCACATTGGTCCCCTTTCAGGCCTTTATTCCTATTCAGGGACTTTGTACCTGCTGGGTCCTCTGCATGAAGGCCTCTCCCCCACCCCTCCGAGTCTGGCCCCTTCTCATCCTCCAGGGACCCACTGTGCATACTCCCCCCTCTAAGGGGCCCTCGATGCTGGTCTGTCTCCAGGAGGGCAAGGACCAAGCCTATTTTGCTCCCCACAGTCTCCCCAGGGCCTGGCCCAGAGCCTGCGATGATTCTCAAAAAATACGTTGTAGAATAAAGAAGGTCTAATTCAATGCCAAGTGTAATGACTGTGGAGGATTTTGGAGAGCAACGGAACTGGATTTGAAATCCGGCACCACCACATGCTGTGTGACTTGAGAAAGCCTCTTAACCTCTGCCAGCCTCTGCTCCTCCAGCCACATAAGGAGAAGCTGCGTAGGTTCACCCTAGCTCCTGAGGGACCATGAACTGCTGGGTCTTGTGCCCTCTCTCGACTGGAGGGGTTTGTCGTCAGCTGTGGGAAGGTAGGGGCAGCAGAAAGAGGAAGGTGGACAAAAGTGAGACGAACTGGTGGAACGCTCCTGGCTCTAGCTTCAGATTAGCAAGCATCCCTGTTAATTTATTCAACAATGCCTTTCTGGTGCTAACTACCTGCTAGGCACTGTTCTAAGCATTTTACAGTGTTAAGTCATTTAATCCTCAGAAAACCTTGGGGTGAGTGCCGTTATAACTGCCACGTGACAGGTGGAGGAAACTGAGGCACGGAGAGCTTATACCTATCTCCAAGTCACAACACAAGTCAGTAGTGGAGCTGAGATTTACACCCAGGTGGTCAGGCTCCAAGCTTGCGTCCTCCTTGCTATGTCGGGCTATCTCTCCACCGCCTGCGTCCTCCTTGCTTCCCGACACTTTCCCCTCTCAGGATATGACAGAGACTGAGGGACTCATTGCAAACACTGACCCACCAGTCCTCGGGAAGGACCTACAGCATCTAAGTGTGCTCCGTCTCTGGAGGAGTGGCGTGGGGTACAGGGAGCCCGGGGCAGGGGCGCCTGAGGCCCCTCACCTCTCGCTCCAGCTCCTGGATGCGGTTGCTCAGCTGCCTCGCTCTGGTCTTTGCACCCTCGGACTCTGCCATCAGCACCCGGTTCTTTTTGGACAGCTCAACGATCTTGGTGGCAGTCACATCCCCAGCCACACCAGCCGTCCCTAAAATGAAGGAAAACGGTAAGGTCAATTAAAAACACAGGTCCACACATCGAACAGGCTTGCTGCTGCTGGCCTGGGCCAGCAGCGATTTGGGCAACAATGAGTAGCTGCCCTCGGCCACCTCGTGTCTGTTGAAGAGGATTAGGACACATCAGGAGAAAAGGAGGAAGAACCTGGGGGAGGAAACCAAACCTAGAAATACAAATGGTCCAGTGGTGAGTTCTCTGGTTATGTTTTCCTCCCAGGACCCCAAAGCATTACAGATCCTGGAACTAGACATCAGAAAGAAGTCTAAGAGAAGCCCTCTCTAGTCCGAAGGGCAGGAAGTGGGGCTGAGAGCAAGCCAGGGCTCTCTCCCAACTCTGTCTCCAGACAAGCCCCACTCTTGAAGCTGCAACCCCATGATAATGGGGGCATCAGCGAATGGGCAAGCACAGAAATGCTAAAATATCTGGGTAAATATAATAGACTATTTTGCAACCTTCAGTTTTTTAAAACGTATAATGGTTGAAAGCAAATATCATAGCATAGTCTGACGGGATGTTCAACATATACAGACATAATACATATAAAAGCTGTATTATAAGGGGGGAGGGTAAAGGGACTTATATGGTGGTCAAGTTTCTTCATTCCACTTGAAGTGGTAAAATATTAATTCTAAGTGGACCATGAAAAGTTATGTGTGTTGTGCAATCACTAAAAAAATTGTACAAAGAAATAGAAAAACTAAACTAAAGCAAACACTAAAAGTCCACCCAAAGGTAAACCAGTTCTTCAGCTGTCAGCAGCCTGTCACTGTAGCCTGGTTTAAAAACATGAACTGAGACTGTCAGACTTTTCTCTTCAAAACGTGAAGTTGGAAATCAGAAATGGGGGCTTCTGAGTGAGGATTGGATTTCAGAGGTCTTGAGGGAGGCTCGGGGCCGGCAATCAGATGAGGCCATGAGCACACCAGCAGAAGCGGCAGAAGACAGGACGTGGGGCAGGCTGGAGAAAAGGGAGCAGGCCCTGTCTCCCAGGTCTCCTGGAGTGAGGAGGCATCTCCTGCTCTCCCCGGAGCCCATCAACTTCTCGACACCCTTGCCAAAGCTGCCCCTTCGCATCTGAACCCCGAGCCAGGTTAGGTGTTATCTTCTGTTCAGTGTGGTTTTGTTTTAGACAGAAGAGGCCAAAGAATGGAGGGAAGCACAACAGGCTATCAAGGGCCTTTAAGATACCAGATTCCCCTTGCTTTTCAGTTCAGCACTGGTCCTCTGGGTGCACCTACTCTTAAAGTCATTTACTAGCAAAGGCATAGAGAGACGCTCTGGCAGAGGCCAGGTGAGGCATCATGCCCTCTGTGATTGCTGGCACTGACTTTGTGCTTTCTCAGTCAACCACCTGGGAATTGCTCAACGGGCATACATCGAGCAGAGGACAATCAGGGCCAAGGTCCCCACCAGATCTGTAAGAACAAGGTCTAGCTCATAACCACAGGGTCAGTGGTCAATGTCCAGCCCACACCCACAAGGCTAAGGTCATCTCCAGGCCCACAAAGCCAAGGTCCCTAACAGACCCACAGGGTCAAGGTCTCCAGCAACAGAACCAAGGTCCAACTCCGACCTGAAGGGCCAAGGTCCACTGTACATGCTGCTGGATCCCAGGAAATCCTCCCAGAAGAGCGAACTCCCCTGTCCTGTCCACCCTTCTGGAGCAGCAACAGCAAGTGGTGTAGAGTCAATGCCTACTTCCACTGGGGCTTTTTCGCATCCATGATACAGTGTTTGAGCCAGAGCATCCAGACAGAATGGGTGCCGTTGGCCCACCGAACATGTAGCGAGCATCACGGAGAACTCTTGTCATGAGGTCCAGCGGGGTCACCCACGCTGCCTCCACGGCAGCTGGGCCAGCCCACCTGGACTTCAGAGCAGAAACTGTCGCAACAGCGGTGGAGCTACCTGTGAAGGCAAATCTGTCCTCTTCTATTTTCTTTTTGAGGTGTTTGATTTCAAAGTCCCTCTCCTTCAGCAACTTATACAATCGCCCGTTCTCATCCACTGTTTCCCTGAGTTGATCCCGAAGCCGTTCGATCTCGTCTTCAAGCATCCTGCAAGGCAAAGGCAGAATCACAGGAACCGATGGGCAGGGGTCAGGCCTCCACAGCCCAGGTTTGTTGTACCTGGTTGGGCACTGGGTGGAGATAAGAACTGGTCTGTACAAAATAGGAATGAGAAATTAAGGGAATCTCAGTGAGCAGATTTTTAACACACTGTTCTCAAAACTGAACGATTAAGGACACACACACAAGTGAAAGGAGAAAAGTTTTTTTTTTTTTAAATGTGCCAATTTTTATTTTATTTTTTATTTATTTATTTAGTTTTGCGGTACGCGGGCCTCTCACTGTTGTGGCCTCTCCCGTTGCGGAGCACAGGCTCCGGATGCGCAGGCTCAGCGGCCATGGCTCACGGGCCCAGCCGCTCCGCAGCATGTGGGATCCTCCCGGACCGGGACACGAAGCCGCATCCCCTGCGTCGGCAGGCGGACTCCCAACCACTGCGCCACCAGGGAAGCCAGAGAAAGAAGTTTTCAATAACATGGTTTACTACAGATTCAACAGAGCTATATAAAACCCCACCCAGAGAATTCATACTCCTTTCCAGCATCCATGGAACATGCATAAAGATGTATTATAATTTAGGCTTCAAAGGCAACCTTAGCAAATTCCAAATAATGGACATTATACAGATCATTTTCTTAATGGGAATTGACTAAAATTAGAAATCAATACTAAACAGAGAACAAAAATAAAATAAAACACAGAACTCCAAACCCATCATATGCTTGGAACTGAAAAAAAACAAAAACAAAACCACACACATACACACACTCCTAAATTATTTATGGGTTAAGAAGAAATCATAATGTGTATTATGAAGCATTTAGAACGGATTGACTGTAGAAGCAATATGTATGAAAACTTGTGAACAGCAGCTAAAGTGATACTTAGAAGGAAATTTATAGCCTTAATTGCATACGTATATTAGAAGACGAAAGAGGAATTGTCTAAGCCTTTAGTTGAGACCAGGTCTCTGGGTCTCCCAGGTAAACCCAATAGGAAATCAGAATAGGTGGCTAGTTTTGTATATTACAATTGTCTTGCAAGTCATTTTTTTAGAACTTTAAAACATGAGGAACATGTGACTCGTGGGTCTGTGATCACTTCTACCATTAGGCATGGAGCCAGCTCCATAGAGGCAGTTGCTCAGGAAGTAAATAAGTTACGGAAATTACAGATAACAGTAATTATTAACTAACAGCTATTATTATTATTGGTGTTATTCTACCAACAGCTCAAGTCTCCACAAATTCCAGTTTCTCTGACTTGGGGAAAGATCATTTGGGAATAGGTCTGGGGTTAACTTAGAGCTAATATTTAGGAGCCGTATGAAGTTTTTCAATTATTGAGAAATCTTTATCTTGTCCTAATTAGCATTTTTCAGTAGAACATTGTGAAAATCGAGAAACCATGAAAAGTAGAATTTGCAGATGGAGAAGATAGATTCTGGGTGAAACCAGAAGCAAAGAGATAGCTCAACAACTGCTGTGATTTTTTTTTTTTTTTTTTTTTTTTTTTTTTTTTTTTTTTTTTTTTTTTTTTTTTGCAAAATGACTAGAAAACAATTTTGTTTCAATCCAGACTCCTGCTTCTAACAACCAATATAAATCAATGCATCTGTGTGACATTGGCAAATTTAAAGCAAAATGAGAAGATTCTGGACTCCTTTCAACTGTTTCACCAACCATATAAAAGCAAGGAATCCATAAACTGCTTCTTTAGGACGGGTATGTTTATGTGTCTTTATGTGTCAGGGAAGGGAAATTGACACAGGAGAACAGTCGCGGATGAGGTTTGGAGTAGCGATCACCTGTGAATCATCAGAGCCAGCTAACCAGCTCCTCAAAAACCAAAACACATTTTTCACGAAAGAGAGACTACATAAGAAAATTCAAGTGAATAAATTACACCTTGATGAGTTTCAAATTTTCCATTTGACTTTAAGTGGTTTTTGAATACACTTCATGTCAAATTATGTCCCTTTATCCGATGCAAGAGTCTTCAATAACAATCTCTGTGTCAAAACTTCTGGGTCTCAGCTGATAAACACACATCTGGTCAACCTGCCTGTCGAACTGTCTGCAATCATCCTCCCCCACCTTCCCTACCTCCCTGCAGTGCTCCTGAGAGAGTCCAAACTTGCATTTACCTCTGCTCAAAGCTGGTTTTTGAGTTCTGCTCCCCGGCTTGGAGGACGCTGAGGCCATCAGAGATCTCCACGGGCTCTTTTTGGTCATCAACTCTGCTTTGGAAGCTAAGTTCTTTTTCCTTCCGTTTCTCCATCTGCTTCTGTAACCTTCTGTGCTGCATCTCCTGCATGGCCCTGAACTGGAGCCTCAAGGTGTCCTCTGCCATCTTGCCCTTGCAGTAGGAAAAGAAGCCTGAGCCTAAGCAAACTCCACAAACTGCTCCTTTCCCAAGAGTGCTCAGCACATAGTCAGCCCTGTCTACAACCCCCAAGCCTGGAGTTGGCTCCTTATCTTTGCATGTGTCCATGAGGAAGCTTGGAAGACCCACCCTCACTTCAGGTCCCCTGAAAGCCAAAGCTGAGCCGAGCTAAGCGTCAGCTCTCTACACACCCTCCCATGCCTGAATGTGCCACCAGACCTCGAATGGCATCAGAATACTCCCCCCCATCACTCAGATTCAACAGTTGACTCCTTCCTGTCCCTAAAAACAGTGGCTCTCAACTCTGGCTGACCATTAGAATCTTCTAGGAGTTCCTAAAATATAGCAATGCTGGGGCACATCCCTGGACCATTTAAAATCTTAATTCCTAGGAATGGGGCTCAGACATCATTACTGTTTTTAACTAAGGTATAATTTTAGGTTGAATTATAATTTACACATAGTAAAGTGCATAAGTCCTGAGTGTACAGCTCAATAAATCTTTACACAGGTATGCAGCCCTGGCTCCGCCAGGGCCCCGGTGGCTGCCGGCTCCCCCAGCTCCAGCCCGGGCCCTTCTGTACTTTTCCCCCCCACCCGCCGCACTTACAGTGGTCACTCCGCTGCTGCCTTCTTGGGCTGCAGCAGCTCGGGCACCTCTATCAGACGCCTTCTTGCGCTGCCCCGGCAACCGTCACTAGGGAAACCAGCCACGCCGCTGCGTGACGTCCTCACGAGTCTACGGCAACCAAGAGGTCGCCGGGAGTTCGGAAAGGGACAGAGGCGCAGATGGTCCGGGTTGAGGCGGTAAGTAAATAGGCGAGGTGGGCTGACGGATGAGGGCGTCTTGTGTATGAGACTTGAAAGTTGGCCCAGTGGTCCGCTTCTGGAACATATTTTAAAAGTTTTGTGGGCCAAACGTTCTGCGCAGAGATACGCATCCCACAGTCCTGCTGGGAGGAATTAAGGTGAATGATCCTACCAAGAAATTTAACGTAGCCATTCAGAATGTCTTTGGAAAATGTGGAAGTGTGAGAGGAAAGGTTATTTTGTGACGGTGAGTGAAAAAGGCAGGACACGAAATAGTAATTGCTAAGTAAATGAAGTTGTGTTTTTAAAAACTAAGAACGGAGGGAATTCCCTGGAGGTCCAATGGTTAAGGCTCCGCGCTTCCACTGCAGGGCACGAGTTCGATCCCCAGTCGGGGAACTAAGATCCCGCATGCCCTGCATGGCGCGACCAAAACAAACAAAAAACAAAATTAAAAACCTCTAGAAACAGAAACAAGACTGCGGAGGAATGCATAGAAATATTAAAGTTAAAAATGGTTGTATTCGTGTGCTGGAATTGCAGTGCTGTGTTTTTATTTTTGCATTTTAGAGGATTTAAAATATAGTGAACATGGTTTATTTTCAAAGTGGAAAACACTTGTATGTTTGGGTTTTTTAAAAAGACACTTACCAATTTAAGTCACTGCTATATCCAGGTCTTTATAATTAGAAAGTCTTCAGATATCTCACGGTTGTTTTTCTTTCTTTTTTTCCTCATAAGGCATCCACCCACAGACGTGCATGAAGGTGGGGCACCAGTTCACATTTTGCAGAACTCTAATGCAATATCACAACCAGAATATTGACGCTGATAATTTTACTTATATTCATTTGTGTGTGTGCTTAGTTCTATACAGTTTTATCATGCTTAGGCTTGCATATTCACCACCATCCTCAGATATTGAACACTTAAATCGCCCAAGGATTCTTCTTCTTGGGCTTTTGTAGCCACACCCGCTTCCCTCCCTCCCCACCCCCAAAGGCCCTAATCCCTGTGACCACCAATCTGTTCTCCATTTCTAAAATTTTGTCATGTCAGAAATGTTATATAAATGGAATCATATAATATGTAACCTTTGGGGACTGACTTTTTTACTCAGAATAACTTTCCAGAGCTTCATCCAAGTTGTTGTATGTGTCAGTTTGTTCCTTTTTATTGCTGAGCAGTTTTCTATGGTATGGATGTACCACAAATTGTTTAACCATTTGCCGGTCAAAGGACATCAGGGCTGTTTCTAGTTTGGGGTTATTACAGATAAAGCTGATATAAACATTCATGTACAGGTTTTTGTGGGAACTTAACTTTTCATTTTTCTGGGATAGATGCCCAAGAGTCCAGTTGTATGATAATAACATGCTTAGCTTTGTAAGAAACCGTCAACCTATTTTGTAGAGTGGCTGTACGATTTTACATTTCTACCAGCAGTGTATGAGTTATCTACTTTCTCCATATCTTTGCCAGCGTTTGATGTCACTATTTTTTATTTTAGCCATTCTAATAGGTGTGTAG
>NW_020174070.1:84843-85367 GCF_003031525.2 Neophocaena asiaeorientalis asiaeorientalis | reverse complement strand
CTCGCACACAGCACCCCTGGTGGCGGCAGCAGCAGCCCCAGTGTCTCCCTTTGGGAGCTCTGAGGTCTTCTGCCAGCCTTCAGTAGGTGTTCTGTAGGAGTTGTTCCACGTGTAGATGTATTTTTGGTGTATCCGTGAGGAGGAAGGCGAGCTCCACGACTTACTCTTCCGCCATCTTCCCCCGTCTATATTTCTCTGTCTTCTTATTTTGCTTATCTTACTGTGTTTGAGGTCTCCTTTTTGCAGGCTGCATGTTCGCAGGTCCTGTTGTTTTTGATGTGTCTCCTCTGAAGTTGGCTCTCCCACCTCAGAGGCACAGCACTGCCTCCAGGCTGTACCACCAAGAGCCTTTCATCCACACAGCTCAGAATAAAAGGGAGAAAAAGTAGAGAGAAAGAAAGAAAGAGGGTAAAATAAAATAAATGAGATAAAATAAAATAAAGTTATTAAAATAAAAAATATTTATTAAGAAAAAAATTTTTTAAAACAAACAAACAAAAAACCGGACAGAATCCTAGGACAAT
>NW_020174070.1:84659-84816 GCF_003031525.2 Neophocaena asiaeorientalis asiaeorientalis | reverse complement strand
CACAGGCTTCTTGGTGGCGGCAGCAGCAGCCTGAGCGTCTCATGCATGTCTCTGTGGTCTGGGCTTTTAGCCACGGCTCGCGCCCGACTCTGGAGCTCCTTTAAGCAGCGCTCTTAATCCCCTCTCCTCGCGCACCAGGAAACAAAGAAGGAAGAAA
>NW_020174070.1:72184-84132 GCF_003031525.2 Neophocaena asiaeorientalis asiaeorientalis | reverse complement strand
CAGCTCCCAGCCCCGCCCGCCCCAGCGGGTGAGCAGACAAGCCTCTCGGGCTGGTGAGTGCGGGTCAGCGCCGATCCTCTGTGCGGGATTCTCTCCGCTTAGCCCTCCGCACCCCTGTTGCTGTGCTCTCCTCTGCGTCTCCAAAGCTTCCCCTCTCCGCCACCCACAATCTCCACCCGCGAAGGGGCTTCCTAGTGTGTGGAAACTTTTCCTCCTTCACAGCTGCCTCACACTGGTGCAGGTCCCATCCCTATTCTTTTGTCTCTGTTTATTCTTTTTTCTTTTGCCCTACCCATGTACGTGGGGAGTTTCTTGCCTTTTCGGAGGTCTGAGGTCTTCTGCCAGCGTTCAGTAGTTGTTCTGTAGGAGTTGTTCCACGTGTGGATGTATTTCTGGTGCATCTGTGGAGAGGAAGTTGATCTCCGCGTCTTAGTCTTCCGCCATCTTCCCCCTCCATGTTCTTCTTTCTTATTCTGAGGATTTTATGCTATAAATTCTCTCTACGTATTGCTTTAGAAGTATTACAATAATTTGGATATATTGTGTTTCATTTTTATTCCATTCGAAATAGTTTCTAATTTTTCTTATGGCTTCCCCTTTGACATATTGAGTTATTGATATGTATGAATGATGTTTAATTTTAAAACAGTTGGTATTAAAAGTATTTTTTATAATTTATTTCTAGTTTAATTCCATTATGATCAGAGAAGGTATTTTGCATAATTTTAATATTTTAGTATTAATGAGGATTTTTAGTGGTCCAAAATATTGTCTATCTTGGTAAATGATGCATATGCATTTGAAAAGAATGTTTATTATGCTAGTTGTTGTGTGGAGTGCTCCGTAAATATCAATTAGATCAGTTAGTTCATAGTCTTGTCTAAATCTTATTCAAACTTACTTATTATTTATTCCATAAATTATTCAGAGAATTGTGTTAAAACCTCCAACAATAAATGCATAAGTTTCTATTTCTCCTTTAATTTCTGTGGTTTTTGTTTCAGTTATTTTGAAGCTCAGTTGTTAGGCACATTCCCATTTGGGATTTTTAGTTCTTCAATTGAATCCTTTATGATTGTTATTCCCCTCTTTATCTCTTTAATGTTCCTTGTTCTGAAATCTAATTTTTCCATAGTAATATATCCACTCCAGTATTCTTTTGATTAATGTTTGCATAGTATGTCTTTTTCCATTATTTTACTTTATTAAATGGGTGTACATGGGTATATTTGACATAAAACACACTGTTAACGTTTTTAAATTATACAACACAGTTTTTGTATAATACATAAGCTCATGAAATTATCACCACTCTCAAGATAACAACATTTCATTCATTCCTAGAAGCTTCCTCACTCCTCTGATAATGCTTCCTTGTTCCCACTCCCTGCAACCCCCCTCTTGTTCCACAGTTACTCATAGGCCTTGCATTTTCTGTGATTTCATATTAATGGAGTAATGCACTATGTGCTTTCTCTTTGCTTTTCCTCTTTCACTACAATAATTATTTTGAGATTCATCTAGGTTGTAGCATATATCAATAATTAATTTTCATTACTGATATATTTCTATAGAGATATATACATAGGTATAGAGATATAGATGTAGATGTAGTTGGTATAGGTATAGTTATGTTACAGTTTGTAGTTTATTCATTTACTTCTTTTTTTAAATGGAAGTATAGTTGATTTACAATGTTGTGTTAATTACTGATATACAGCAAAGTGTTTCAGTTATACATATATACATTTTTAAATATTCTTTTACATTATGGTTTATCATAGGATATTGAATATAGTTCTCTGTGCTGAACAGTATGGCCTTGTTGTTTATCCATTCTATATATAAAAGCTTACATCTGCTAACCCCAACCTCCTATTCTATCCCTCCCCCAACCCCCTCACCCTTGGAAACCACCAGTCTGTTCTCTATGTCTGTGATACTGTTTCTGTTTCACATAAGTCCACATATAAGTGATATCATATGGTTTTGTCTTTCTCTTTGACTTACTTCACTTCATGTGATAATCTCTAGTTGCATCCATGTTGCTGCAAATGGCATTATTTCATTCTTTTTTATGGCTGAGTAGTATTCCATTGTATATATGTACCACATTTTCTTTGTCCGTTCATCTTCAATGGACATTTAGGTAATTTCCATGTCTAGGCTATTGTGAATAGTACTGCTATATTCATTTACTTCTTAATGGACATGTGGATGTTTCCTGTTTATGGTTTTTGGCTAATTCAAATAAAATTGCTATGAACATTTGTGCACTAATCTTTCTATGCACATATAGTTTCATTTATTTTGGGTAAATATCTAAGAGTGGAATATCTAGATCATATGGTAGGTATGTGTTTAACTTTTTAAGAAACTGCCAAACCATTTTTTTTCAAACAATCATTTTTATTAATAGCCCTGTGATCAGAAAGGAGGCTAATTAGAAACCTTTGGGAGAGGCTGAAATCAAAGGAAAAGGAATATATGAAAAAAATATCAAAAACATCTATGGCAAAAATGAAACATTTGTGTTTATACATAACCATTCATTTCATATAGATTTCTGTATAAATATGCTGTAAGCAGTAGAGGAATAACAAAAAATGGGAGGTAGGAAGCAAATGTCCCACCCACCACTCAGCTGGCTCAGAGGACAATAAAGCCAGGTGACAAACATTTTCCATAGCACCAATCCCTTAGAGTTCTTTCTTCCTCTTTATTTTTATTTTTTATCAAGATATAGTTGATGTATGATATTATGTAAGTTACAGGTGTACAATACAGTGATTCAATATTTTCATAGGTTATACTCCATTTATCGTTATTATAAAATATTGGCTATATTCCCTGTGTTGTACAATATATCCTTTTAGCTTATTTATTTTATACATAATAGTTTGTACCTCTTAATCCCTTACCCCTATCTTGTCCCTCCCCTCTTCTCTCTCCCCACTGGTAACCACTAGTTTGTTCTGTATAACTGTGAGCCTGTTTGCTTTTTGTTATATTCACTAGTCTGTGGTATTTTTTTAGATTCCACATATAAGTGATATTATACAGTATTTGTCTTTGTCTGACTTATTTCACTTAGCGTAATCCCCTCCAAGTCCATCCACATTGCTGCAAATGGCAAAATTTCATTCTTTTTTATGGCTGAGTAGTATTTCATTATATATATATACCACATCTTTTTTACCCCTTCATCTATTGATGAACACTTAGGTTGCTTCCATATCTTGGCTATTGTAAATAATGCTGCTATGAACATTGGGGTGCATGTATGTTTTTGAATTACTGTTTTTGTTATTTTCAGATATATACCCAGGACTGGAATTGCTGGGTCATATGGTAGCTCTATTTTAGTTTTTTAAAAAATTAATTTTTATTGGAATATGGTTGTTTTATAATGTTGTGTTAGCTATTCTATTTTTAGTTTTTTGAAAAACCGCCACACTGTTTTCCACAGTGACTACAAGCAATTTACATTCCCATCAACAGTGTACAAGGGTTCTGTTTTCTCCACATCCTTGGCAATATTTGTTATTTGTGGTCTACCAAACTGTTTTTCAATGTGTCCGTACCATTTTTTATTCCCACCAGCAGTGTATGACAGTTCCAGTTTCTCCATAACCTTCCAGTACTTAGTGTGGTTAATATTTTTAATTTGATTCATTCTAATAGGTGTGTGGTGCTAACTCATTTTGGCTTTAATTTAAATTTTCCTGATAATGAATGATGTTAAACATCCTTTGATGTACTAATTTGCTGTTTCTATACCTTTTTGTAAAACATCTTTATTGGAGTATTATTGCTTTACAATGGTGTGTTAGTTTCTGCTTTATAACAAAGTGAATCAGCTATACGTATACCTATATCCCCATATCTCCTCCCTCTTGCGTCTCCCTCCCATCCTCCCTAGCCTACCACTCTAGGTGGTCACAAAGCACTGAGCTGATCTCCCTGTGCTATGCGGCTGCTTCCTACTAGCTATTGATTTTACATTTGGTAGTGTATATATGTCCATGCCACTCTCTCATTCTGTCCCAGCTTACCCTTCCCCCTCCCCGTGTCCTCAGGTTCACTCTCTAGTAGGTCTGTGTCTTTATTCCCGTCCTGCCCCTAGGTTCTTCATGACCATTTATTTTTTTAGATTCCATATATATGTCTGTTGAAATCATTTTCCCATCTTATGTTCTGTTGTTTATTATCTTATTATTGAGTTTTGTGATTTTATATTATGTTGGGTTATTTCTTATTAAGTTCCGAGATTTTTTGTATATTCTGGATATGTGTCCTTTATCAAGGTGTGGTTTGAAAATATTTTCTCTCTGTAGTTTCTCTTTTCATTCTCTTAACAGTGTTTTCCAAGGAGAATAGCTTTGATAATGTCTAGTTTATCAATTAGTTTTGTTATGAATCATGTTTTTGGTGTCGCATCTGAGAAATCTTTGCCTGACCAGAGGTCACAAAGATTTTTTTCCTATGTTTTCTTTCAGATGTTTTATAGCTTTTGGTTTTATATTTAATTTGATGATGTGTTTTGGAAAAAAGTATGTAATATGAGGTGTATTTCAAAGATAGAAAGAAAAAGGGACATATCTATGATCTCTATGAATGTTAGGCATTTCCTTTCCAAATCTTTAAGCTCTCTGGAGCTCTCACTTTCTACACCACAGTGCTCACTTCTGGGTTTCAGAGTGTATTACATTCAAGGCAGGGAGTTCAAAAAGAAAAAAATATGTTAAACCCACTGTCAGTTCCATGATACTTTGAATTTGGTTGTCCTTTCCCAATTTGCTTGCTGCTATTTACATTTCAGAGTCCTCATATAGCTTCTCCATACATTCTGTTCAAGTTTTATTTGTATTCAGTTGCAGAGATGGGTGATGTGCTTATTTTGTGTAACCTGGAATCAGAACCAACACTCCCATTTTCATGTTTCTACCACTACTTTCACCTCACAAACACACACATAGCCTACAAACCAACTCCCTTTTCTTCAGAGGACTAAATGTAAATGTTGATTAACCCAGAAGCTTACATTAGATGCCAGAAGCACCAGAAAGTAAAGCTGTACAAAATATACTCCATTGTTCAATGAATAAGCCCTGTTTACATAAATGTCCCAATAAGGCAGTGGAAGAATTCTGTTTCTCACAAACGTACCCAGAAAACTCTCCTTTCTTTTAAAAAAGCCTTACATTTTACTATGCTAAGTAGTTCAGTCACATACTTATCATCTGGACTCTCAATTTGGATAAACAAAATTTTATTGTTTTATTATTTTTTTCATTGTGTACCATCTGTGCCAATAACTTACCCCAAACGTCCCAATTCTAAGGGAAGATTTTTTTCAACTTCTCATTTAGTATAATATTTCCTTTTATCCTAAAATTCCAAATATAATTGAATGTTTTCTTTTAATACAAAGGCAGGTTTATATAAAGATGATATATAAATACATCTGAAGATAATTGCTTTTGAAATACTCTCTGGGATTAGAAGTATCTCGGACTATAGACAACGCTCTGTATTACACACCAAAGAACAGAAATGACAGAGGCCTTTCAAGAGAAATCTCACGGAAAAAGGAATATATTCTCAGTGTCTGGTACAGTGATTTTTTTTCTTTTCTTTTCTTTCTTCTTCTTATTTTTTAATATTAGGGTTTTTTTAAACATCTTTATTGGAGTATAATTGCTTTACAGTGGTGTGTTAGTTTCTGCTTTATAACAAAGTGAATCAGCTATACATATACATATATCCCCATATCCTCCCTCTTTCGTCTCCCTCCCACCCTCCCTATCCCACCCCTCTAGGTGGACACAGAGCACCAAGCTGATCTCCCTGTGCTATGCGGCTGCTTCCCACTAGCTATCTATTTTACATTTGGTAGTGTATATATGGTACAGTGATTTTTAAGTTTGAAACTTTGAAATATCACCCAAAGTTCTTGCAATGGAACAATCCACAAAAAAATTTCCTACTTTTCTCTTCCTGCTAATTATTTCTATTTATATTAAGTCATCCTGGAAAACTCATGAGATTTGAATGGCTTTATTTTTCTTTTGAAGTTAATATAGAAGATGTGTTAAGTACTTCTTTATGTTCCCTAGATTAGAATCAATTGAAAAATAAGACTTGGGTGACAGAGAGGTGGACATCAAAATGTTAGCTTTATTCCTGATATTTAACCAAAACACTTGCAAATAATTCCCCCTTGAGCTAGACAAGTTTACTTATCCAATCTCTGTTACTGCAAGAAAATTGCTGCCTTCATCATCTCCTAGTACCACAGAAAGGGTCCATTTTAACTTACAGCATAAAGAAAGTCAGAATGAACCCTCATTGTAGACAGTCAGATCCAATGACAAAAGAAGGGACTGATCCAGGCATACAATTTCTTCTCCCAAGCTCAACATTCATCCTCCCCAAGGGAGGGAAGTTTAGGGAGAGAGATCAGGAGTGTTACTGTGAAGTCCTTCAACAGGGAAACCAGTAGCCAGGGAAATGGAGGACCTTCGACCCACCTTCATCCCAATGTTTCATAAGGTCTTTGTTCTTTTAACTCACATGTCTTAACCATTAATTAGACTTACAGTAAGCCAAGTGTGTAGCTGCATATCCCATCACCATATTTTATTATAGGTGTCTTTTTACTCACCATACTGAAACTTTCTTACTTGCCAACTGAGCCCTGTGCTGCTGGTACTACAGTCAGTAGTACCATCAATTCCTTGTGGATTTCATCTAGCCACCTGGCTACTATGCTCTCATTAGCAAGATTTCCCACACTTGTAGCAGCAAATTATTCATTTACAAATACAGTCTTGCTTTCTCTGTAGTCCTAGTTTCTTACTCTAAGTTCACTCCCTCTCCTATTTCCCATCTTCCCTTACATCCGTCTATGTTGTTCAATATAGTTCATCAGAAGTTCTAATATAAGATAACATTGAGATATGCCAATAATAAAATGACCAGAATGTAGAGATGCTCCAAATTTGAAAACGAATAAAAAGTTCCCCTTTCCCTTTATGAACTTCCCATAAATAAATAAACTCCAAAGAATTTAATAAAAATTATTTTGCTCCTATGTCAAATTAAATTAAAACTCAAAGATCTTAAACTCTCCATCATGTATTTTTTCTATTTAATTTTGGCTAAAGTCATTCCTGATGCCTGGATAGTGCTGAGCTTATGTCAACAGCTACATCCTCCAATGTATTTCATTGGAATGAGTATAGTGCTTTTTAAAAAATCACTTTATTGAGGTATGATTGACATAAAAAGCTGTACATTTTAGATGTATACAACTTGAGTTTGGAGATAAGTATACAACCACGAAAACATCACCACAATCTATGTCATAAACATATCCATCACCTCCAAAAGTTTTCTCCTATCCTCTTTATTTATTACTATCATTTTTATGATAAAACACTTAAGATCTACCCTCTTAGAAAATTTTTAAGTATTCAATATATTATTAACTGTAGGCACTATGCTGTACAGTAGATCTCTAGGACTTATTCATCTTGCATAATTGTTTGTACCCTTTGACTAATATCTCTCTGTTGGTAAAGTATTTTTAAGCCTCAGAAATCACAGGAGTTGAATCACAGGTTTCTCACGAGCTTCACTTTTTAAAAAAATACAAATAAAGAGCAGGTATCAAGAGATTTGATTTCCATATCACTCCTTCATTTAATTTATTTAACAAATGTTTTGAGGGTACCTCTTATGTGCCAGGCCCTAACATATGAAGCAGAAATAAAAGAGTCAAAAAATCCCTCTGAAGATGGTCCTGAAGCTGGCATTCTAAGAAGCTCATCATAAATACAAGTAGAAAAGAAGCAACTTCCAGATTTTTAAGGCAACTATGCCATGGAAAATTATGTTCCCAGAACACAGTACATGGTGTTGCCAAAGACCATAGCAACAATTGAATGGTATTTGATGAAATGAGGGTACATGGACACAATCTTAGCTTCAGTATTGCCAATCATTTATGCAACTTGTTTAGATGAGAAAGCCTAATTTTAAATTCAGTGAGAGAAATCTCCTTTTAAGAGGTCAATATGGAAAAAAAGAGGTCAACATGGAACCATATTATTTAAACATCTATGGATGAGTGGGAAAAACCCACTCATGAATACTGACTCCTCTATCAGAAGTGCCATTTGAGACATTGCTATCTTCTAAGTTTAGAAATTTGCAATGATTGGCAGCCCCAATGACAAGTTCTTGCCTGAAGTGCCTATCTTTACTATTCAGTATATTTCCGTCCTCTTAATTTCCACTTCTACTCCATGTTTCTCATATGATGCTACTTAATACATGTAGGTTTTGTTTAGTGACATAGTTTCCAGATTCTTTCATGAGTGTACATTTTTATTATATGCCATAATAGCTGCTACCACATATTCATGCAAAGGAATTGTATAAGCCTGTGAAATCTGCTTAGAACAAATGTTAGCTCAGTAAGGTCACAGAATAAAGTATCAACATGCAAAAATCAATTGTATTTCTATTTGCTGACAATAAACATGCAGAAACCAAAATTGAAAAAAACATAATTTACTATAATTGCAAATAAGTTGAAACACTTAGGTATACACTTATCAAAACATGTAGAGTTTCTGTATGCTGATAATTACAAAATGCTGAGGAAATAAATAAGAGACCTACATAAATGGAGAGGCATACTGTATTCATGGATTGGATGGCTCAATATAGTAAAGATGTGAATTTATTTACAAGCATGTTGCAATTCCTATAAAAATTTCAGTACTCTTTTGTAGACATAGACAACCTTATTGAAAATTGTATTTATAAAGGCACAGGATTTAGTATAGCCAAAACAATTTTGTAAAAGAAGAATAACACCACTCTATCCAATGTTGTGTGTATCTATATATATATCTATACCATAAGGAAGATATTGTTGTACTGGTGCAGAGATACATACATAGTTCAAGGAAAAGGAATAGACAATCCAGAAATAGACTCATACAACTATGCCCAATTGATGTTTTTACATCTTTATTAGAGTATAATTGCTTTACAATAGTGTGTTACTTTCTGCTTTATAACAAAGTGAATCAGCTATACATATACATATGTTCCCATATCTATTCCATCTTGTGTCTCCCTCCCTCCCACCCTCCTTATCCCACCCCTCCAGGCGGTCACAAAGCACGGAGCTGATATCCCTGTGCTATGCGGCTGCTTCCCACTAGCTAGTTTTCCCAGCACCACTTATTGAAGAGGCTGTCCTTTCTCCACTGTACAATCCTGCCTCCTTTATCAAAGATAAGGTGACCATATGTGTGTGTGTGTTTATCTCTTGGATTTCTATCCTGTTCCATTGATGTACCTTTCTGTTTTTGTGCCAGTACCATACTGTCTTGATTACTGTAGCTTTGTAGTATAGTCTGAAGTCAGGGAGCCTGATTCCTCCAGCTCCATTTTTCGTTCCCAAGATGGTTTTGGATATTCGGGGATGATGAGTCTGGCTAATGGTTTATCAATTTTGTTTATCTTCTCAAAGAACCAGCTTTTAGTTTTATTGATCTTTATTTTCCTTCATTTCTTTTTCATTTATTTCTGATCTCATCTTTATGATTTCCTTCCTTCTGCTAAGTTTGGGTTTTTATTGCTCTTCTTTCTCTCATTGCTTTAGGTGCAAGGTTAGGTTGTTTATTTGAGATGTTTCCTGTTTCTTAAGGTAGGATTGTATTACTATAAACTTCCCTCTTAGAACTGCTTTTGCTGCATCCCATAGGATTTGCGTCGTCATGTCTCCATTGTCATTTGTTTCTCAGTATTTTCAAATTTCCCCTTTGATTTCTTCAGTGATCACTTCGTTCTTAAGTAGTGTATTGTTTAGCCTCCATGTGTTTGTAATTTTTACAGATCTTTTCCTGTAATTGATATCTAGTCTTATAGCATTGTGGTCAGAAAAAATACTTGATACAATTTCAATTTTCTTAAATTTACCAAGACTTGATTTGTGACCCAAGATATGATCTATCCTCGAGAATGTTCCATGAGCCCTTGAGAAAAATGTGTATTCTGTTGTTTTTGGATGGAGTGTCCTATAAATATCAATTAAGTCCATCATGTTTAATGTATCATTTAAAGCGTGTGTTTCCTTATTTATTTTCAGTTTGGATGATCTGTCCATTGGTAAAAGTGGGGTCTTAAAGTCCCCTACTATGAATGTGTTACTGTCAATTTCCCCTTTTATGACTGTTAGTATTTGCCTTATGTGTTGAGGTGCTCCTATGTTGGGTGCATAAATATTTACAATTGTTATATCTTTTTCTTGGATTGATCCCTTGATCATTATGTAGTGTCCTTCTTTGTCTCTTCTAATAGTCTTTAGTTTAAAGTCTATTTTGTCTGATAAGAGAATTGCTACTCCAGCTTTCTTTTGGTTTCCATTTGCATGGAATATCTTTTTCAGTCCACCAAATGTGCAGGTCCCTTACTTTCAGTCTGTTTGTGTCTCTAGATCTGCAGTGGATCTCTTGTAGACAGCATATATATGGGTCTTGTTTTTGTATCCATTCAGCCAATGTTTTTTTTGGTGGTAGCATTTAGTCCAGTTACATTTAAGTTAATTATTGATATGTTTGTTCCTCTTCCCATTTTCTCAATTGTTTTCAGTTTGTTATTGTAGGTCTTTCCCTTCTCTTGTGTTTCTTGCCTAGAGAAGTTCCTTTTGCATTTGTTGTAAAGCTGGTTTGGTGGTGCTGAACTCTCTCACCTTTTGCTTGTCTGTAAAGGTTTTAATTTCTCCATGAAATCTGAATGAGATCCTTGCTGGGTAGAGTAATCTTCGTTGCTGGTTTTTGTCCTTCATCACTTAAAATATGTCCTGCCACTCCCTTCTGGCTTGCAGAGTTTCTGCTGAAAGGTCAGCTGTTAACCTTATGAGGATTCCCTTGTGTGTTGTTTGTTGTTTTTCCCTTGCTGCTTTTAATATGTTTTCTTTGTAGTTAATTTTTGATATGTTTCATTAATATTTGTCTTGGAGTATTTCTCCTTGGGTTTATCCTGTATGGGACTCTCTGTGCTTCCTGGACTTGATTAACTATTTCCTTTCCCATATTAGGGAAGTTTTCAACTATAATCTCTTCAAATATTTTCTCAGTCCCTTTCTTTTTCTCTTCTTCTTCTGGAACCCCTATAATTCGAA
Source organism: Neophocaena asiaeorientalis asiaeorientalis (assembly GCF_003031525.2). NCBI lineage: Eukaryota > Metazoa > Chordata > Mammalia > Artiodactyla > Phocoenidae > Neophocaena > Neophocaena asiaeorientalis. The sequence goes on along the minus strand of NW_020174070.1, from coordinate 72,926 downwards.
TGTTGGTGCGTTTAATGTTGTCCCAGAGGTCTCTGAGACTGTCCTCAGTTCTTTTCATTCTTTTCTCTTTATTCTGCTCTGCAGTAGTTATTTCCACTATTTTATCTTCCAGGTCACTTATCCCTTCTTCTGCCTCAGTTATTCTGCTATTGATCCCATCTAGAGTATTTTTAATTTCATTTATTTTGTTGTTCATCGCTGTTTGTTTCATCTTTAGTTCTTCTAGGTCCTTGTTAAATGTTTCTTGCATTTTGTCTATTCTATTTCCGAGATTTTGGATCATCTTTACTATCATTATTCTGAATTCTTTTTCAGGTAGACTGCCTATTTCTTCTTCATTTGTTAAGTTTGGTGGGTTTTTATTTTGCTCCTTCCACTGATTTGTGTTTTTTTGTTTTCTCATTTTGCTTATCTTACTGTGTTTGGGATCTCCTTTTTGCAGGGTGCAGGTTCGTAGTTCCCCTTGTGTTTGGTGTCTGTCCCCAGTGGCTAAGGTTGGTTCAGTGGGTTGTGTAGGCTTCCTGGTGGAGGGGACTCGTGCCTGTGTTCTGGTGGATGAGGCTGGATCTTGTCTTTCTGGTGGGCAGGTCCACATTTGGTGTTTTTTTTGGTGTCTGTAGACTTATTATGATTTTAGGCAGCCTCTCTGCTAATGGGTGGTTGTGTTCCTGGTTTGCTAGTTGTTTGCATAGGGTGTCCAGCACTGTAGCTTGCTGGTCGTTGAGTAGTGAAGCTGGGTGCT
>NW_020174070.1:52548-72083 GCF_003031525.2 Neophocaena asiaeorientalis asiaeorientalis | reverse complement strand
AGGAAGGAGGGAAGGAAGGGAAAAAAGAAAGAAAGAAGATAAAGTAAAATAAAGTAAAGTAAGATAAAATAAAGTTATTAAAATAAAAAATAATTATTAAGAAAAACAAATTAAAGGAAAAAAAATGGACGGATAGAACCCTAGGACAAATGGTGGAAGCAGAGCTATACAGACAATATCTCACAAAGAAGCATACACATACACACTCACCAAAAGAGGAAAAGGGGAAAAAATAATAAATCTTGCTCTCAAAGTCCACATTCTCGATTTGGGCTGATTCGTTGTCTATTCATGTATTCCACAGGTGCAGGGTACATCAAGTTGATTGTGAAGCTTTAATCCGATGCTTCTGAGGCTGCTGGAAGAGAGTTCCCTTTCTCTTCTTAGTTCTCACAGCTCCCAGGGACTCACCTTTGGATTTGGCCCCGCCTCTGTGTCTAGGTCTCCAGAGGGTGTCTGTTCTTCGCTCAGACAGGACAGGGTTAATGGAGCAGCTGATTCGGGGGCTCTGGCTCACTCAGGCCACAGGGAGGGAGGGGCACGGAGTGCGGGGTGAGCCTGCGGTGGCAGAGGCTGGCGTGATATTGCACCAGCGTTCTACCGGGGAAGTTGTCCCTGGATCCCAGGACCCTGGCAGTGGCGGGCTGCACAGGCTCCCCGGAAGGGGGGTGTGGATAGTGATCTGTGCTCGCACACAGGCTTCTTGGTGGTGGCAGCAGCAGCCTGAGCGTCTCATGCACGCCTCTGTGGTCCGGGCTTTTAGCCACGGCTGGCACCCGTCTCTGGAGCTCCTTTAAGCAGCACTCTTAATCTCCTTTCCTCGTGCACCAGGAAACAAAGAGGGAAGCAAAAGTCTCTTGCCTCTTCGGCAGGTCCAGACTTTTCCTCGGACTCCCTCTCGGCTAGCCATGGTGCACTAAACCCCTGCAGGCTGTGTTCCCACCGCCAACCCCAGTCCTCTCCCTGTGCTCCAATGGAAGCCCAAGGCCCAGCTCCCAGCCCCACCCGACCCAGCGGGTGAGCAGACAAGCCTCTCGGGCTGGTGAGTGCGGGTCGGCACCGATCCTCTGTGCGGGAATCTCTCTGCTTAGCCCTCCGCATCCCTGTTGCTGTGCTCTCCTCTGCGTCTCAAAAGCCTCCCCCCTCCGCCACCCACAATCTCCGCCCGCGAAGGGGCTTCCTAGTGTGTGGAAACTTTTCCTCCACAGCTGCCTCACACTGGTGCAGGTCCCATCCCTATTCTTTTGTCTCTGTTTATTCTTTTTTCTTTTGCCCTACCCATGTACGTGGGGAGTTTCTTGCCTTTTCGGAGGTCTGAGGTCTTCTGCCAGCGTTCAGTAGTTGTTCTGTAGGAGTTGTTCCACATGTAGATGTATTTCTGGTGTATCTGTGGGGAGGAAGGTTATCTCCGCATCTTAGTCTTCCACCATCTTCCCCCGCCTGCCTGCCCAATTCATTTTTGACCAAGTTGTAAAAACAATCCAGTAGAGGAGGGATAGTCTTTTCCACAAATGGTGTGGAGCAATTGGACATCCAAAAATAAATAAACTGTGACCTAAACATCATACCTGTTAAATGTTTCTTGCATTTTCTCTATTCTATTTCCAAGATGTTGGATTAACTTTACTATCATTACTCTGAATTCTTTTTCAGGTAGACTGCCTATTTCCTCTCCATTTGTTAGGTCTGCTGGGTTTTTACCTTTCTCCTTCATCTGCTCTGTGTTTTTCTGTCTTCTCATTTTGCTTATCTTACTGTGTTTGGGTTCTCCTTTTTGCAGACTGCAGTTCGTAGTTCCTGTTGTTTTTGGTGTCTGTCCCCAGTGGCTAAGGTTGGTTCAGTGGGTTGTGTAGGCTTCCTGGTGGAGGAGACTAGTAAACATCATACCTGTTAAGAAACAACTCAAAATGGAGCACGGCTTTAAATGTAAAACATAAAACTATAAAATTTCTGAAAAAAAAAAAGCATGAGGGAATATCTTTGGGAAACAAGGCTAAGCAGAGTTCTTAGTTCTTATACTAAAAGCACAATGAAGAAAAGGAAAACTTGATCAATTAGACCTCATTGAAATTGAAAGCTTTTGCTCTTGAAAGTCCATGTGAAGAGGATGAAAAGAAAAGCTACAAACATCCTACACAGCACTAGCATGAAGATTATATTAGAGAACTCTCAAAACTCAATAGTAAATAGAAAGACATGAGCAGACATTTTACCAAACAGACTATACAGATGGAAAACAAGCACATGAAAAGGTATTCAATATATTTAACCATTGGAGAAATGCAAATTAAAACCACAATGAGATATCACTACCTACTTATTTGAAGGGCTAAAATAAAAGAGAGTGATGGGAATTCCCTGGCAGTCCAGTGGTTAGGAGTCGGTGCTCTCACTGCCAGGGCCCAGATGCAATCTTTGGTCAGGGAACTAAGATCCCACAAGCAGCATGGTGTGGCCAAAAAAGAAAAAAAATAAAGAGAGAGGGGGAATGCCAAACATTTATGAGGATGCAGAGAAATGGAATCACACATATATTGCTGGTGGAAAGTTAAAATGATATACACTGTTCTGGAGAATTGTTTGGCAAGTTCTTATAAAGCTGAGCATGCAATTACCATAGGACTCAGCTACTGCGCTCTCGGGGATTTTCCTCAGAGAAATGAAGATTCATTTTTATAAAAAATATTCACACAAATGTTCACAGCAGCTTTATTTGTAATAGTCTAAAATGAAAACAACTCAGTTATCCTTCAAAGGGTAAATGGTTAAAGAAACTATAGTTTCTTTATATTACAGTCATACTGTGGAATACTACTCAGCAATAAAGATGAATAAGCTATACACACAACTTGAATGAATCTCCAGGAAATTATGGTGAGTGAAAAAAGACAAACCCAAAACGTTATAAATCTTATTATTTCATTTACATAACATTATTGAAATAATATTTGAGAAACGGAGGGTAGATTAGTGTTTGCCACTGGTTAGGGATGGGTGAAGGAGGAGAGGGAGGCAAGTAAGTTTATGAAAGAGCAGCAAAAGAGATCTTCATTGTGTTGGAACTGTTCAGTATTTTGACTGTGGTGGTGAATACACAAACCTACTCAGGGAAAAATATGTATATAATTAAATACACATACACAAGCTCAAGTAAAACTGAGGAAATCTAAGTAAGGTTGGTGCATTGTGTCAATATAAATAGCTTTGTTGTGATATTATGCTATACTTTTGCAAAGTGTTACCAATGAGGCAAACTGGACAACAAAACGTACAAAGGGTCTCTTGTATAATTTATTATAACTGCTTGTGAATATACAGTTATTTCACAAGAGTGTAATTTTTAAAAAAGTTTAAAAAACAGAATTGAAAAAAAATGGCATAGTAGATAACAAGAAAATTCTGTCCTCCACAAAAGCAATGAATAAACTGGGGGAAAAACCTATCTGAATCAACTTTTTAAGAACTCTGGACACTGACCAAAAGCTTGCAGCAACCAGGGAAAGAATCAAGGAAAAAAGGCTGAAACTTGATAAGAGATTTTTGTGACATTTTAAATTACCCTGGTTCCATTCCCCACTCTCCAGTTTGGTGGTGGCATTGAAGACAACAGGCTGCATTCTCTGTATGGGTAGCTGTACTAGAAAGATAATCGGGACCTATTGTAAAAGAAAGGTGGTTGATGGTTTTGGTCTGTCTCGTGTGTCACTGGAGTACTAGTTTAAAGGCTTGCTCTTATCACACCTAACTCTCCTAGCCCTGTGGTGGTTACTGGGTACATTTTTTGAAAACACTTAAAGTCAATTGTATCAATTGCTGCTGCCCAGGGTAATGGATTAGAGTTGGGACAATTAATAGACTCACCAAAATGCCTAGAAAAGGCTGGGAATGAGACATTTGGGAAATGAGGGCTAGAAAAACTATGACATATTCCTGGAAGTATAGAAAGCCTCTTACAAGCCCAGGGTAAAGTGTATACTTAGAAAAGACCTGAGAAAGCTAGTAGCTCTCATCTCTGGCTGACTTCTATGCTCTGCAGGCAAAAAAAAGGACAAAAGGCAGAGTTACAAACTGACAGGCTCAGTGTTGAAGATATGCCTCAACATACACAAAGGCCCCATCTGCAAAAACTGGGATTTTAAAAATTCCAGGCCTTTAAGGGAATCTTTGTCAAATTGCTAGCTGGCCACTAAGCAAATGGAAGAAAAAAGAGATTTCAATGTCTACACATGAGAAGGAATTCAGACTTTACAAAATTAGTACAGAAGTCACTAAGCAAACAAACAACGACTACTACAAAGACTACAACAATAATCCTGGGAGAGGAAGGAGAATCTTATTTACTGAGTGGACCAATTGTAATACTCAAAATTCTCAGTTTACAAAAAAAAATTAAGAGACAAACAAAAGCAGAAGCAAGCATTGTCCATACACTAGAAGAAGACAATAGAATTGCTCCTGAAGAAGTCCAGCATCTCCTTCACACCAAAATCAGATAAAGACATTACAGAAAAAGGGAAAACTCTAGAACAATACCTCTCATGAACATGGATGCAAAAATCTGCAACAAAATCCTAGCCAACTGAATCCAACAATGTATAAAAAAAGCAATACATCATGACTAAGAGAGATTTATTACAGTTATACAAGGGCTAGTTTATTATTCAAAAATCAACTCATGTAATTCATCACATCAACAGACTAAAGAAGAAAAATCACATGTTTATATCAACAGATGCAGAAAAAGCTTTTGATAAAGTCCAACACAGATTCATGATAAAAACTCTGAACAAGCTAGAAATAGATGGGAACTTCCAAAACTTGATAAACAATATCTAAAGAAAAACCTACAACTAACAAAACACTTAATGGTGAGAAACTAGATGCCTTCCTCAAGTTCAGAAACAAAGCAAGATGGCCAGTTTCACTACTTTTATTCAGTACTGTACTGAGAGTCCTATTTAATGCAATTAGACAACGAAAGGAAATAAAAGGAATACAGTTTGGAAAGGAAGAAATAAAGCTCTCTTTGTTTATAGGTGATATCATTATCAATGAAGAAAATCCCAAAAGAATCAACAAAAATGTCCCGGAACTAGTATACATTTATGCAAGGTTGCAGGATTCAAGGATAATATACGGAAGTCAATTGCTTTCCTGTATATCAGCAATGAACAACTGGAAATTTAAATTAAAAACACAACACCATTTACATTAGTACAAAAAACTAAATACCTAGGCATAAATTTTATAAAATATGTACAAGATCTGTATAAGGAAAGTTACAAAATTCTTTCATTACTTTTTATTACAAAAGTAATAAAAGAAAATCTAAATAAATAGATATTTCATATACATGAGTAGGAAAACAATATTGCTAAGATGTCAGCTCTTCCCTACTTGATCTATAGATTCAACACAATCCCACTCAAAATTCCAGCAAATTATATTACGGACTAAAAAAAACCCTGATTCTAAAATTAATAGGGAGAGGCAAAAGGCCCAGAGTAACTAAGAGAACGCCCCATTATTTTCCTTTTTCTTGAGTAATTACTCTGGCTAGAACTTCCAGCATAATATTTCAAAGAAGTGGTGAAAGCAGGCATTCTTGTCTGCCTTCTGATCTCAGGGGAAAGTTTTCAGTCTTTTATCAGTATGTATATTGGGTGTGGAATTTTCTTAGATACCCTTTATCAAGTTGAGGAAGTTCTTTACTATTCTGAGATTGTTGAGGGTTTTAATCATGAAAGGGTGTTGGAAATTGTTAATGTTTTTTTCTACATCAGTAGAAGTGTTCATGTGGATTTTTTCCTTTATTCTATTAAGATGATGTATTACATTGTTTGATTTTTGTATGATGAACTGCCCTTGAATTCCTAGGACAAATTCCACTTAGTCATAGTATCTGATCTTTTAAATTTGCTGTTGTATTCAGTTTGCTAGTATTTTGTTGAGGATTTTTGCATCTATATTCATGGGGGATATTAGTCAGTAGTTTTCATGTTGTTCTTGTCTGGCTTTAGGAACAGGGTAATGCTGGCCTCACAAAATGAGTGAGGAAGGAAGAATTCTCTCCTCTAGTTTTTCAAAGATTCTGAGAAGGATAGATGTCCATTCTTTAAAAGTTTGGTAGAATTCACTAGCGAAGACTGGTCATGGGCTTTTCTTACTTGAGAAGTTTTTGATTACTTATTTAATATCCTTATTTATTATAGAACTATTCATATTTTCTATTTTTTCCTGAATCAGTTTTGATAGTTTGTTTATTTCTAGGAATTTGTCCATTTCGTATAACACACAATTTGTTGATATCCTGTCATTCATAGTATTCTTATTATCCTTCTGATTTCTGTAAGTTCAGTAGTAATGTACTCACTTTTATTTCTGGTTTTAGCAATTTTTATCTTCTGTTTTTCCTAGTCAACGTAAAAATTTCTCAATTCTGTTGATCTGTTCAAAGAACCAATTTTGGTTTTGTTGATTCTTTCTACTGTTTTTCTTTTTTAAAATATTTACTTATTTATTTGGTTATGTTGGGTCTTAGTTGTGGCACATGGGATCTTCGTTGTGGCATGCTGGATCTTTTTCGTTGCGTCATGCGGGATCTTTAATTGCGGCATGTGAACTCTTAGTGGCAGCGTGTGAACTCTTAGTTGCAGCATGTGAACTCTTAGTTGTGGCATGTGGGATCTAGTTCCCTGACCAGGGATTGAACCTGGCCCCCCTGCATTGGGAGCACAGTGTCTTAGCCACTGGACCACCAGGGAAGTCCCCCTACAGTTTTTCTATTCTGTATTTTTATACCTCTGCTGTAAGCTTTATTATTTTCTTTCTTTGCTAGCCTTGCATTTAGTTTGCTCTTCTATTTATGGTTCTTTAAGATACGATGTTAGATTATTGATTTGATACCTTTTTGTATAATAGGCAATTATGATCATAATTTTCTCTTTGAGTCCTGCATTTGTTGCATCCCATAATTTTGATATGTTGTGCTTTTATTTTCATTCATCTCAAGTTACTTTTAAATTTCTCTTGTGTTTTCTACTTTAATCCAGTGGTTGTTTAAGTGTGTGTTGTATACTTTCCACATATTTGTGAATTTTCAAGTTTTAGTTATGTTATAGATTTCTAGTTATATTCTTTTGTGGTCAGAAAATATACTTTGTATGATTTCAATCAATCTTTTTACATTTATTGAGTCTTGTTTGGTTGTCTAACATATGGTTTATTCTGGATCCATGTACACTTGAGATGAATGTGTGTTCTGCTGTTGTATGGTGAAGGGTTCTGTATATATATTTTATGTTCAATTGGTTTACAGTGTTATTCAAGTTCTCTATTTCTTTATTGATCATTTCTGTAATTCTATCCATTATTGTAAGTGGTTTATAGAACACTACATCTATTATTGTAGGAAACATTTCTCCCTTAAATTCTATCAATTTTTGCTTCATATATTTTGGGGTTTTGTTGTTACCTGTGTGTATGTTTTTATTTAAAAAATAATTAATTTTATTTAGTTTAATATAATTAACTTTGAATATAATTAATATAAGTTATTTTTAACAGTCAAATGTAATTCCATAATTTGGTGATTTAAAATTTTTTTATTGGAGTATAGTTGTTTTACAAAAAGTGTTAGTTTCTACTGTACAGCAAAGTGAATCAGCTATACGTATACATATATCCCCTCTTTTTTCGGTTTCCTTCCCATTTAGGTCACCACAGAGCACTGAGTATAGTTCCCTGTGCTATACAGTAGGTTCTCATTAGTCATCTATTTTATACGTAGTATCAATAGTGTATATTTGTCAATCCCCATCTCACAGTTCATCCTACCACCTTCCCCCTTGGTATCCATACATTTGTTCTCTATGTCTGTGTCTCTATTTCTGCTTTGCAAATAAGATCATCTATAGCACTTTTTAGATTCCACATATGTGAATTAATATATGATATTTGTTTTTCTCTTTCTGACTTACTTCACTCCGTATGACAGTCTCTATGTCCATCCATATATCTACAAATGACCCAATTTCATTCCTTTTTATGTCTGAGTAATATTCCATTGTATATATATATACCACATCTTCTTTATCCATTCATCTGTCAATGGACACTTAGGTTGCTTCCATGTCCTGGCTATTGTAAATAGAGCTGCAATGAACATTGTGGTACATGACTCTTTTTGAATTATGGTTTTCTCAGGGTATATGCCCAGTAGTGGGATTGCTGGGTCATATGGTAGTTCTATTTTTAGTTTTTTAAGGAACCGCCATACTGTTCTTATATGTTTTTAATTGTTATATAGTCTTGATTACCTGACCCTTTTACCAATATATAATGTCCTTCTTTGTATCTTTTAATTTTTAAAAATCTAATATTAGTATATACAACTAACTCTCTTTTGGTAACTCTCCTCAGGTTTACTTTATTTTTTCTGCTGTTGTATATTGTAGTTTCTTGCTTAGTTACTTTTCTAATTTTTCTATTTTTGCAAAGAGTGTATTCTTTGTTGTGTGTAGTCACTGAAGTGTCTGTTCTGTTAGCCTAGTGGCCAGCTACTGATTTGACAGAGATTTCCTTAAAAGCCTGGAGTCAATAGAAAAAGAGAAAGTAAAAGAAGAAGAAGAAGGAAAAGGAGGAGGAAGACAGTGGGGAGGAGGAAGAGGAGGGGAGAAAGGAGGAGGAGGAGGAGGAGGAAAGGAACAAAAACAAGCAAACAAACGAACAAACAAACAAGAAAACCTCTCCTGTTCTTTGTGCATTGACTCTGAGTTGGGGCATGCTTTCAGTGCTTAGCCAGGCCATTAAGAACTCAGCCTTTTGTTTCACTTCCTGCTTATATTGAACCTTAAGGTCAGCAGAGGTTAAAACTTGGGCCTTCTCAGGTCTTTTTGACTATGCATCTATTCTTGGGTATGCATGTGTCCTTTGAGAGTCCCCAATATAAACAAAAGCATTTCAAAACCCTAATCCTCCATGTATCTCCTTCCCTAGCTTCTTCCTTGCAAGGCTTTTCAGTTTGTCTGCTTCTTGCCATGTCTGTTATTCCTTGCTCCAGATGGTGGCTTGTATGTTCCTTTACAGGCCTTTGACATATACCTCCAGGGAGGCTACTCAAACCTTGAGAATGTTTTGAGGGATGCAAAACAAAGGGAAGTCCCTGAACAGCTCTCCTCAGGGAGCTGCCGGACAGGTCACAATACACAATTGCATTTCTTTGAAAACAAGGTTCATGTTGTTCCTCTAGCACTAACAAGCCATACCAGGCATGTGGGCTATCATCCACATGGGCATCTCTGAGCTGGTGAGTAACAGATGATAAGCAGGTAAATAAAATGCCTCAACACTCTGTTAGCAACAATTATCAGCTTCTTTCTTCTTTAAGGACTCCCCACATTGTAGCGTTTTTAAAACTGTGGTTAAAAAAGCCACATAACATAAAATTTACCATAATAACTATCTGTACTTGTATAGTTCAGCAGGCATAAGTATATTCATATTGTTGTGAAACAGATCTCCAGAACTTTTTATCTTGCCGCACTTAAACTCTGTATCTGTTAAATAATGATTCCCCTTTTCCTCCTCCCCTAGTTACTGGTAACACCCATTCTACTTATGTTTCTATGAATTTGACTATTTTAAATACCTAATGGAAGTGCAATCATACAGTATTTGTCTTTTTGTGACTGGCTTATTTCACTTAGCATAGTATCCTCAAGGTTCATCTATGTGGTAACGTGTGAAAGGATTTCCTTCCATTTTAAGGCTGAATAATATCCCATTGTATGTACATACCATACTTTGTTTAGTCGTTCATCTGTCAGTGGACATTATATCCCTTCATCCGTCAGTGGACATTTGGATTGCTGTTGAATGTGTTTGATTAGATTCCAGAGTTTCAAAAAAATTGATCCTGACAGTTTTTTGAAGCTTATTTGTTGCTTCAGTGGATTGAAAGATCCTTGGACTTCTCTACTCCACAATATCAGCAGGCCACTTAATAAATATTTAAAAATAATTCTACATCACACATTGAAGTCAACAATGAAAATGTGTATAATATATTACAATTTTTTAAAAAATTATTTATTTATTTAATATTCATTTTTGGCTGTGTTGGGTCTTCGTTTCTGTGCGAGGGCTTTCTCCAGTTGTGGCGAGTTTCGCGGTGTGTGGGCCTCTCACTGTCGTGGCCTCTCCTGTTGCGGAGCACAGGCTCCAGACGCACAGGCTCAGTAACTGTGGCTCATGGGCCTAGCCGCTCCACGGCATGTGGGATCTTCCCGTACCGGGGCACGAACCTGTGTCCCCTGCATTGGCAGGTGGATTCTTAACCACTGCGCCACCAGGGAAGCCCCTACAATTTTTATTTGCAACTATTTCACCTGAACATCTGTCTTCCTCTTAAAACATTAACTTATGAATAGAAGGAAAATGGATAATTACCCATTGAATAGGAAATGCAATATAATTTTTATTAAAGGAGATTCTGTAAAGTGAGAGAGGAATTAACAAAGTGGGTCTCATTCTTCCCATAAATTCAGCTACAATAGTAATTATTGTGAAAAAATATGTAAATGACATCACATGTGAGGTGCAGTTGACCTACCATAAGGATTACAAACGCAGTCAGGTCTAGGTTAAGTCCTTAGTATTTATTTTCACATCAAGTTCTTAAAATAAAATAGTTTTTCTAACATTTATTTTTTAAAAAGTCATGTTTCAAGTTAAGATAAACAATTAATTGGCTTCAGATTTTAACTTTTAATCATGTACGGAAGCATACTTCATTTTATTGTATTTCACTTTATTGTGCTTCACAGATATTGCATTTTTTAAATTGAAGTATAGTTGATTTAAAATACTGTTAGTTTCAGGTGTATAGCAAAGTGATTTGAGTTTTTTGTTTTTTTTGCATATTATATCCCATTATAAGTTATTACAAGATACTGGGTATAATTGCCTGTGCTGTACAGTAAATCCTTGTTACTTATCTATTTTATGTATAATAGTTTGAATCTGTTAATCCCATACTCCTCATTTGTCCCTCCCTCTCCCCTTTGATAACCACTAGTTTGTGTTCTGTGACAGAAACAAACTCATAGGCTATTTCTGTTTTGCATAAACTCTGTATCTGTTAAATAATGATTCCCCTTTTCCTCCTCCCCTAGTTACTGGTAACACCCATTCTACTTATGTTTCTATGAATTTGACTATTTTAAATACCTAATGGAAGTGCAATCATACAGTATTTGTCTTTTTGTGACTGGCTTATTTCACTTAGCATAGTATCCTCAAGGTTCATCTATGTGGTAACGTGTGAATTCCAGAGTTTCAAAAAAATTGATCCTGACAGTTTTTTGAAGCTTATTTGTTGCTTCAGTGGATTGAAAGATCCTTGGACTTCTCTACTCCACAATATCAGCAGGCCACTTAATAAATATTTAAAAATAATTCTACATCACACATTGAAGTCAACAATGAAAATGTGTATAATATATTACAATTTTTTAAAAAATTATTTATTTATTTAATATTCATTTTTGGCTGTGTTGGGTCTTCGTTTCTGTGCGAGGGCTTTCTCCAGTTGTGGCGAGTGGGGGCCACTCTTCATCGCGGTGTGTGGGCCTCTCACTGTCGTGGCCTCTCCTGTTGCGGAGCACAGGCTCCAGACGCACAGGCTCAGTAACTGTGGCTCATGGGCCTAGCCGCTCCACGGCATGTGGGATCTTCCCGTACCGGGGCACGAACCTGTGTCCCCTGCATTGGCAGGTGGATTCTTAACCACTGCGCCACCAGGGAAGCCCCTACAATTTTTATTTGCAACTATTTCACCTGAACATCTGTCTTCCTCTTAAAACATTAACTTATGAATAGAAGGAAAATGGATAATTACCCATTGAATAGGAAATGCAATATAATTTTTATTAAAGGAGATTCTGTAAAGTGAGAGAGGAATTAACAAAGTGGGTCTCATTCTTCCCATAAATTCAGCTACAATAGTAATTATTGTGAAAAAATATGTAAATGACATCACATGTGAGGTGCAGTTGACCTACCATAAGGATTACAAACGCAGTCAGGTCTAGGTTAAGTCCTTAGTATTTATTTTCACATCAAGTTCTTAAAATAAAATAGTTTTTCTAACATTTATTTTTTAAAAAGTCATGTTTCAAGTTAAGATAAACAATTAATTGGCTTCAGATTTTAACTTTTAATCATGTACGGAAGCATACTTCATTTTATTGTATTTCACTTTATTGTGCTTCACAGATATTGCATTTTTTAAATTGAAGTATAGTTGATTTAAAATACTGTTAGTTTCAGGTGTATAGCAAAGTGATTTGAGTTTTTTGTTTTTTTTGCATATTATATCCCATTATAAGTTATTACAAGATACTGGGTATAATTGCCTGTGCTGTACAGTAAATCCTTGTTACTTATCTATTTTATGTATAATAGTTTGAATCTGTTAATCCCATACTCCTCATTTGTCCCTCCCTCTCCCCTTTGATAACCACTAGTTTGTGTTCTGTGACAGAAACAAACTCATAGGCTATTTCTGTTTTGCATACACATTCATTTGTTTTACTTTTTAGATTGCATATATAAATCATACCATATAGTATTTGTCTTTCTCTGTCTGGCTTATTTTACTAAGCATAATATTCTCTAGGTCCATCCATTTTGCTGCAAATGGAATATTATATTGTATTTTTTACAAATTGAAGGTTTGTGGCAATCCTGAGTCAAGCAAGTCTATTGGCACCATTTTTCCAGCAGCATTTGCTCACTTTGTGTCTCTGTGTTACATTCTGATAATTCTCGCAGTATTTCAAACATTTTCATTATTATTATATTTGTTTTGGTGATCTGTGATCTCTGATGTTACTAATGTAATTGTTTTGGGACTCCATGAACTACGTGCATATAAGATGGCAATCTATTTTTTTTTTTTTTGCAGTACGTGGGCCTCTCACTGTTGTGGCCTCTCCTGTTGTGGAGCACAGGCTCTGGACATGCAGGCTCAGCGGCCATGGCTTACGGGCCCAGCCGCTCTGCGGCATGTGGTATCTTCCCAGACTGGGCACGAACCCGTGTCCCCTGCATTGGGAGGCGGACTCTCAACCACTGTGCCACCAGGGAAGCCCAAGATGGCAATTTTAATAAATGTGTGTATTCTCACTGCTTCACCAACTGGTCATTCCTCCATCTCTGTCCCTCTCCACAAGCCTCCCGATTCTCTGAGACACAACAATTTGAAATTAAGCTAATCAATAATTCTACAATGGCCTCTAAGTGTTCAAGTGAAAAGTCACTTGTCTCTCACTTGAAATCAAAAGTTAGAAATGATTAAGCTTAGTGAGGAAGGTGTGTGTTGAAAGCCGAGATAGGCTGAAAGCTAGGCCTCTGGCGCCAAACAGTTAGCCAAGTTGTGAACGCAAAGGAAATGTTTCTGAAGGAAATTAAAAGTGTTGCTCCAGTGAACACATGAATGATAAGCAAGGGAAACAGCCTTATTGGTGGTATGGAGAAAGTTTCAGTGGTCTTGGTGGAAGATCAAAATCAACCACAACAGTCCCTTAAGCCAAAGCCTAATCCAGAACAAGGTCCTAACTCTCTTTAATTCTATGAAGGCTGAGTGAGGTGAGGAAGCTGCAGAAGAAAAGTTTAAAGCTAGCAGAGGTTAGTTCATGAGGTTTAAGGAAAGAAACCATCTTAATAACATCAAAGCACAAGGTGAAGCAGCAAGTGCTGATGTAGAAGCTGCAGCAAGTTATCCAGACCATCTAGCTAAGAAAATTAATGAAAGTGGCTACACGAAACAACAATTTTCAGTGTAGATGAAACAGTCTTATATTGGAAGAAGATGCCATCTAAGACTTTCATAGCTAGAGAGAAGTCAATACCTGGCTTCAAAGCTTCAAAGGACAGGCTGACTCTCTTGTTAGGAGCTAATACAGCTGGTGACTTTAAGTTGAAGCCAATGCCCATTTACCGTTCTGAAAATCCTAGGGCCCTTAAGAATTATGCTAAATCTACTCTGTGCTCTATAAATGGAGCAGCAAAGACTGAATGACAGCACATCTGTTTACAACATGGTTTACTGAATATTTTATGTCCATTTTTGGGGACCTACTGCTCAGAAAAAAAGATTCCTTTCAAAATATTACTGCCCAACGACAATGTACCTGGTCACTCAAGAGCTCTGATGGAGATATGCAATGAGAAATTGTTCTTGAAAGGAAGTCAATCAGTGCGGCCAATTTCATTGTTCTTATTCTAAGAAACTGCCACAGTCACCCCAACCTTCAGTAACCACCACCCTGATCAATCAAAAGCCATCAATATTGAGGCAAGACCCTCCACCAGCAAAAAGACTATGACTCATTGAAGGCTCATATGATGGTTTGCATTTTATAGCACTAAAATATTTTAAAGTTAAGACATTTACTTTTTTTAGATACAATACTATTGCACACTTAACAGACTACAGTGTAGTGTAAACATAACTTTTATATGCCCTAGGAAACCAAAAAATTCATGTGACTCCCTTTATTGAAATATTAGCTTTATTGAGGTGGTTTGGCACTGAACCCGCAACATCTCTGAGGTATGCCTGTATTTAACCATATTCAGGTAATTGTCATATTTACCTAAGTGGAGGCTTTTTTATGTAATACATTTCCAAACTCCTAGATCCTGGCTCATTTACTCTTTCTAGCAGCCTGGAATGACTTACCAGTCAGCATTTATATTACTGAAACTTACTGGAGCTACTCTATGAATAAGCCAGATGATAAAGCTTTCTTGGCTTATGACAAATGACTATGTATTTAGACATACAGGAGTCAGACCAAAGTGCTTACATTTCCTACAGTTTATACCAAACTAGATGGGCTCTTAAGCAGTCAGCCTGGACTCATACTCATAGATTAGCCAGATCATGAATACAATGATCCTAGCTGCCTTCTACATGTTGTCAGATGACTATATTAAGAGGATCCAGTCACTATCAGTCAGGAAGGCAACCAAAAACCTGTCTGTTTTAAGAAGCCATACAGCCATTGAAGAATTGATACTCCCATAAATGAAATTTCAGGAAAGTGTATAATGAATCTTTCTCAAGGCTGCCAAAATGATTTATTGCATGCTGAGATTTCATTCACACACATAATAGACTGCATTAACTTTATTTTTTAAATGCAGGTGGTTTTCTGGCAAAACCAATTGAAGTTAGTGATAATATATAAGATATTACCTGTCATTGGTTTGATGTCTCAAAGCTATTTTTCCAAAAATAAGTAGGCATAATAAGGGAAATTCAGGAATTATCTTAAAAGGAAATCCAACAGTTTATACCAATGAGGCAAAAGAAAAAGGAAAAAATTGATTTATATTTCTGGAAAAATATACATTAAATTTTAAAAATTGTTATTGCCCAATATCTGACACCAGTGACATTTTATGTAAAAAAAAAAAGAAAGTGAATTCTATTTTAAAATATTAAGTATACTTAAAAGAAATGAAATAAAATAAAATAATTCCCTTTAAATTTGAGGAATTGGCCCATTTCATCTAAGTTATTTGTGTTTATAGAGTTATTGATAGTATTTTATTATCCTCTTAACATCCATGGGATCAGTAGTGATGTCCCCTCTTTCATTCCTGATATCGGTTATTTGTGTCTTCTCTCTTTTTCTTGGTTATCCTAGCTAAGAGTTAGGTTTCATTGATTTACTCTGTTTCCCTCTTTTCAGTTTTTTTTTGATTTCTGCTCCAATATTTATTTTCTTTCTTCTACTTGTTTTGGATCTAATGTGTTCTTCTTTCTCTGGTTTTCTAAGGTGAAAACTTAAGTTGTTGATTCTGGCAAAAGGGATAGGGGGAAATGTTGGACTCCATCTTATCCAGAATTGGAAATTACTGATTTTTAATAGCTTTCATACATGAATAATTTTAAAATCTTTAATACATTTTTGATTTGGTGATGCCTACTTATATTTTATAAAATATATACATAATTATTGCTGATTATCTTAGCTTGAGTGTCCACAAAAGAGAGTGTGATACAAGAGTTTCCATTTGAGTAGCTCATTTGGCAAGAGATTCTAGTGAGTCAGAGTAAGAAAAACGTGTGGTGAAGCAAGGAAAAAAAGTCAAACAAGGATTGCGTTATGAAACTGCACATCACTACAGGCAAGTGGTGCTTGACCCTATGGGTCCAAAGTCGGCATCCATTTTTGTGAAGATGAATAACTACCACCTCTTAGAATGGGTGCAGTGCATTCAATGTAGAATGAGGTAGCTGGATGATATCCTTGAAGGAAGGGACAGAATTGAGTGCCCAGCATCAGACGTTGCTCTTGGGGAGTTATACATTCAGAAGTGGGAGTAGCTTGATCACCCCTGGAGAGAGAGAACCAGTGCTGTTGAACTCAAGCTTAGGCTCCATCCCTGTCATCAGGACAATTCATGGATTCACTGTGCCAGAACCACGATGACTGAGGAGAGAAGCTGTTTGACATCCACATGAGTCATCAGATCCAATTGGTTGTTAAGTGCCTTCTCTACAGTCAGTTCCTTGGATGGCCATTAATATGAGGCACAGAGACACATGCTTTGTTTCCATTCTTATAGTTCTAACTACATGCCTCATACCCAAACTTTCTTATCTTCAATTTCCAATCATTCTTCTTCCAAGACCTTAACATACCAGCCAAATCATTCACCACAGTCCAGGTGACCACCTCAAGCTACTACTCCTTCCATACAAAGTGAAGAATCTGGTGTAATGCTCACAGCTCTGCCAACTGGAAGTTTTACCCTTCAACATTATTCTTTAGGGCTACTCTAACTGAAGCTGAAGTGTGGTGGCAGTCCGTTTATAGCTACTATTAATATTTAATGCTCACACATCTGTGCATCAGGCTTGATAATTTCCTCTTCCATTAGTTGGTCATAGATCACCCCCTACCTTACGAGGGGCATCATTGTAACAGTGGTCAAAGGCATGGGGGTTTGTGCAATCAGTCGGTTTATTTGTGCTTTCTCAGGCTGGATCCTGGAGCATTTCCATCGTGGGTGGACTGCTATTGAGCCTGCCAGACCTTATCGCTTGGTGAATCTTATAACGTACAGCTTGTGGTGGGAAGCTCCTGTCGTATAGTCACTTGTTAACTCTTGGTTAGGCACTCCATATATACTAACCTCAATAGCATATAAGGAGCTATGTTTTAATTGGCAAGTAGTTTACTGACATAGGAGGTATGGCTTTTGTTAAGAACCCCAGGATTCTGTGTTGCAACTCCCATATTATGGCTTAGAATGACTTAGATAGTGCATCCTTATCCATCACAGATGCTGTAAGCATTATCAGATATGCTGAGTCATATGACCTGAGTAGCAGAACAACTTGCACTGCAGATCTGAAAACTTGGTGGGGGACCACAATTTTCCACTGCAGCTGCTAACATCAGACTTTGACTTGCCAAGTCTCATGTTTTTCTTTTTGTACAAAAGAAGTGAGCTGTTCATACTCTAGCCCTGGAATACTATCTATAAGGTATTGCCACAGATTCCTGTCAGTCAAACTAGTTTGACTCCACTCTGACCTTACTTCGCATTATGGTAATTGTACCCAACTTGCTTCTGAGGTTTTGTGCTAACTGGGCTCTGACATTCTGGAATCTTATCATCTCCATTGCAACATAGTTTAGTTCCAATCATGGCTTGCAGAGGAGAGCCAACATTGAGTTTCTCAAAAATGTCAAGTGTTCCCCCTCACCAGCGCAGTCTTTATTATTGTAGTGTCTTCTCTGCCCTCCTAGGGCAAGTAGTTTAGAGATAGGTCCTCGTCCCATGCAATAAATTATTTCTAATACCTTCACTCCCTTTGACCTTCTCACCAATTCCTCAGTACTCTGGCAAGGAGGTTCTAATATCTCCATCTCATTTACTGTAGCCTGTTGTCCAAGCTTAAAGATGCCACCCAAGCAGCATATGAAGGCAGCTCCAGGACATTGAACCCTGAGTCATAGCTTTGTACTCCTATGACTCATGTCAGTGAGTCCTCAAAATCCATTCCAATGTATATTATCCCAGTTCATACTAGTACACATTAGCCCGTTCCTATAGTTCTTTCTGGATTTTCCACCTAAACAGAGACTGTATTTTGTTCCTTGTGCTGTGATGATGCCTTACCCTTGTCATGAGTTGGAAGCAATGAAAAATATCAGTGTTGGGTGTTGAGAAAGACAAGCAATGTCTTTTTGAGGTAGCTGCCTTAAATGAGGCTATTGCCTTGTCTCTAGGAACAGGGAGGTTGCTCTCCGATAGTAAGGGTTAGGGGACTGCTTTTACCAGGCTGAGTGTAGAGGATTATAGGTATTCAAGATTCCCACACTCATCACTATTCCAGGTCTCAGAGTTCTACTCCTTCCTTATTAGGATACATATATTGATATAGAGATCTTTAAATGTTGTGAATGCAGTTTCCATGAAGCTCTGCAACCTTACAATTAGAATCTGGGTCTGATATTCAGCAGTCTGCCTTATGACTGGAGGAGATGAGGGTCTTCTTAATCCAATGTGTTAGGGTGAATAACAGGTTGTGCATTTCCATTAGACACACAAACCTAGATTACAGATCCAGTTTAGGGCAATCTTAGAGCCTGCCCTAACAACCACTCAGGCTGAAAGGGATCTCAGAATCCACACTGAGTTGGAAGCCAAACTCATCTATTTCCACACCCCAAATGCCAACTTACTTAAAGAGGAGAATAAATGCATGTTTAGTCACATCTTCCTTACTTCAAAATATGCCACAATATAAATGACATCCTAGGAGGAATTAGGTGCCCCTCCTTTACCCCAAACCAAACACCCAGGAACTCACAAATATGGGGAATCCTTGGGCTTTGGTTTTCAAATACAGTTAGTCCATGAGGTTAAGAAATATTTCTCATTATTATGATGAAGAAGTGCATCTTAGTCATTTTAGCAATTAGATCGTCATCTGGCTCACCTTAAATCTGGTACCTTAAATTCTCAGAGCAGAACTTTAACCCACACATTGCTTGCCCTATTGACCCACAATTGTATGAATAAATAAATAAATAAATGAATTAGGTAGTAAATAAAATATTAGAACCAAGAGATAGAGTTAGCTCCACTGAGAAAACAGAAGCTGGGTAATATAACAGAATCAAAGGGACACAATATTATAGAGTAAACAGAGTGTGTTTTCCCAGGGTATAAGGTCCACATATAGTGTGGTGATGGTCTGTTGTCAAATGATCCTCAGAATCATGAGGATCATGAGGAAACTATGTGGATTGGTACAGGCTATATGCCCAAGGAGTCTGGTCTTTGTCAGGCAAGAGACAGGGTCCAGAGAAGGTTCTGTGAAATCTGAAGCTTACACAGTTTTGAAGGCTTTCTTTTAAAATAACACAGAATCAATCATGAAAGTGAATATTTATTTAGAATTATAAGATAATGTATAACAAGCATTAAAATCATGACAACTA
>NW_020174070.1:44491-52532 GCF_003031525.2 Neophocaena asiaeorientalis asiaeorientalis | reverse complement strand
TGTAGCTGTACAATCTGAAGTATGGTGAAGTGGACATCCAAGGTGAAAGATATAATAGTTTTATGGAAAATCAAAACATTGAACTTCTGCAACTTTTACATAAACACGTGGCCATGTGAACACATAACAACAGCCCAAGAGTGACAGCTGTCTCACTCTGAAAAATGCAGACAGGTTCATGTAGAGCCCTTAGCATTTATTTTTACATCAAACTTTTAAAATAAAATAGCTCTCTTAATATTTATTCTCACTAAAGTCTTGTTTCAAGTTAGAATAAACAGTTCACTGGCTTCAGGCTTTAACTTTCAATTGTGTATTTTTAAACACATGGGGATAATTGTCATATTTTGCCAAATAGAGACTTTTTCTGTGACCCATTTCCAAATTCACAGACTTTGGTCCATCTACTCTTTCTAGTAGTGTGGAATGATTTACCAGTTGGAATTTATATTATTGAAAGCAACTGGAACTACTGCATGAATAAGCCAGATGATAAAAATTGCTTGGTTTGAAACAAGTGACTATGTATTTGGAGATACAAGACTCAGAACAAAGTGCTTGCATTTTCTACAGTTTGTATCAAACCAGATGGGCTCTTAAGCAGTCAGTCTGGACTCATACATCTAGAGTAGCCAGACCATGAATACAATGATTCTAGCTACCTTCCACGTGTGGTCAGAAGGCTATATTAAGATACAGCCAATGTTAGTTATGAAGACAGCCGAAAGCCTGTCTGTTTTAAGAAACCATTCAGCTATTGAATGATAGACACTCCCATACATGGAATTTCAGGGAATTGTAGAATGGACAATCTTGTTCAAGGCTGCCAAAATTATTTTCTGCATGCTGAGATGTTATTCACACACACAAAGACTGCATGCTGGTAATTCATTAACTTTATTTTTGAATTCCACATTGTTTTCTTGCAAAAGCAATTGTAGTTAGTTATAATATATAGCAATGCATCTCTATCTTTGGTTCTATATCTCAAAGATATTTTTTTCCAAAAATAAATAAGCATGGCAAGAAAAATAATTCAGCTATCTTGAGAAAACCTAATATTTTATAAAAATTAAGCAAAAATATATAATTGAGGCTTTTAAACTTTTTTCTAATTATCTTGCTTAATATCTAATACCAGTGCAACTTTAATGTTAAAATGATTGTGCACACTGTATTTAACTATACAGCATAGACACAAAAATGTCAAAAAACAAAATAGCTCTTTCCCTTATAAATCATTTAGGAACTATGCATTCTAAAAATGTATGGGAAAGTAGAACTGCTGAAATATGTTAATAATTTGACTTTGAAGAAGCACAGGAAAAGGAAATGAAGATGTAGGAATAGTCATAGATCCTAGAGATTGCAAAGAAAAAGTGAACTCATCACCCAAAGTCTCCCATTTCTGGAAAATATTTATATGTTAGAATCATTCAGAGATTTTTTAAAAAACTAGCATCTATGGAAGTTCCCTGTTATGGTTTGGACTCTCAGAAGATTTAAGGAGCTTCATTTGTTAATGGTTTCCGTCTCTTTTCGAATATGATTTTTGCATCAAATAATTCTCTTTCCCTGTATCCTAGAGATGGCCCTTTTAGATACTTTGCTTCTGCTGTCTTGTAATCTAATCCATCAACAGCAGAAATTGAACAAATGATTGCTTCCGGCAGAAGAACTTCCAGGATAAATTTAATTTTATCATCTCTTATCAGAGTCAGCATTTTTTCATCTATTTGTTTGTAGATTTCTTGTAAATATTTCACCACCTCATCCAACTGATCTTCATCCTCAAAGTATGTTTCAATACAGGGTGTGAACCTATTTGCATTCAAAAATGATTTCAGCCATCTGGACCCTTTCGTGCCTTTTAAAATGGCTAAAAGATGGCTCTCTGTTCCCTTTGTATTCACAATGAAGTCCACTAGGTTCTTGTTGGCTCGGTCCCGAGCAGACTTCATTCGGTCTGGAAGAATTTTCTGGAAGGACATTTTCTTGGTCTGGGAAGTCACAACCATTGATTCCACAGGATTTTCATTTTGCAGCTTTGGAAATAAGTTCCTGAAGGTATCCTGTTTGATTACTTTCCTAAGTGGATAACTAATGTCAGCAGCATAATACTCAAGGAAAGAGCCTGCAAAAGAACCACAACCTATTCTAACTCTGTAGTCACAAATCAGCGAGATGCACCAGTCAATACTTTCACTGTAGTCCTCCCTGGCTTTATCTACTAGTGCTTGTTTCTCTTTACAGTCAAATTTCTTTAATCTTCTAAAAGGCACTCTAATGCCTCTCTTTTCAGGATTCATATTTGTCTCAACAAAAAGCACACTTGCTTTTCTCTCTTTTCGCCTGATGCTTTTTACCACTGCTGGCCAAAATGGATATTTTTGATATTTAAACCAGACTATCATTCCTGTTTCAAATGAACGTGGCTCATAATGAAAAATGAAACGTGGAAGTTCTTCATCTTCCTCATTGTCATCTAATATGGAAGGATCAACAGAATTTAGATGAACTGACTTGTCAGAAGCTTGAAGTTCTTCCCCAAGTTCCTCAAAATCCAGTCTCTGAAGATTTCTTTCATTATTCACAAGGAGTGAATAATCCATGGCATGGTTAGAGGCACTAAAGGAAACCTGGTGTTCCCATGAAGAAGGCCTAGGGGATGCCACAACACCCATCTCTGATTCCACAGTAGGTTGATTCTGGCTGGTATCTGAGCATGGATTGGAGGGGCCCTCTCCAGGATCTTCACTATTCTCTGAGAAGGTAGAGCATTCAGAGGAAATAGCCGGGGCCTCTGGGCAGATGTCCTGTGCCTCCTCTTTCAAAGCTTTGGGCACAGTGAAGCTATCTGATAGTAAAGGTGGAGTGAACTTTTCATCTTTAACATATACATCCTCCTCTTTAATTGTGGAATGCAAAGGCATAATTGTTGAGATGTCAATCTTTTTCTTGCTCTCCTTTTCATCCTCATCTTCTGAAAGTGAAGGGAAAGTGTGGTGCCAGCTGAAGTTTTGTGATGACTTTGTTTCCATTTCACTCGGAATAGTATCAATGACTGCATGCACCCGTGATTTATCATTATACAGGGAATCATCACTCTCTGAAGATACTAACAGGGATTTTGAATTTTCATTTTCCTCAAGACACTTTGGTAAGTCTCCTTCGTGCTTCCGATACATTTTACGAGGGGGTGAATCAGAAAGCTTTTGTGGTACATTTTGAGACAGTGTCGTGGTCTCTCCCTCATCTGAACTGCTTGCTTGAATCAAATTTGTTCTCTCATTCAGAATATCCAGTGCCATTTTTAGTGACCTTGCATAGGCTGTTTCCTCTCTAGGTGGGTCACTGGCCTCTGACTGTGCTGCTAGTGAGGAGGCAATAGCTTCAACTTGAGATTTACTGAGGATCTTTGTTTCTGTGCTTTCCACTTTAATTGTTTCATCTAGTGAGAGTATCTGAACTTCTAGGGAAAACGTCTTTTTTCTCTTACTGTTTGATGAAGCCTCAGATCTGGACAAAACTTTTGCTGGCCACAGTTGGCCTTGCCAATTACATAAGACATACTTGGCATCCATTATGATTTAGATTTGTGTGCCAAGAGTTTACTAGCAGAGATTGAGGTGTCTGGCTATTCTTGTCACTGCTAAGGAAGTTCCTACCACAAACAATACTTTTAGCAATGCCCCTGTTAAAACTACAAAGAATTACAAAGGGTTTACAGCTTGTGTGGCCTGTTCTCCTCCAGCTGAATTTCCCAAGGATGCTTGAACACGTTGTTTGAATGGGACGATATGGAAGATACTGAAATAACGAAAAGGAAGAGAAGTATCAGCAAATAAAATTATTTTGCCAAAGTTGGTGAGCAACTGCAAATAGAGCAGAGACAGAAGAAAGGACAATGCTCAGTGGGGCATCAGACGGAGGAGAAAGATGCAGAATAATATAAGGTGCGGGATGAGAATTGGAAAAGTGTTTTTATAATATCCCAAACTAAAGAACTTACCCTCATTATTGCACATGATTATTAAAGAGTGACTGTATGTGCATGATGGCAGAGATGGTGTGTCAGGAACTCTACGTTATTAGATATTTTCGGACTTCTGTGCCCCTAATGTTATACCTGGGGCAGCAGGACTCTGAACTTAGCGTGCAACAGAATCATCTGGAGGATTGTTAAAACTAGATTTCGATGCCCTATCCTGAGAATTTTATTCAGAAGGTCTAGACAGAATCCAATGTTTTGCACTTCTAATAAGTTATCAAATGATGCTGAGGCTACTTGTCTAAGAACTCTTTGGAAGCACTGCTGTAGCTGAACACACAGCTTTATAAATTTTAAGCTATAAATGCTTCCTTGTCTACCCAAAGCAGGGAGACAAAGATAATAGGGTCTCTATCTCTTGAACCCAGACCACAACACAATGACCTTGTTAATAGCATGAGCTTAGAAGATAAAGATTTAGAATGGCTACCAGGTTCACATATTGGATAGGATAATTATCAAGGATCTCTTGAGAGTCAAGTGGTTGGATAGGACCTCACGTAGAAATCTGAATAGTCTCTTGCATGAATTCTTCATAGTGGTTTAACACATGAGATTCTTTCCCCAAAGGAGAAGCTATTACTTTTAATTACAAAACATTATGGCTATAGAACAGGGAGCAAAATGAATTACACCTCAAATTCTCAACCTAACATGATTTTAATATGAAATGTAGTTTTTAATTTAAAAATGCTAAAGCTGCAGAGAAAGAAACAAAATAAATTATACCCCAAGTTCTCAACATGTTTTTAATGTGAAATATTTTGTGAAATGAAAAGAGCCTTACCCAATGTCATGTGGATCAGGAAGGGTCTGGCCCTCTGATCCGTCTGTCTTGATTCTCACTCCAAAAGGAGACAGGCTGTCCAAAAGGAGACAGGGAATCAAACAAATGGACAAGGCATAAAGAAACTTCTCTACCAAAACTTTAGCAGGCGTGTCATTCTGAAACACAGGAATGAAATGAAATCTCATCTGTGATGTAGATGTTTACTGTCCTCCTTGGTTTTATTATTTTAAATTCTCTGTGTGTGATATAGTTATGATATCTGGTTCATGTTTAAATCATCTTTCTCAGGAAAAGTGTGAGGTTAGGACAAGAAAGGGAAGTAACAATTGCCTTGTGTCTACTATGAGCCCGACTATAGAGTTTGTTTGAATCCTCAAATCAGTCACCGTGTGAATTTTTCATCCTTTACACACATAATTTTTTTTCAACAGAATTTTATTCACACTCTACATGCTGTTTCACAGTCCACTAATACAAAATATGTTTCATTGCTTTATTGGCCTACTTCATAAAAATGGTTGCCTGGAGAAAATTTAGGAAACCTGTCAAGCGCCACCTTGTGACCAGAAGCAGAACTGCAGCCTCCTCAGGAGCTATACACAGAGCCTCAAACACTATCAGATTTTTCTTACTTATGAGAAGGGTGGGAACTACATTTAGCCAGCCAGGAGCCTTTTCAGGCTTCTAGAACTTTCTAAGTTCAAGAGGGTTATTGTGTAGTATAAGAAAATTAAAGTGTCTTCAACTATAATGTTTCTGGATATAAAACATGCAGAAGCTTATTAAAAATTGAAAAGATGCAAAAGGATATATGCAAAACTAAGTACAACTCTCTGTATAAATAATCACTCTGAATATTTTCTATCTTTCCAGAGTTTTTTACATGTATAGATAAATGCATATCATTTCAAAACAACATCAGATCTCAAGAACATAGTTCGAACATCATCCTACATAAGTATTTTCCACATGATTTATGAATTACTTTAAATGAGGTTTTTTCCACATTTATAACATTTTATCTCAATATTTTTCCTGATGATGTAAAACAAGTAAATGAGTAAGTATATATCAATATTTTAAATATTTTAAAAATAGAGAGCAGTAAAGCTAGTCCTGTCTCTACAACTACACAAATAAACAATCCTGTTAATAGTGTGGCAGATATGTTTTCCCAGATTTGGTTGCATGAATTATATAGTAGCATATATATGTTTTACTAACACACATATTTATTTTTAAGTGAGATAATATAACAAATGCTATGCTACAAATTGCTTTTTTCACTTTATTTCTCAGACATTTCAAATCTCTACATGTAAAGGATTATGTTTTTATTTTCCAGATACATAGGTATTCCACTTATGGATGCACCCTGCCATATAATATTTTTAAAATTGCTAGTAGAAATAAGCCAAATCCTCTCTCTGTCTCACTCTTAAACTTAAAAGATATAGAAAAATGGTTATTGCTGATCATGGCCATACCTGTGGTCTGAAAGAATGAGTTGCAAGGAGGACACAGGCAGGGCTGTAGCCAACACAGCAACCAGGCTACGCGCTTGATCAGGTCCAGGAAAATTTCCACTATCGGCAAAAGACTGGGGTGGGGGGGGTATGTCTGCATGTCTGTGTGTGTCTATGAATGCTTATGTATTTGAAGCAAATTGGATATGCTGTTTCAGCTTCATTTTTCTTTCATGATTATAAAATTAATCATGGGGAAGTCTACTCTAAAGATGGTGATATAGGCTAAGAAATAATATTAAAATAGTAACTTGACCATCCAGAAATGCTAACATGGGAGCTTATTTTCTCCCAGATTTCTTTTTAAAAATCACACATATATACATGCATATATATGTGCAAGTGTCTTCACTCAAATACATACTTGTTCCCCTTTCCACACTCATGTACAGGTGACACACACATAGTCTATGTGTCAATCAAATTATAGAAGTATTTCCCTCCATGCTGTCATATATTTTTATCCATGTGTAAATTAATAAATGCTTAAAAATTCAAACAGTAACAGAATGTCTAGCCATATAAACATCGAATGCCAAGTCAATAAATTAGCATGAACGCCCATGCTGCACTGAGGTCTTAATATAGAGGCTGTAATCTGATCACCCCTTCTCCCACTGTGGACTTTTAAAGCACTGGGAGATACAAAAATTCCAAAGGATTAATTCTTTCAAAATGCCAGCAATTATCTCAAAACCACACACTTATCCCACCACTCTAACACCACTGTCCCTATTTTTCTCATCTTCATTCTAGGGTCCTGAGAAATCCCTATAAAATAACTAGCTTTAAGACAGCCATTACCTGGAAGCTTCTTGTCAGCTGCAGCCTGGTGAAATGCAGCTCCTCCCCCAAGACTGGTCAGGCGCAGCTCACTCCCAAGCTTCTCAGAGAATGCTCCACCCCCTCCCTGTGATGAAGACAGACGGTCCTTCCCTGAATTATGGGAGGGAGAATTGCCCAGTTAAACTGCTGAAGTGTTAAAGGTTAGAAATGTTCCTTTTTAAAGAACTTGAAAGTGAATTGGCAACAAGTGTCTGTTTAGTTTCCCTTAGGGTGGTGATTTCTTGAAGAGGTTGCAAATCACTTTATTAAAAAAAAATTAATTTAAACTATTTTATCATATTTTTCCTTGCCTTCTCTGCACCTTACCTTGGTAGGTAAATTTAAAACCCAGCTGGTCATGCTTCATTAAAATAGTTCACTAAGGATCTTGACTGGGATTGCACTAAAACTGCACATCATTTTGGGGAAAATGACTTCTTTATAATTTTTTTTTATGTTTCCAGGTGATGGTATGTCTCTCCTTTTATTCAGTTCTTCTCTTAAATGCTTCAGAAATTTCCAGAGACGTCTTCATGAACACAGATATTTCTATCAGAGGCTGAAAATCACTCATTAGGCAGGAAAGCACCCATTTCATATACCCTCATCAATAAATGGCAATTACTTCTTATATTTTATTGGTATTTTTCACTCACACAATTCAATGTGGGGGAAATTAACTTTCAAAAATTCACATGTATTTGTATGTCTGAAATATATCTTGCACATTTTTTTAGTTAAAATTCTCCAGTGAAGGGGCTTCCCTGGTGGCACAGTGGTTGAGAGTCCACCTGCCGATGCAGGGGACACGGGTTCGTGGCCCAGTCCGGGAAGATCCCACATGCCGCG
>NW_020174070.1:23072-44240 GCF_003031525.2 Neophocaena asiaeorientalis asiaeorientalis | reverse complement strand
ATCAAGCAAATGTAAATATGGATTTATTTAAATGAAGAGATATATTCAATTATATATTTTATAACGTAATATTTCTTTCTCTCTTCTTATTTCACATGTTTGGGAAAAACCAAATGCACATAAAATATGGTCATTACATAAAATTATACTTTGCTGTGTTTATTTTGTCTATTTTCTATATTGCACATAAATCAGGAAATACTACACCACCACACCATTTTCCAAACAAAATGCAAAGTAAAAGATTAATTCCTTGGACAATATTTTATATTTCATTGTTCTGTAGAAGGAGGCGGAGAGTAATGATACCCAATAATAATTAATGCTACTACTACTACTACTACTATCTTAATGAAGATAGATAATAATTATAGATATAATAATATCTATACATTGCCGTATGTATATACAATGGAATACTACTCAGCCATAAAAAAGAATGAAATTTTCCCATTTGCAGTAACATGGATGGACTTGGAGGGTATTATGCTAACTGAAAGACACTTAGCATAATATCACACATGTGGGATCTAAAAAATACCACAAACTAGTGACTATAACAAAAATGAAACAGACTCACAGATACAGAGAACAAAGTAATGCTTACCAGTGGAGAGAGGGAAGAGGGGAGGAACAATATAGGGGTAGGGGCTTATGAGGTACAAACTACTATGTATAAAATAAGCTACAAGGATATACTGTACAACACAGGGAATATAGCCAATATTTCATAATAACTATAAATAGGAGTATAACCTTTAAAAATTGTGAACCACTATATTGTACACCTGTAACATAAAAAGATTATGTATTCTGAGTGCTAATATAGAGTCGTTTCCATAGATACCTAATCAAGACTAATTAAGGTGTTTTCTAAACAAAAAAAAAGAATAAAGTAGACACCAGCCACTGAAAACTAAGGCTTTGGCTGCTCTGGCAGAAGGATACCCAACATCATCCTAAGTTTGGGAGGACCCTAGAACTGAGGTCTTCACAACCCATAATATCTTGTGTCTCTTTACATCTCCCATTCTGGAATTCAAACTGGATTATACATTGAATGCTGTCAATTCAACAAACATTTGTTAAGCATGTGTATTTCTAGATGTTGAACAGGGTTCTGAATTAATCAGGAGCAGATAGTAATTCTCTTTGACCAAGTATTAGTTTACTAATACACCATCTCCCTCGATTCTCACAAAATCTTGTTAGGTGGATATTCTGAATATTACCACTTTGTAGATGAGGCATTAGAGAGGTTAATTAACTTTTACAAGGATATCTAGAGACTACTGGGCATATGGGATTTGAATCCTGTACTTCGACTCCAGAGTCCATGCTTTTAATCATTAAAACACACTGAACCTACCTCATCACAAATGAAAAATGCTCTAAAAATGTGGGCTGGATGAATGGTGAATTAATGAATTTGAAATAGTTATGTACTGGGAGTCACTGCAACTTAAAAGAGAATCCTGTATCTAATTTAACATAAATTAGTCTTTTATAACATAATTATGGGAGTGAGTGACATCCCATCACTTTTGCCAAATTCTATTGATTGGAAGCAAGTCACAGGTTCTGTCCATAACTAAGGGGAGGGAACTACACAAGGGAGTTGGCCACCTAGGGTGTGTCTACCACAATACTGTATGATTACATTTATGTGACATTTTCAAAAAGAGAAAAGTATAGTGACATGATCAGTGGCTGCTAGGGGTTATAGGTAGGGAGAGGGTGTGACTATACAGGGATAGCACAGGAAGTTGTTGGGGTGATGGAATCTTCCATATCCTGACTGTGATAGTGATAATATGAATTTATACATGTGTAAAATCCAAAGAAGTGTATACAAAAAGTCATATATTATATATGATACTTTAAATTATGATTTTAATGTATAATAATTTAAAAAAATAAATGGAAAAATTTAATAACTAGTATATAAAAATCAACTCTTGTAAGTATGCTTTAGAAATATTCAGCTTCTTCCTAAAGCACATTTAATAACAAAGAAAACAAAAATAACACCCATACATATATTATTAGAAAGCATCAGTTCCATTTCAAATTAGGATATAAAAAGCTGTAAGAGAATGCCACCCATAACTTAATGACAAAAATCTAAATAATCTACAAAACTATAATATCTCTTGAGCTCATCACAGAACTGAGGTAAAACGAATTCCAAAGGGTAACCAGCCCCTTTGGCAAAGCATGGAGACAGAAGTAGCTGTCACACAAGCAGGTAAAAAAAAAATCAGCTGAAAGCTTAATGAATTTTTAAATTCTTAAACTTTTAATGGGCTAGTGTGTCAGTAGTTTGGAATATGTGGCATCCAAGACACCTATACGCTCACTGCTATTTTTCACAGTCCTTAACCAGAAGCACATAAACATGACTGGGGACAATGCAGAAGACCAAAAAGAACCCATGTCAGTGTTCAGGTATGCAGGAGGCAATCAGCTGTTGCTGGCGGACAGACACGTAGCCCCACACACTAATTCAAACCCTTCAATCATGGGAAGCAAAAGCCTCAAGTCACTAGGGGAAAAGCAGAAGCCACCTTCCTGGGGAGGGGAAGATAGGAAACCCTCCCATCCCCAAGACAAAGGCAGAAATCCATAGCTACTGGGGAGCAATAAAAACAAAAAACCTCTGCCCTTGAGAAGGAGCAGTAATACTTTGAGTCCAGGATCCTATATGAGTAAAAAGCAGTTGTGAGCTACTGCTGAGGAAGGGGCAAGAATATATCTCCCACCAAAGGTGAATCCCAGATGTAAATCAGAGGCTAGCTGACATTCGGAGGAAAGAATGCTGAGAAAGTGCAACCATCAGGTCTAGGTACATAGTGCCTCTCTAAGGTTGAGGTTAGACAGAAAAACAGAGAACACTCCTTGCCTCACCACGAACCTAGCACCTAATAACAGAGGCCCACTGCTGCAAAACAGGCAAGAGCATGAAGAGAGACACCACGCTCCCCAACCAGTGGCACAGGTGTAAAGGGACTGCTGAAAATTTAGGATGGAGAAAGACCATTGGGAAAAATCCTCTGGCATTCAGGCTGCACTCTAAGCAAAATAAAGTTTGTTATGCAAGCCAGATGATAATGAAGTGAGAAAAGGAGGACACAATCTCCAACGTATTTTATGATAGCAGCATTAACCTCATACTAGAAAAAATATATAACAAGTAAAGAAAATTACAGATCAATATGCCTCAGAAACAAATCCAATGATACAGATATAGAAATGATATAGAATTACAGAAAATGATACAGAAAAAATCCAATGGTATAGAAAAAGGATAAAATATTATGAATAAATGGTGTTTATCCTGGAAGTTTAAGGATGGTTATATATTTGTCAATCAATCAATGTAACTCACCATATCACAGACTAAATAAAGAAGAAAATAGAGAACATCTCAATTGATGCGGAAAAAGCATTTGACATAATTCCACAGACATTCATGATAAAAATGTTTGGCAAACTAGGATTTAAAGGGATCTCAATCAATCTGATCAAGGTTATCTATATAAAACCTAAAGTTAAAATCACACTTAATGGTGAAACATGGAATGCTTTTCACCTAAAATCAGGAACAAGGCATGGATGTCTGCTTTCACCACTTCTATTCAACATTATACTGGAGGTCCTAACCAATAAATAACACCTGAAAAATAAATTAAAGCCATGCAGATTGGAAAGGAAGAAATATAACTGTTTTTAATTGCAGACAACATGATGATCTATGCAGAAAATCCCAATGAATTTACCAATAGAAAAAAAAGCTACTAGACCTAATACGTAAGTTTATCAGTATAATTGCATATAAGGCTAACATAATTTGTTTCTATATAATAAAATTTGGAAGTCGAAGTTTAGCAAAGTACCATTTATTATATCATCAAAACCCAGGAAATACTGTTAGAATACATCTAACAAATATGTGCATGATTTCCATGCTGAGGACTTCAAAAAAAATGGTGAGAGAAATTAAGGAAGAGCTGAATAAATGGAGAAATACATCAAGTTCACTGACTGAGAGATGAACTATTTTTAGGATGTAACTTCTCCCCAAACATATCTATAGAATCATTGCAATCTCAATCAAAATCCCAGCAGGATTTCTGTAGAAATTTAGAAGGTAACTCTAAAATGTATATGGAAAAGCAAAGGAACTAGTAGAACAGCCAGAACAATTTTGAGAAGGAAATACAAAGTTGGAAGACTCACGCTACCTGACATCAAGACTATAGTAATCAAAATAGTGTATTATTTGGCACAGGATAGACATATAGATAAATAAAATACAAATAGACCAGCAAATATGGTCTACAGATTTCTGACAATGGTAATTAAATGGAGAAATAATGGTCTTTTCAACAAATAGTGCTGGAAAAATTGGACATTATATGCAAAAATATTCACTCTGAACCCTTAGATAAGATCATATACAAAAATTAACTCAAAATGAATTACTGACTTAAATGTAAAAGCAAATCTATGAAATTCCTAGAAGAAAACAATGCAGAAAATCTTTGAGAGTTTCATTTAGGCAAAGATTTATTAGAACACAGAAAGCATGGACCATTAAAAAATTTCATAAATTTGACTTGAAAACTTCTGCTCTTCAAAAAATAAAATGAAAATCCGGAGTGGGAGAATATATTTGCAAAACAAGTATCTGATTTAAAAAATTGTATCCAGAATATATAAAGAACTCTTACAATTCAATAATAAGATTAACAGCCCAATTTAAAAAATAGACAACTAATTTAAATAGATCTGCATCAAAGAAAATATATAAACATCAATTGAACACATTAAATAATGCTCATCACTATTAGTAATTAAAGATATGTGAGTAAAACTACAATGAGACACCACTAACACCTTTATAAAAATGGCTAATATTAAAAAGAGAAAAAAATCTGACAATATCAACTGCTTGCAATGATGCAGAGCTACTGGAACTTATACATTGTTGGTGGAAATACAAAACATCACAGCTACTTTAGAAAACAGTTTGGCAGTTTCTAATATAGACATACACTTACCCAAAACCCAGATATCCCATTCCTTGGGTACTTACCCAAGAGAAATGAAACTCATGTACAAAGATCTGTTCTGGAATGTTTATAACAACTTTAATCATAATCAGCATAAACTATAAATCTACTAGTGAGTGGATACAGAAATTGTAAAATAACAGAATACCTGTAAGCTATAATAAAGAATAAACTACTAATACATGCACCAACATGGGTAAATATCAGAAATGTTATGCTAAGTGAAAGAAGCCAGGGGCAAAAGGCTAGATATTGTATGATTCCATTTATATGACATTCTGGAAAATGAAAAACTATAGGGACAGGAATCAGACCAGTGGTTGCTAGGAATTGGGGTTGAGAGAGAATACTGACTACAGTCAGGCAAGAAGGAACATTTTGGAGTTATGGAAATATTCTATACCTTGACTATACTGGTTATTACATGACTGTATATGTTTGTCAAAACTCATAAAATTATATACCTAAAAAATTGAATTTAACTCTATGTAAATTATACCTTAATAAACCTAAGTCCTAAACAGGCATCCAATCAGAATATGACCTATCTAAGAAGTTGAAATTTTACAGTAGAGTAATGGGGATACACACAGGAATTTTGTTTCTACTTTTGGCCAATGATTGCCAAAGGAGGTTGTGAGTTCCACTGGTATGTGTAAAAATATCCTCTGGAGTGTACAAAGAACATATTAGATATTCAATTTGTTTAACTTCTTTATAAATTTTTTGTTATGCTTAGCATCTTTATTTTTTTAATTTTTATTTTATATTGGAGTATAGTTGATTTACAATGTTGTATTAGTTTCAGGTGTATAGTAAAGTGATTCAGTTATACATACACATATATCCATTCTATTTCAGATCCTTTCCCCATATAGGTTATTACAGAATATTGAGTAGAGTTACCTGTGCTATACAGTAGATCCTTGTTGATTACCTATTTTATATATAGTAGCATGTATATGTTAATCCCAAACTCCTAATTAACCCCTTCCCCCCACCTTTCCCCTTTGGTAACCATAAATTTGTTTTCTGTGTCTGTGAGTCTGTTTCTGTTTTGTAAATAAGTTCATCTGTATCTTTTTTTAGATTCTACATATAAGTGATATCATATGACACTTGTCTTCCTCTGTCTGACTTATTTCACTCAGTATGACCATCTCTAGGTCCATCCATGTTGCTGAAAATGGCATTCTTTTGTTCTTTTTTATAGCTGAGTAGTATTCAACTGTATATATGTACCACATCTTCTTTATCCATTCCTCTGGTGATGGACATTTAGGTTGCTTCCATGTTTTAACTAACTCTTATTAACTTCTACTTCTGAATTTGTTTTAAAAATGTTGCGGGGGGCACCTAAGAACCTGACTTTTGATGCGTGCCATTCAACCTTATGAGTAGAAGGACAGGAAGGAGAAGTCAAAGCGCTATAATCTGGAGACAGAGATCTGGTTAAGAATATGTCCCCAGTAATAAAGTAGAAGCCAAATAACATAAGAGATACAGAATGGTTATAGAATAAACAAATGTCAATATTTTTAGTGTGTGAGGGCCATATAAAAGAGTAGAAATGGTCCATTTAGAATACTCCCAAAAACCACAAGGGGGCCATAAGCATAGTTAAAGAAAGAAATTTTAGATTCTTAATGGATATTCGAAATATTCAATGACCCCTAAGGCACAGGCACAAACAGTTGAAACTGCCTGTAAACAAAGTTAAGATCTTATTATTAATGTTCACTGGCCGAATGTCAGCCCACCTAAAGCAGAAGAGTATCAGAAGAAAACTTACTAAGGATGAGCATTCCAGGTAAGAAAAAGGCAAGCCAGATAGTGAATCACTGCCAGGGCCAAAGGGACACAATAATCTCTGGTCAAATGCATGTAAACATGATTGGGAAAAAAGAAAAAACAACAACAACCAACCAACCAGTGACCTAGAGGTCACAAGAAGATAAACCTGCCATATTTGGAGATTTTTGTATTTCCCAAGTAATGCTAAAACCTACACAGCGTCCATGGATGAAGCTGCTAGGAATTCAAGAGTCAGGATGATAGAATGGGAAACATTAAAAGAAATAAAATGAAAGGAAGGTTGATGAGGACCCCACAACGTCATCATCACAGCACATAGCAAATAAAACTTTATTACAGGGCTTCCCTGGTGGCGCAGTGGTTGAGAATCCGCCTGACAATGCAGGGGACACAGGTTCAAGCCCTGGTCCGGGAAGCTCCCACATGCCACGGAGCAACTAAGCCTGTGTGCCACAACTACTGGGCCTGTACTCTAGAGCCAGCGAGCCACAACTACTGAGCCCATGTGCCACAACTACTGAAGCCTGCGTGCCTAGAGCCCATGCTCTGCAACGAGAAGCCACCGCAATGAGAAGCCTGCGCACTGCAACGAAGAGTAGCCCCCACTCGCTGCAACTAGAGAAAGCCCATGCACAGCAACAAAGACCCAACGCAGCCAAAAATAAGTAAGTAAAATAAACAAATTTATAAAAAAGAATAAACTTAAAAATAAAAAAATAAAACTTTATTACACTCTGAGTATTCAAGTAGATAGACTAGGTTGTAGTGTTCTTCAGAGAATCATCAAGCAGAGAAAGACCTTCATTGTATCTGCCTTGGGGAGTTTAAAGATAAAGGGAATCCCTTTCTCACTGCACCCTCCACCCCCACCAGCTTCTGAGACACCCAGAGGAAAAGAAAGATCCACGCTGGACCAAAATTATTCCTGTGAGCACTCTGAATAAAGGTACTTATCAGTTCTTTAGTGAGGAAATATGAGAGACTGTTAAAGATATACTGTCTGAATTTCAGAATTTCTCAGACAAGCTTTATGCCAAGCTTGTTATGTGTTAGAAGTTCTCAAACAGATATTCAGACATGGGTTTCTGACTGAGTTCTAACTTTAATAGCTCACTAAAGGGACCACTGGAGCTACCAGATATCAAAATATATTACAAGGTTAAAATAATTTTTAAAAGTTCAGTAACAGTCTAAGCGTGTAGCAAGGAGTAGATATGAACATAAGAAGGAAGGGGAAAAGAAGAAAAGATTTCAAAATGAGCCACTGAAGATGTGAATGTGCATGTGATTGACTGGTACATCTAGATATAGACTGGGAATCAACCAGTGAACTCCAAATCATCTAGAAAAATCCTTAGGTCATTGGTCTGTATATGACTGCCTGGTTAACCACAAACACAGTGATTTTACAGGCATCTATTTGCCTTAGGGCTACTAAGCAGTTTCCCCCTTCTGTGCTCATACATATCCTCCTGAAAACTTGCAAGGAAGCTTGAATAAACAATTCTGAATGAGCAATACTCAAAGAAATGGGAAAGAGAAAAGAGAATAAGCAAAGGGATTTCTCTGTCAAAGGAGAAGAAAGGTGAAAAATAAAAATGGAGAAGACAGACAAAAAGATGAATAAATACTGGGCACCAAAGAAACATACTGTGGTTGGGGAAATTAAGGAAAGAGAAATTTTTCTATAATGCCCCTGTATGTAGGCCTATTATAACTATTAAATATGAGGAATGAATGAGCGTGTGTATGGTGGGAGCTTCAGAAAGGGGAGTGTTGAGGAATGAAATGCATCAGGGACACCATTGCTATTATTGGGTGTTTTGGTATTTTGGGGCCTCCTGAGGTTAATTCTAGGGTGATCTTTTAAACTTTTAAAGTTATCAGTGCTGCCCTATCTAGGCAGCAAGACACAGATACTGGGGTTTGTGTCTCTTGGATTCAGACAACAACACAATGACCTCATTAAGAGGATGAGCTTAGGAGTCAGATATTTGGAATGGCTGTCATGGCTACTTATTGGATAGGGTAGTTTTTTTTTTTTTACATCTTTATTGGAGTATAATTGCTTTACAATGGTGTGTTAGTTTCTGCTTTATAACAAAGTGGATCAGTTATACATATACATATGTTCCCATATCTCTTCCCTCTTGCGTCTCCCTCTGGATAGGGTAGTTTTCAAGGATTTATCGAGAGTCAGGCAGTTGGCTGGGACCTGCAAGTCTTCCAAAAGTAGACATCATCATACTCATTTGCATAACTTCTTTTTTTTTTTAAAGGAGATTTCTGCTTTATCTTCAAAGCACAGAAATATACTACCAAGTGGCGATCACAGCCAGTGGCTCTCCTTAGATGGCCAGTGCGGGCCTTGGGGCACAGAAGGGCAGTGCAACCTGGACTGGGGCTGCGTCCTGTGTCTTCTGTATTATTTCTTCATAGGAGCTTAACACATTTAATTCTTTTCTGCTTAGAATCCGTGGTTTTCATTTAAAAAGTATGGTCACTGGACCAGAATCGAAACAAATTGCATCTCCCTCCCAAGAGGGAGGAGATATGGGGATATATGTATATGTATATGTATAGCTGATTCACTTTGTTATAAAGCAGAAACTAACACACCATTGTAAAGCAATTATACTCCAATAAAGATGTTAAATAAATAAATAAAAATAAATTAATCTTTTCCAAAAAAAAAACAAAAACAAATTGCACTCCATATTCTCAATTTAACCATGTTTTAACATGAGACGGGAAGAGTCTTACCCAATGTCACGTGGATCGTGCAGGATCTGGCCCTGTGACCCGGTTGTTTTTATTCTCACTCCAACTGCTTGTCCAGCAGAGCCTTCTCCCTGCTCGGCACTTTTGTGGTCCTGCTGCCTTTCTTAGGCTCAACTGGCATCACATGCAGATTCCCCAGGTCGTGTACATCTCTGATATTAACCTAAGCTGTCCAAAAGGAGACAGGGAATCAAACCAATTAAATGGAAAAGGCGTAAAGAAGCTTCCCTACCAAAACTTTAGCAGGAATATCATTCTGAAACAGAGGAATGAGATGAAATCTCATGTGTGATGTAGATGCCTTATTTTCCTTCTTGTTCGTGTTATTTGAAATGTTCTTTGTGACACAGTTATGTTATTAGGTTCATGCTAAAATCATCCCTCTAGTGAAAAGTATGCTTTGGTGACTGGAAAGAACGGAAATAACAATTGACTTGTTTCTTCTATAGGCCAAATCTGTGTAGCTTTGTTTTCAAAATGTTTCTGTTTGGGTCCCCACATCAGTCCTCATATAGGGCTTTTTTTTCTAGGCATGTACAATTTTTTCAATGGAACTACAATCACATTCTACATGTTGTCTGATAGTCTGCTAACATAAAGTACATTTCATGGCATTGTTTCCTTACTTC
This sequence comes from Neophocaena asiaeorientalis asiaeorientalis, assembly GCF_003031525.2. Classification (NCBI taxonomy): domain Eukaryota; kingdom Metazoa; phylum Chordata; class Mammalia; order Artiodactyla; family Phocoenidae; genus Neophocaena; species Neophocaena asiaeorientalis. The sequence goes on along the minus strand of NW_020174070.1, from coordinate 33,940 downwards.
ATAAAAATAGTTGCCTAGAGAAAACATGGAAAACCCTACAAGCGCCATCTTGTGACCAGTACCAGAGCTGCATCCCATTAATACTAGATCCTTCTTAAGGGAGAAGGGTGGGAACTTACATCCTAGCAAGCCAGCAACTTTCTCAGGCTTCTAGAATATACCATACTCAAATTTAGAGTTTTGTTATGCATCACACAAAAAATGGAATGCTAATGTCTTTAGTTGCAATGGTCTGACAAAAAAATTGCATGCCTACTGAAAATTGAAAAGATAAGATTTTTAAAAAGAAAGTATAATTCTGGAAAAATGATCAATATTATTATTTCCTGAGTATCTTTCAATATTTTTCTTTACATATATACATGATACATATAACTTCAAACCAGCTTTTTACCGTGCTCAAGTGCACAGTTTGAAAGTTTTTCCATATTAATAAGTATTTTCAATGTGACTTTGTTTCAATCACTTCAAATGTAATTTCCCCCCTAATTTGTAACATTTTACCTCAAACTTTTTTCTGATATTGTTAGGAAATGACTAAATATGCGTTAATAATCATTTTAAAATAGAGATAGTAAGGACTGTCCTCTCACACTATACAAGTAATCCCATTTAGTGTAGGTACCCTTCTATTTTTTCTGATGTTGTTACACATATTGTATTAACACAGTCCTCTATCTTTAAATGACCTAATATCGTGTTTGCCATTCTTCAATTTGCATTTTTCAGCTAGTACTACTTCTCAGGCATCTTTTCAAATCGCGACATTTTCATACTTTTGTCAGCTATTTAACGTTCAATTGTAGTTGTATGGATGCACCACGTCACATAATATTTTTAAAACTGCTAGTAGAAATAAACCAAATCCTCTCTCTGTCTCACTCTTAAACTTAAAAGATATAGAAAAATGGTCATTGCTGACTATGGCCATACCTGTGGTCTGAAAGAATGAGTTGCAAGGAGGACACAGGCAGGGCTGTAGCCAACACAGCAACCAGGCTACGCGCTTGATCAGGTCCAGGAAAATTTCCACTATCGGCAAAAGACTGGTGGGGGGGAGTGGTATGTCTGAATGTCTGTGTTTGTCTGTGAATGCTTATGTGTCTAAAACCAAATGGATACAATTTGTTTCAGCTTCATTTTGCTCTACTAATTATAAAAATTATCATGGAATAAAACAGTTCTAAAAATGTTGAAAACTGGTTAAAATATATTTTGAAATCTCCAGAAGTCTGAACACTCCAGAGATGCTGACTATTAAAATGGGAATCTAGTTCCCTCTGTAAGAAAAATGCACATATTTTTTTACAAATGTTATCACTCAACAGCATATCTGAATCCCTTCCACGTTCGTTGTACATTTATATTTGTGGTTGTATGTGCCAAGCACTTTTTACGGTTACATTTTTCTATCAGTTATGTTTTGTAGAATAATAAATGTTTAAATATAATAAAATCTGTAACGAAGATAGAAACATGGAATGCCATGTAAACAATTAACATGAACAGCATGCCTCACTTAAGTCTTAATTTAGATGCTGTAATCTGATCGCCCATTCCCACACTGTGGACTTCAAAATATATCGGGAGAAACTGAATTTTCCAGGGGACTGATTCTGTCACAGTAACAGGAATTTCCCCCACACTATATTCTATTCCCACCTCTCCCAGGCAACAGTCTCTATTTTTCTCACCGTAACACTAAAGCCCGAAGAAATTCCCAGAAAAAAACTAGCTTTAAGACAGCCATTACCTTGAAGCTTCTTGTCAGCTGCAGCCTCGTGAAATGTAGCCCCTCCCCCAAGAGTGGCCAGGCACAGCTCACATCCAAGCTTCTCAGGGGATGCTCCGCCTCCTCCCTGTGATGGGGAAAGCAGGGGGCCTTTCCCTCAATTAGAGGGAGGAGAATCGCCAAGTAAACTGAAATTCACTTAAAGGGGAAAAACGTTCATTTTTAAAGGACTTTAAAGAGAAATGGCAACATGTGTCTCTTTCATTTCCATTCAAACCACAGGGGTAGGTGATTTCCTGAAGAGAAATAGAAATCTCTTTATCATACAGTAAAGACCCAGTTGAAAATATCTCTTACATATTTTTCTTGCCTTTTCTGGTAACATTTCTACAAATTATTTTAAGATTCAGCTGGTCAAGGTGCACTAAAAGAATACACAAAAGTCCTTGTTTGTGATTGCAGTGAATTAATACACTATTTTGTGGAGAATCTCTACAATTTTAATTCTTCTGGCCCTGGGACATGATATGTCTCTTTTGTACTCAGTTTGTCTCCTTCATCCTTCAGAAAGTTTCAGTTTTTTTCAAGTAAAGTCATTTTTTAAAACACAAAACATCAACCACAATCCTTAATGAAGAGAGATATGAGAGATATGTAACTGAATATACTAAAACTGAAAAAAGAACTACTTATGGTAAAAAACACTATAAAGCAAAGTTGAAAACATAAGAATAAACTTGACAAACTGTTTTTCATTCAAAAAACAGCTCTAAAGTAGCTCTTACAAATTAATAAGGAAAAAAAGTGAGGTAAAAAAATGAGCAAGGGACAAAAATAGACAATTCACAATATTCTGAGGGAAAAATTTTTACCCACTCCCAACATTTACTTTCCTGTGAGCAAGCTCATGCAGTGCAACTACATCTCTGCAAGGGTATCTCTGTCCTTCTTGTACAGTTGCAAACCTCCAGGCTGTTTGGTAAAATTGTTAAAATTTGTTGTTTTAAAGCCCGCTTGACTCACAATAATCAATGCCCTGCAACTTACCTTCACCTTGTACTAAAGCTGACGTTTAGGCTTCCATCTGCAACTTCATTTGTTTTATATCAGTTTGTTCAATTTGTTCAGTGTAGAAAAGGAGGTGCTATTCAGTGGGGGTCCTCAAAACCCAAACATCCAAAATAAAAATTAAAACTAAACAATTCATAAAGGTACTCACCTCCCCTAATAAAGAGATGCAAACATAGACAGCAATGAGATTTCATTTTCTACCTAATTTGACTTATAATGAGGCCAAAAAATGATACAATGGAGAGTTGACAAGAGAGTGAGGAAATGGGCACTCTTGCTCACGAGCAAGGTCACAAAGCTGGGAAGACGGCAAAATGAAATCAAAGCCAAAGTCTTATCAGAATCCCAAACAGAAAGATGTGTTCTCTCTCCACCAGTACTCACTGCCTCCTGGGCTTGGAATCCTGTCTCTTGAGTAGAACCAAGGATGATGTCATTCACCTTCAGATTGTAGGGGAATTAGTCAATGTAACCTCCAGTAAGTGTCAACCTACGTCCTTCCTGGTGAACACACTGGTGAACCACAATAATTTTCAATAATTACCGTACTTATCTATAACTCTCCACCTCTCACACAAATTAAAAAATATATTTCTGCACTATGCTCTTGCACTGACCATATCTGCATTATAGTTTCACTTAGCCATAGAGTAGTTACAATCTGTCTCTTTTGTGTTGCAGGGTCCTGGCAGTACGACTGAAAATAATTTGTTATGCAGGGAAATGCCCATTTCATCCCATCCTCATTTACAATTGGCAACTTCTTGTTCTTGTGCTTTTGTTGTTTGCAATTTCTAATTCAATATCCTCTTTTATTGAGCTTTTTTGTTCACAAAATATTCAAGAAATTAAGAGTTAAATTTAGAGTTTTATTGCCTTTAACCTAGGGGTGTTGTTTCCCAGGAAATGCCAAAACCTACATACTGCCAGTGGATCATTCTGAGGGTTAGTTCTCTTAAGACAATGTTATGCTAATTCAAATACAAAAAATTATAAAGTGTAGGTAAAGTTGGTAAGGCCCTCACAACCCCATCCATCATCACAGTGAACAAGTAAACACAACTCCTGTCTCTTGCCACCTCTGACTAATTCACGTTAGAGAAACAGAGCTGCAGTATGACACAGCTCTTCCTGTGATTAACAAACGCAGAGAAAGAAAACTGTCTGCATGAGGGTCTCTAAAGAAAGAAGCCATCATTCTTCCAGACACATATAGCAGAAGGGTCAGGCTGGATCAAAATTATTCTGTTAACCAATCTGAGTAAAGGACATTAAAATTTCTTTGGTGAGGAGATATGGATTTCTGTCTGTAGAACCCAATGTCTAGCCTTGGGTTTTGTCACAGAGGCATTATGACAGAGTTACGTTTTTGACGTGTTCAAACAGGCAGGCAGGCAGGCAGACAGCTGTGGGTTTGAGACCTTTACTAGCTCAGTGGAGAGAAAAATTTCAAATCCTTGATAACTATGCTAACTTGTCATGTCCCCATACTAGATAGCACAGTTAAGAAACATGCATGACTCACAAGCATCTCTGACATTAACCTAGGGTGTCTAAATATTAAACCACATTTAACGGTACAATAATAAAAAAATAGTTTGTAGCTGTCTAAGGTGTAATGAGAGACAGATGAGACAGGAAGGAGGGAAAAGGGGGAAAAGAATTCCTAATTTAACCACAGGGAAACTGAATTTGCACATGTTCAGTTAGTGCACTGGGATATAGACAAGAACTCAATCAACAGATACACAATGTGCTGGAACATTCCTCAGGACCCTGGTCTGGTTCTAGCTGCCTGGTTTTCTAGAAAATCAGTGTTTATGAAGAGCCCTTAACTTTATTGCATTAGGGTTAGTAAACGGCTCTCACCTGCTGTAGCCTCTTCTTATCCTCTGAAACTTCACAAAGTAGCTCGACTAAAGTGTTTTCAATGGGCGATAACTGGATTAGACTGAAATACGGCAAAAAAGAAAAGGGATCAGATAAGAAGTTTACCCTCTTAAGCATAAAGAACGTGGACAATGAGGATGGAGGCAAGATACGAATCAGAAAAATAAGTAGTGCATATCAGACAGAGGAGGTTGGAGACATGGACATCTTTTGGGGGAGGGGAAGGAAAACAGAGAAGAATTATGATAACACAAACCCAATATCACATCTTTATTATTTCTGTTGTACTGTAAGAACGGAATGCATGTGGGAGGGGCTTTGGAAGTGGCAGGAAAATTATTTGTGTTCCTGGATAATTTGGGCCTTTTAAATCCCACTCAGTTATCATGAGGGAATGCTGGGCTTTAATGTTTCCAAAGCTGCTAGTGCTGCCCTGTCTGTCCAAAGCAACCAAAGATCTCATGGACACAGACAGTGAGGTTCAGCATCAACAGCCTTATTCAAGAGAGTATGCAGAAGTCTATTCAAGGAAGGCTGTGAGACCTTAAGCAGGTCTTAAGAAATACTTGTAACTATGCTATCTAGCATGTGGTGATGACAACCTAGCAAAGGTGTCAAGGATTGTAGAGTCAGGTCATTGGCTGGAACCTCTGGTAGACACCTGAATAGCCTCTTTCACTATTTCTTCATAGTGGTTTTAATACATGAGATATTTCCCCCAAAACTAGAAGCTATGACTTTTAATTACAAAACGTTATGGCTGCAAAACCAGGAGCAAATTGAATTGTACCTCAAATTCTCAACCTAACATGATTGTACTATGAAGTATGACTTTTAAAATGCTATGGCTGCAAAGCGGGAAGCAAAATAAATTATACCCCAAGTTCTCAACATGTTTTTAATGTGAAATATTTCATGAGATGGGAAGAGCCTTACCCAATGTCATGTGGATCATGCAGGATCTGGCCCTGTGACCCGGTTGTTTTTATTCTCACTCCAACTGCTTGTCCAGCAGAGCCTTCTCCTTGCTTGGCACTTTTGTGGTCGTGCTGCCTTTCTGAGGCTCAACTGGCATCACATGCAGATTCCCCAGGTCGTGTACATCTCTGATATTAACCTAAGCTGTCCAAAAGGAGACAGGGAATCAAACCAATTAAATGGAAAAGGCGTAAAGAAGCTTCCCTACCAAAACTTTAGCAGGCATGTCATTCTGAAACACAGGAATGAGATGAAATCTCATGTGTGATGTAGCTGCCTTATTTTCCTTCTTGTTCATGTTATTTGAAATGTTCTTTGTGACACAGTTATGTTATTAGGTTCATGCTAAAATCATCCCTCTAGTGAAAAGTATGCTTTGGGGACAGGAAAAAAGGGAAATAATTGCCTTGTGCCTTTCTACAGGCCAAATCTGTGTAGCTACTTTTTTTAATGCTTTCTGTTTGAACTCTCACATCAGTCTTTGTGTGTTTTTTAATTTTATACATGTGCAATTTTTCAACGAACCGCAATCACACTCTACATACTGTCTCATAACCTGTCTCATAATAGAAAATACATTTCATTGCTTTGTCCACTTCATGAAAATGGTTGCCTGAATTTAGGACACCTGGCAAGCGCCATCTTGTGACTAGAACCAGAACTGCAGACACTCAGGTCCTTGGTCAGGAAGGGTGGGAACTAGAGCCATCCAGACAGTAGCCTTCTCAGGTTTCTAGACTTTTACATTAACTTAAGAGTTGTGTGTGTATTATAGAAAAATGGGATCATATTTCCTCATTTTAACGTTTGCTATTATAATATCTTTCATGCATATTGTATATCTTTCTTCATCTTTCAATTTTTCAAGAAAAAAAGCAAATCCCCACAATAATGTTCAAAATATAATGGTTTGCTCTATATTTTAACAGATTTCTCTTATACATATTAATAAATGTGCATATTTTTTGAAATCAGACCTTTATCCCTCCTAAGAATATATTTTAACATCTTTCCACATCAATAAATATTTTCTACATTGTCTTTTTTTGAATAACTTTTCAAGACTGTTCTACATTTCTAAAATTTTTTCTCATTTTCTCACAATGAAAATTATTCAAGCTTACTGTTTTAAAAATAAGATTTAAAAATGGAGAAATGTAATATATAAAAGGTTGAAATGTTCTGTTTCCAACTACACTTATATATCCCCAATTAATAAAGTAGCATGTATATCTCCAAAATTTTCTTACATATAATGTACTAATATTATTACAGGCCATTCTGCAATATGCTTATTTTTAGAGTATACCTTCTACATCTTTTCTTATTTTTACATTTAGCTCATTGCATTAGCTTATTCTTTTTATAGCTGCACAGTATTCAAAATTATGGATGTACTATCCTACATAACTATTCCATAATATGTTTTAAACATTTTTTGAATTATTTCTCAAAAGTACATAAAACTTCAAATAAATATCTTCTGCTTGAACCAAAGTGTGTACAATAGTCTAAATATTTGAACTGTAAGAAATGCACAAGCAACCAGATAACCAGCCTTCTCAGATCCACAGAAAAATCCACCTTCAGCTAAAGACAATGGAGTGTGTGTGGGTATCCATTTAAATGTCTGTAACAAAATGGATTTTTCTCTTTCAGCTCCATTATGTCTTTCCAAAAAAAATCTAAAGGTACATAAAATCTAAAGAAGAAAATACTCAACGTTCTTTCTCCAACCCCTGAGTTGTTTACTGCTTACATTTGAGTCTAATCCCCTTGATTTTTCCCTCATCATATATATATGTGTGTGTGTATATATGTAATTTCAAATAATGTATTCATATATATGTACATATCAGAATACACTATTATAAATTACATTTATTCACCAACATATTTGAACACATTTCCACGTTTCTATATGTTTACACATTTTTTTTTGGCAAGTAGTTTTCTTCCCCCATGGTTTTAAATTCTCATCTCAGTTTTTTTTATGCTGACATAGCTACTCATGCTAAGTGAAATGTGGGAAAAGAAGTGGAAAATCTCCTCTTTTTTCCCTAGACATTTATTACTAGATATATTGCTGTGTTTTATTATATCAATATAAGTCTATTATTCTTCAGTTTATGATCTTACAAATATTTTTCATATTACAGTACAAATAGGACTATATCATTCTTTTCATAGCTAGGTAGAGATGTAGACAGTGATTGTCCTTTGCACATCTATGAAAAAGTGATCCTCTTAAGACACTGAGTATTCCCTGACAATAAACTAAACTTCTTATTGCCAGAAGTACTTAAATTTGCAGTTATACATTACTTCAGATTATTACTATACAAACTCCACCAAAACAGTAAGATCTGTTGGAAACACAATCAACAACCAAAGTAATACAAAGAGGTAACACTCCAAACTAATAACTTCATTTTTCATTTGGCATTATCACAATCTTTTTTTTTCAAAGTAAGGAAGATAAATTTTCAAGTTTTGTTTCTTCATTTATCTCTGTTACCATTGCTTTTTGACTGAAAGATAAAATGCCCTATTCGAAAGTCAACTTTTGCAACCTCATGAAGTATTTTTTCCGCAGGTGTAATCTGATCACCTCCCCCACTTTTAAAGTGTGTACTTTTAAAATATCTGGAAGGAATACAAAATTCAGATATAATTCCCTCACAGAAACAACGACTCTCACAAAACGACACTCCTTTCCCACGACTCCAAAGCAGCAGTCCCTTCTTTTCTCACCTTAACTGCCAAGTCTCCAGAAATCTCCGAAAATAACTAGCTTTTTACGACAGCCATTACCTCCAAGCTTCTCTTCTCTCTTCGGCGGAGGCTTCCGAAGTCTGTATGTAATGCGGCTCTTCCCCCAAGACTGGCCAGGGCCGGCTCACTTCCAAGCTTCTAGAGGATGCTCCGCCCCCTCCCTGTGATGGGGAAAGCAGGAGGTCCTGCCGTCGTTTAGAAGGAGGAGAACCTCCAAGTTGAACCGAAGTACAGTTAAAGGAAAGAAATGTCCATTTTAAAGAACTTTAACGTGTAATGGAAACATATGTCTGTTCAATTTTCTTTTAAACCCCTAGGGTCTGTGATTTCCTGAAAAAAGAAAAGGAGGTAGCAAATCTCTTTTTCATATAATAAAGATGCAGGTAAAATAATCTTTATATATTTTTTTCAGTCTATCTCTCATACTTTGTCTCTGGTAAATTTAAGACCTGTTAGTCAAGCTTCACTAAAAAGCATGCTAAGTGTCTTGATTGCGATTGTAGTGGATTTGTAAACTTTATTTTAGGGAGAATTAATTCTTTACAGTTTTGAATCTGAACCTGGAACACAATACTGTATGTCTCTCCTTTCACTCAGGTCTCCTAATACTTCCTTCCTTAGGTTATTTCTAGAGAAAAATCCCCAAACAAAATCTGACCAAGCTGAAATTGAAAAAAAAAATCAATCGTAATATCACAATAAGCCACAGTCGAAAATCAACCACAAATTTACAAACGATTTTCAATGGATATGATTGGGTAAACAAAAATATCCCTAAACTGCTGTTATATTTCAATAAGAAAGAAATGATCAACATAGCAGAATCAGACAAAGGGCACTAGCAGACAATTCACAATGTTCTTTCCTACTTGTGATATTTACTTCCCTATAACGAAAGTTCAAGCAGTGCAACTTGTAGGCTCTCTCTGCTTCTTCTAGACCAGAAAGGCCTCTAGGTGATGGACAGTTTGCTTAAATCTGGGTTTCTGTTACTCTCATTTTATTCTCATAATGAGCAGTATCCTGCAATTTATTTCCCCCTCTTAATAAAGCTGACATTTTGTTTTCATCTGCTATTCTATTTGTTTTATTGCAATTTGTTCATTATTTACAAGATATAACAGTTGTAAAGTTTTGTGTACCCACTAAGTAACATCAAAATGTGTAATACTGCAAAAAAATGTATAGAAATACATCACTCAGCAAGCAAGAAAATTTTGTTTAAAATACCGTATGCTAACGCATATATATGAAATCTAGAAAAATGGTACTGATGAACCTAGTGGCAGGGCAGGAATAAAGACGCAGATGTAGAGAACAGACTTGAGGACACGGGGAGGGGGAAGGGTAAGCTGGGACGAAGTGAGAGTGTGGCATGGACATATATACACTACCAAGTGTAAAATAGATAGCTAGTGGGAAGCAGCCACATAGAACAGGGAGATCAGCTCTGTGCCTGGTGACCACCTAAAGGGGTGGGATAGGGAGGGTGGGAGGGAGGTGCAAGAGGGAGGAGACATGGGGATATATGTATACGTATAGCTTATTCACTTTGTTATACAGCAGAAACTAACACAACATTGTAAAGCAATTATACCCCAATAAAGATGTAAAAAAAAAGATAATTTTGTTTAGTTCTAACAGAAGTGAGAGAAAGTGAGGCCAGCTTTTCTTGAAGCTCTTTCAGCATACAAAGCATTTTGATTTCTCCCAAATTAAAGTCTACATATTTGGTCTTGTAGTGTCTAATATGATTCCTTTTTAAAAAATTTTTATTTTATTTTATTTTTATACAGCAGGTTCTTATTAGTCATCAATTTTATACACATCAGTGTATACATGTCAATACCAATTGCCCAATTCATCACACCACCACCCCCATTCCCCCGCAGCATTCCCCCCTTGTTGTCCATACGTTTATTCTCTACACCTGGTTCTCAATTTCTGCCCTGAAAACCGGTTCATCTGTACCATTTTTCTAGGTTCCACATATATGCATTAATATACGATATTTGTTTTTCTCTTCCTGACTTACTTCACTCTGTATGACAGTCTCTAGATCCATCCACGTCTCAACAAATGACCCAATTTGGTTCCTTTTTATGGCCGAGTAATATTCCATTGTATATATGTACCACTCCTTCTTTATCCATTTGTCTGTCGATGAGCATTTAGGTTGCTTCCATGACCTGGCTATTGTAAATAGTGCTGCAATGAACATTGGGGCTCACGTCTTTTTGAATTATGGTTTTCTCTGGGTACATGCCCAGTAGTGGGATTGCTGGATCATATGGTAATTCTATTTTTACTTTTTTGAGGAACCTCCATACTGTTCTCCATAGTGGCTGTATCAATTTACATTGCCACCAACAGTGCAAGAGGGTTCCCTTTTCTCCACACCCTCTCCAGCATTTGTTGTTTG
>NW_020174070.1:21536-22343 GCF_003031525.2 Neophocaena asiaeorientalis asiaeorientalis | reverse complement strand
GAGGAGATATGGGAATATATGTATATGTATAGCTGATTCACTTTGTTACACAGCAGAAACTAACACAACATTGTAAAGCAATTATAATCCAATAAAGTTGTGGAAAAAAAACATAATTTCGTTTAGTTCTAACAGAAGTGAGAGAAAGTGTGGCCAGATTTTCTTGAGATGATTTTAGCATACAAAGCATTTTGATTTCTCCCAGATTAAAGTCTACATATTTGGTCTTGTAGTGTCTAATATGATTCCTTTTTAAAAAATTTTTATTTTATTTTATTTTTATACAGCAGGTTCTTATTAGTCATCAATTTTATACACATCAGTGTATACATGTCAATACCAATTGCCCAATTCATCACACCACCACCCCCATTCCCCCGCAGCATTCCCCCCTTGGTGTCCATACGTTTATTCTCTACACCTGGTTCTCAATTTCTGCCCTGAAAACCGGTTCATCTGTACCATTTTTCTAGGTTCCACATATATGCATTAATATACGATATTTGTTTTTCTCTTCCTGACTTACTTCACTCTGTATGACAGTCTCTAGATCCATCCACGTCTCAACAAATGACCCAATTTGGTTCCTTTTTATGGCCGAGTAATATTCCATTGTATATATGTACCACTCCTTCTTTATCCATTTGTCTGTCGATGAGCATTTAGGTTGCTTCCATGACCTGGCTATTGTAAATAGTGCTGCAATGAACATTGGGGTGCATGTGTCTTTTTGAATTATGGTTGTCTCTGGGTACATGCCCAGGACTGGGATTGCTGGATCATATGGTAATCCTATTTTTACTTTTT
>NW_020174070.1:4109-21263 GCF_003031525.2 Neophocaena asiaeorientalis asiaeorientalis | reverse complement strand
TTAGTGATGTTGAGCAGCTTTTCATGTGCTTCTTGGCCATCTGTATGTCTTCTTTGGAGAAATGTCTATTTAGGTCTTCTGCCCATTTTTGGATTGGGTTGTTTGTTTTTTTAATATTGAGCTGCATGAGCTGTTTATATATTTTGGAGACTAATCCTTTGTCCATTGATTCGTTTGCAAATATTTTCTTCCATTCTGAGGGTTGTCTTTACATCTTGTTTATGGTTTCCTTTGCTGTGCAAAAGCTTTTAAGTTTCATTAGGTCCCATTTGTTTATTTTTGTTTTTATTTCCATTACTCTAGGAGGTGGATCAAAAAAGATCTTGCCGTGATTTATGTCGAAGAGTGATCTTCCTATGTTTTCCTCTAAGAGTTTTATAGTGTCTGGCCTTACATTTAGATCTCTAATCCATTTTGAGTTTATTTTTGTGTATGGTGTTAGGGAGTGTTCTAATTTCATTCTTTTACAGGTAGCTGTCCAGTTTTCCCAGCACCACTTATTGAATAGACTGTCTTTTCTCCATTGTATATCCTTGCCTCCTTTGTCATACATTAGTTGACCATATTTGCATGGGGTTATCTCTGGGCTTTCTATCTTGTTTCATGGATCTATGTTTCTGTTTTTGTGCCAGTACCATACTGTCTTGAATGCTGTAGCTTTGTAGTATAGTGTGAAGTCAGGGTGTCTGAATCTTACAGCTCTGTTTTATTCCCCTCATGACTGCTTTGGCTATTTGGGGTCTTTTGGGTCTCCATACAAATTTTAAGATTTTTTGTTCTAGTTCTGTAAAATATGCCATTGGTAATTTGAAAGAGATTTCATTGAATCTGTACATTGCTTTGGATAGTATAGTCATTTTCACAATATTGATTCTTACAATCCAAGAACATGGTATATCTCTCCATCCGTTGGTATCATCTTTAATTTCTTTCATCAGTGCCTCATAGTTATCAGCATACAGGTCTTTTGTCTCCCTAGGTAGGTTTATTTCTAGGTATTTTATTCTTTTTATTGCAATGGTAAATGGGAGTGTTTCCTTAATTTCTCTTTCAGATTTTTCATCATTAGTGTATAGGAATGTAAGAGATTTCTGTGTATTGATTACTATAATCTCTTCAAATATTTTCTCTGGTCCTTTCTCTCTCTCTTCTCCTTCTGGGACCCCTATAATGCGAATGTTGTTGCATTTAATGTTTTCCCAGAGGTCTCTTAGGCTGTCTTCATTTCTTTTAATTCTTTCTTCTTTCTTCTGTTCCGCAGCAGTGAATTCCACCTTTTTGTCTTCCAGGTCACTTATCCGTTCTTCTGCCTCAGTTATTCTGCTATTGATTCTTTCTAGTGTGTTTTTCATTTCAGTTATTGTATTGTTCATCTCTGTTTGTTTGTTCTTTAATTCTTCTAGGTCTTTGTGAAACATTTCTTGCATCTTCTCGATCTTTGCATCCATTCTTTTTCCGAGGTCCTGGATCATCTTCACTGTCATTATTCTGAATTCTTTTTCTGGAGGTTGCCTATCTCCACTTCATTTAGTTGTTTTCCTGGGGTTTTATCTTGTTCCTTCATCTGGTACATAGCCCTCTGCCTTTTCATCTTGTCTATCTTTCTGTGAATGTGGTTTTTTCCCCCACAGGTTGCAGGATTGTAGTTCTTCTTGCTCCTGCTGTCTGCCCTCTATGGGAAGATTTTTCAGGACCTTGAGATTTGTCAATCACAATCCATAAAATGTTCTTACACTTACTTTTGACAAATATTGCCTAAATCTCTAAGGAAAGGTCATGGTAGGTCCATATATTTGTGTATTTTACCCAGTAGGTGAATCCATGCTCCTATCCTGATATATTCAACCACTCTAATAAATTAATAAAGTCTGTCAGTATTGTATCTCCCTTCCACATACATGTAAACTTAAGGGTCCCTGTCACAAGCTACAGGTCAATGTTTGCATATAATGGAAGAGAGCTCCATGAAAGTTAGCCATAGATCCACAATGAATGGATTGTATAAAGGACTGGAGATTCAAAATTTTGGGGACTATGTTAGTCCAGAAGCAAGGGCTTCAAGCAATAAACTGCTGATTGAAGATGAACTGAACAAGAATTAGTTATATGTGACTAAGGGAAGACTGAGTGAAAGGAATGAGAAAAATTTGTGATTGTTTGCATTGAGATGTTTTAGGTATTGTGCTTGATATTCTCTATTCAGTCTTTGTACCATCAAGTTTTTCTCTGTCTTCTTTTTTTAAACATTAACTAATGGGGTTTCTCTAGTTGCAATGAGTGGGGGTTACTCTTCATTGTGGTGTTTGAGCTTCTTATTGTGGTGGCTTCTCTTGTTGCAGAGCACGGACTCTAGGCTCGTGGACTTCAGTAGTTGTGGCTTGCGGGCTCTAGAGCACAGGCTCTGTAGTTGTGGCACATGGGATTAGTTGCTCTGCAGCATGTAGGAACTTCCTAGACCAGGGCTCAAAACCATGTCCCCTACATTGGCAGGCAGATTCTTAACCAGTGTACCACCAGGGAAGCCCCTCTCTTTCTTCTCTTTTTCCTTCTCTTCCTCCTCCTCCTTTTAAATTCTACCTCCCCAAATCATAGGGTAACAGAAATATCTCACCCTTCATGTGGCATGCAATTCAAGTGATTCCCCCCCCATCCCACCAACAAAATCCACAGAGAATATATTATGGTGTAGTTCATGTCATCAAATTTTAGGATGCAACAGATTAATTTCTTCAGAATATTACAGGATAGAGCATAGCCCATTAGAATTCAGAAACACATAAAATTTTGTATGTGTTTATATTATGACATTTTAATGTAAAAACAGACTGTAAATATGAATTTTCAGGGGAATAAAAAACTTAGAGATGATAACTCTAGATATCTAGAAGACTGTTCAAAATCCCACTCTTTAGCCTTTGTATATTGCCAGGGAGGCATATGGAAAAATGGTTACATGTTTGATATTTTCAATATGATGGCAGTTTGACAGACATTAATTTATTTCTCAGCTCTGCCACTTATTAGTTGTGTAATCTTAAATAAATTCCTTAACTTCTGTGTGCCTCAATTTCTTTATCTATAAAATGTGTATAATCATAATATCTATTTTTAGAGTTGACAAAATTAATTGAAACAATACTGTAGTTCAACAGAAATCAAATCAAATTTGTAACTGTAACCACACTGGAAATATCACATTTGAAGGTAAAATCACCTAATCAGAATTGACAAAACTACTACCAAGAAACAAGGATTATACTTGATAACAATGCCTAAAAAGACCTCCCAGGGAACTGTCTGGTACTTGCTCTGTTGCTCAAAGAGTCCCTGCCTCACAGGTAGTAAATAATATCTCTTTTCTGTCAGGTCAGCAACCTTAGAAATTTGGGTTGATCTCTGGAAGTGTGGGATTGCTGCACAGTAATAAGTATGCATACAAATATAGGTGAATTTCTTGGTCCTTGTTCTCTAACTTTGCATAAGTTCATGAAAATGGGAAAGGGCATTTCTGAAGTAATAGGAACTATTTAAAACAGAGCTTTGAATTCCTTTCATAATCTTCCAACAAAAGTTATCAGTCCTTCATAGTTTCTCTCCATAAAAGTTGTTAGCTATATAACTAGGAGGCATGTGTATGTTTAGTAATGTTACCAAACCAGACTTGGGTCCATTTGCCTGGGTACAGTAAAGCCGATCTACTGACACCAGGTTGTGGTAAAGGAAAGTACAGCGTTTATTGCAGGGCACCAAGCAAAGAAAATGGGCATCTCATGCTCAAAAGACCCAAACTCCTCAATGCCATTCAGGGAAGGGTGTTTAAAGGCAGTGTTAGGGAGGGAGCTACAGGGTGCTTGATCAGCTCATACATAATTCTCAGATTGGTTGGCATAAAGGTTAAGTTTCAAGCATCACCAACCTTCTGTTTTCAACCTGTTTGGGGTCTATGTGCTTGTGGTCAGCAGTTTTCATCTCGTGGGGGTCTGCTCCCTGTAAAAACAATGTAGGAATGTGTGTCAAGCCTGTATCTATATCTTTCAGGGAACTGGGGGTTCAGTGATTCTGCTATTTGGTGGATTTATAGTCTACATTGTTACCAGTTTCCCAGCCAAAAAGCTATTCTTTGTTTCTACATCTTCACATTTCCTAATCATCAACTCTTGATCCAGCCTTTCCAGACTCAGTGGAGGCCTGGGAGACTAAAGCCAAAGTCTTTTGCTTCAGAAGACAGGGACACTGGGGTTTGTATATGGTTTCACTACCCCCTTTTCTTTGATACTCCTCAATCTTGAGGGGAACAGGCTCTGGAGAAGAAAGGAAATAAAGTTTTGGATAGAGACGTTAATCATAAACTCAGCTTTAGGGGGACTCAGTTTCAGTAACACTCTTGATACACTTATGTAAATATACCAGGTTATATAGAAAAATAACACACTCTAAAAGCCCAGATTCATAGAAAAAATTAATTTGTTACCATTAAGATTGATTTACTTTGGAATTATATGGAAATTCTTCCTAGGTGTTGAAGTTGAATTAAAGCAATAATATCAATATAAGTACAAATCTTACTGATGATCATGATTGTAATAATAGTGTACAAAGTAAACCTGTGTTCAATTTTTGCTAAATTCAAAAATTGTAAAAAATGATTAACAGTAAGTTAAAATGAGAATGAGTATTGCTTTTTGGAGGAGGAAACCAAAAGGAGTGATAGTCAAAGAAAAAACAATTATCCCTAAACTAAGAAATGGGCAAACTTTATATTCTGTATCTTCATTTCAGCTTGAAAAAAACCCACTGGCACTAACTTATTTTTTGGTATGCTGTTTCCAATCTCTGTTGACTTTGTTTCATGCTTTCCTGATAGATGTCCCTATTACTCACTATTGCTGGAGGATGAAAACTTAATCCCAATCTCAGGCAGCTATATTCAGAACATTTGCTGCATAAATGCCCTGTTTTTTGCTCTTCTGACTGATAGTCAGCATGTACGATATTGCTACAAGCTTACTTTGTAACAACTGACAAGGACATTATGTGTTTAAGACTTTGTGAAAGGAAACTTGAATTACAATAAAAAACTACTTGTATTTATGTAAGTATTCATAGTCTCCAATTTTGTAACCATTCCATTTCAATGTCCTTTCAGAACTGGCACATTCTCTTCTAAATGTTTTTGTTATCTTGCTGCTTCCCTTATTAGTGAGTTAATAAATTTTGACACGTTAGAGGTAAATTTATCTAAAGCAGATTTTTTATCAGATGATATACAAAGCATGTTAACAATCCCTAAGTCATTGGCCTTGACCAATATACAAGACTGGCTATTAACAAACAGCATGATCATAAGCATGCATACGGGCTAAATGTCAGCCCATCTTAAGTGCAAGAGCAGGAGAAAAGAATTTACTGGAGTTGAGCACTCATACACAGAGAAAGGCAAGCTAATCAGTGAGTCACTGCCAGCGCCAAAAGGGGCTGAGAAATCTCTGGTGAAATGTCTGTGAATATGGCAGTGAGGGGAAAAGTGCTTCCAGTGCAGAGAAATGAAGTCCCACAGAGAATCCTCTGACCTATGACCTCTACGAATACAAGTTTGAGTTTGCTCCATTTGGAGATTTTGTGTTCCTGAGTCAATACTAAAACTTGGACACTGCCAATGGCTAATGATACTATGAGTTAGACCACTTAGGGTGATATTACAGTAAATTTAAAAAAAATTAAGTAAGGGTGATGAAGAATTGACAACTACATTATCACAGTACACAGGTAATTAAAAAAATAACACCAGCTCTTGCCACACTCTGAGATCACAGGTTAGAGTTGCAGTGTGACACAACTCTTTTTGGGATTAACACCATAAAGCAGGTCCCTTTCTGGTCTTTCTTGAGAACTCTAAAGCAAGAAGGAGCCATCTTACTCTCTAGGGGGCCCATAAAAGAAGGATTAGGCTGGACCAGAATTATTCCTGTATTTACTTTGAATAGAGGTTATCCTCATTTTTTAGTGAGAAATGATAGATAGGTAGATAGATAGATAGTTGTTCACAAGGTCCACTGTTTAGTCTGTATAAATTGTCAGGGAAGTGCATGCCAGGATTGTTATAAATTTGATATTCTCAATATGACAGGCAATCTGATAGATATGAATTAATTCCCCATATTGCCACTTATTAGTCATGTGATCTTATGTAAATTATTTAACATCTATATACCTCAGTTTTTTGAGTGCATAAGTATGAAATATTAATAACTATCTCTAGAGTTGATAGAAGTAATCAAAAGGATACTGTAGTTCAACTGAAATGAAAATATCTGAGAATTTCCAGGAAACTTGTGAAAAAGTTTAGGTATGGAAGACTAACAACACCGTATATGAAACCATATAAACAAAGTAATAATGATTAAAAGTGTTTAGTACTAACCTATGTAGGTGTGTATCAAGAGGTTAAAGTAGGTATAGCAAGAATAGGAGAAAGGAAAAAAGAAGCCCAAAATGAACCACAGAGTATCTGAAGGTACACATGGTCCATTAATGTAGGTGAATATGGACAAGAAATCTAGCATGGATTCTCTACGCTCTGGAAAAATCCTTGGGCCATTGGTCTGTGTTTAATTCCTGGTTCACTACTGAAGCAGTGGTTTTAATCAGACTCTTCTCTTTTAGGATTACTAATTATTCTCACCTTTGGGGCCCTTGTCCTTTCCTCCTAAAACTCTAAGGGGGCTTGAAAACTTGTTTTGAATGGGCAATATTTGAACATACTGGATTAAGGACAGGGCAGAGAAGAAGAACCAGCAAAGGAATGTCTTATGTCAAAGAAGGAATCTTGTCAATGAGAATGCAGTAGAGATATAAGAATGAAGAGAAAAAAATGGGGATCATACAGAGGAGGCCTCATGCATGGAATCTACTTGAAAGAAAAGAACTATAAGAGTACTATCATAATACCCCAAGACCAACATATTCTCATTGCTATCTTATTTTAAGGTGTATGTGTGTCTGTATTCATGTGTGTGAGAGAGAGCAACACTGATGTTATAGAAATCTGCATGCTTGAAGTCACCTGTTACTTTCATCATCAGAGCCAAAGCACATGAGTGCCCTGAAGCTATGGGGA
This sequence comes from Neophocaena asiaeorientalis asiaeorientalis, assembly GCF_003031525.2. Classification (NCBI taxonomy): domain Eukaryota; kingdom Metazoa; phylum Chordata; class Mammalia; order Artiodactyla; family Phocoenidae; genus Neophocaena; species Neophocaena asiaeorientalis. The sequence continues at coordinate 14,146 of NW_020174070.1, read as the reverse complement.
TCAGAGAAGACAAGTGCTGTGTCAACAAGGCTTCTGGCACTCCCACTGCTACAGTTAGAGCCAGAGCCTGAAGCACACTGCTGCCTAGGCTGCCAGAGCATCTGTGACTTACCTGCACAACTGGGCCCTTTCTGCCTGAGGAGGAATCAAGGAAAGATAGGGGAAGGGGAAGAAAGGGAAGGGAAGGAAAGAAAAGAAAAGGAAGAAAAGTGAAGAGAAGAAAAGAAAAAGAAAAGAAAAAAGGAAAGAAAAGAACACAAAAGAAAAATGGCTTCTCTCTTTCTCCCACTTTCTAATCTCCTGATAGTGCCTCCCATTGACAGAACCTAATAGACACTAAGCAGGAAATGGGATCTGGGGAAAGTAGTCAACGGGTTTTCATCACCTATAATATGGAAGGATGGGAAAGGTACAAGAGGTACAGTAGGAACATAGTGTCTATTGCCAATATTTTTCTGTAAAATAATTACACATGCTTATAGAAAATACAAAAATACAAGAAGGTGTATATATATATACTGTCTAGTATAACACACCAGAGAAACTCACTGTTAATGTCTGTAGTTTTATCTTTCATAAATTTTCACACATATGTCTGTGAATGCTATTTTTTTTACATCCTTATTGGAGTATAATTGCTTTACAATGGTGTGTTAGTTTCTCCTTTATAACAAAGTCAATCATTTATACATATACGTATGTTCCCATATCTCTTCCCTCTTGCTTCTCCCTCCCTCCCACCCTCCCTATCACACCCCTCTAGGTGGTCATAAAGCACCGAGCTGATCTCCCTGTGCTATGCGGCTGCTTCCCACTAGCTATCTATTTTACGTTTGGTAGTGTATATATGTCCATGCCACTCATTTGCTTTGTCACAGCTTACCCTTCCCCCTTCCTATATCCTCAAGTCCATTCTCTAGTAGGTCTGTGAATGCTATTTGAAATTAGGATTATTGTATTCGACAATATACTTGAACACTTTCATACCAAAAATATTTTTTATCATTTAAAAGATAATTTTAACAAGATAGTCCCTATGTTTTTAAAATGTTATATCATTTTTCTGATGACAAATATAATGCATGTTTTTAAAGAAAATGTGAACACTACAGAATTGTATAATATAGAAGTTGATATGATCCTGTATCTCTACCACCCCCACCTCCTGCCTGCCTACCCAGATATACTCTGTTAATTATTGCCATATATTTCCAGATGTTTTTACTTTAAAAATGAGGCCATGGGATACATGCAATTCTGCATTTTACTTTTCTTTTAAATGTAATATGACATGTTTCCATATTACTACATATACCAACTCATTCTTTTCAGCAATTACATATTGTAGTATCTAGTGTATAGACCCTCTTACTTAGTGTTTCATAACCTGTTTTTCATTATACAACTTTACTGAGGTCTAACTGACATATAATAAACTGCACATATATAAACTTTTACAATTAATGTTTTGATGTATGTATGCACTGATGAAATTATCACTACAATCAATATAATTAATATATCTATCAACCCTCCAAATTTCCCTGCACTGCTTTGTTCTGCCCCTTTCCCACTCAGTCCCCAGTCAGCCACTGAGCTGCTTTCTGTCACTATAAACTTGTTTGTTTGCTTTATTCTAGGATTTTATGTACATGCACTTATACAGTAACAATCTTTTTTTATGTTTCTTTTACTCAGAATAATTATTTTGAGATTTATCCTTGTTGTATGTATCAATAGTTTATTCCTTTTTATTACTGTTATTTTTATTGCTGATTAGTATTCCATTGAATGGATGTACAACAATTTGTTTATTTTTTCATCTATTAATAGGTATTTGGATTGTTTCCAGTTTTTGGCTATTAAAAATAAAGCTGCTATTCCTGCACAAGTCTGTATGGACACATGCTAGTTTTTTTCTTTTGGGTAGATACTTAGGAGTGAAATGGCTAAATTATATGGTAGTTGTATGTTTAACATTTTAAGAAACTGTCAAACTGTTTTCCAAAGTGGCTGTACCATTTTACTATCCCGTCTGAAGTGTATGAGAGTTCAGTCTTTCACATCTTCACCAACATTTGGTATACACGTTTTTTTTCTTGTTTTTTTTTTTTTTTTTTTTTTTGCGGTACACGGGCCTCTCACTGTTGTGGCCTCTCCCGTTGCGGAGCACAGGCTCCGGACGTGCAGGCTCAGCGGCCATGGCTCACGGGCCCAGCCGCTCCGTGGCATGTGGGATCTTCCCAGACCGGGGTATGAATCCGTATCCCCTGCATCGGCAGGTGGACTCTCAACCACTGTGCCACCAGGGAAGCCCGGTATACACGTTTTTTAAGCCACTCTATTACATGTTCAGTGGTTTTGATTTATTCTTCTTTAACTACTAATGATGTTCAGCATCCTTCATATGCTTATTTGCCATTTGTAAGTCTTCCTTGGTGAAGTGCTGATTCAAATCTTTTGCCTTTTTTAAAAAAAAATTGGATTGTTTGTTTTTCAGAGCTCTTTATATATTCTGGATGGAAGTCCTTTGTGGGATATCTTCTTTTCAAATATTTTCTCACAGTCTGACTTGTCTGTTTGTTCTCTTAGAGTAATGTCTTTCAAAGATCATAATTTAAAATTTTTGATGAAGTCTGATTTATAATTTTTTTCTCATATGGATTATACTTTGATGTCATATCTAAGTAATCTTTGCCTAACTGAAGGTCACAAAGGTTTTCTTCTATGTTTTCTTTTAAATTTTTATAGTTTTAGGTTTCAAGTTTAGTTCTATGATCTATTTTAAGTTAATTTTTGTACCTAGTGTGAGTTTTAGATCCAGATCATTTTTTAAAAAAATGTGGTATTCAATTGATCCAGCCTCATTTGTAGAAAAGACTAACCTTTCTCCACAGAATTGCCGTGGTACCTTTGTAAAGTATCAATTGTCCAGGTATGTGTAATCTGCTCCTGGACTCTCTCTTCTATCTCACTGTTCTATATGTTTATCTTTACAGTGAAATGCCACTATCTTGATTGACACATCTTTATAAAAAGTTTAGAAATATGTCTTCCAACTTTGTGCTTTATCAAAATTGTTTTGGCTATTCAAATTTCTCTGTATTTCCCTGTGAATTTTAGAATCTGCTTGTTTATTTGTACCAAAAAGACTGTTAAGATGCTTACTGGGATTGTAGTGAATCAATCAATCAGTTTGGGGAGAATTGAGACCTTAACAATATTGAGTGTCCTGATCAATGGGCACCAGTACACCAGTTATCTATTTAAAACCTGTACTGTCTGATATCAATACAGCCATTCCAACTTTCTCTTGATTAGCATTAGCATGGCATATTATTTCTATCCTTTTACTTTTTGGTGTACTTTTATTTTTACAGTGGGTTTCTTGTAGGCAGCATATAGTTGAGTCTTGCTTTTTTATCCAGTCTCCCAGTCTTTAGCTAAGGAGTGTTTAGACCATTTATATTTGATGTGGTTATTGATGTGATTGGGTTTAAATCTACCATCTTGCTGTTTAACCCACCTGCTCTTTGTTCCTCTTTACTTCTTGTTCTGCCTTCTTTTGAATTAATCAGGTATGTCTTATCATTCCATTTTATATTCTTTGTTGGTTTATTATCTATTACCCTTCATTAGAGTATTTACTGATTTTTTTGAATTTTAGTTTTTATACAGCAGGTTCTTATTAGTTATCTAGTTTATTCACATTAGTGCATATATGTCAATCCCAATCTCCTAGTTCATCCCACCACCACCGCCCCCCACCACTTTCCCCCCTTGGTTAGAGTATTTATGGATTGCTTTAGGGTTTTAAGTATACATCTTTAACTTGCCCATAGTGTATCTCCAAGTTATATTGTTCAACTTCATATATGGATTAAGAACGTTACTATGGTATGATTTTATTTCTCCAATTTCAATCTTTGTGCTGTTGTTATCACACATTTTATTTCTATATATGCTGTAAAACTCAAAATATCTTATTTTGAAAACAATTTGAAGACATTTAAACAATAGGAAAAGTATTTACTGATGTAGTTACCATTGCTGGCAAACTTTATTACTTTGTTTAGATCCAGATTTTCATTCAGAATCATCTGAAAGTCTTCTTGTAATGTATCTTCTAGCAGAATTCTGCTGGTAATGACCACTTTCAGCTTTGTATATCTGAAAGCCTATTTATTTCACATTTGCTTTTAAAAGATATCTTCACTGAGTTATAAATCTAGCTTAATTTTCTTTTGTTCATTAATTTAAAGATGTAGCTCTATTGTCATCTAATTTGCATTGTCTCCAATGAGAAATCTGATATCATTACTTTCTTATTAGTCTGCACATAATATGCCCTTTTTCCCTTTCATGCTTTTAAAATGGTCTCTATCACTCATTTTAAACAATTTGGTTATGATATGACTTGCTGTAGTTTTTGTCATGGTTCATATGCTTAGAACTTATTGTATACATGGATTTATTATTTTCATCAAATTTGGAAAAATTTGAAGCAATTATTATTTCAGTTATAACTTCAAATATTTTCCTCCCTGCCCCATCTTTAAAGGGTTACAATTAAACCTGTATTAGATCACTGGAAATTATTTCATGTCTCATGCACCCTCTCTTCCCCCAGATTTCTCTCTTTGTTCTATTGCTCTGTCTTCAATGTCACTAATCTTTCTTCTGTAGTATCTAATCTGATGTTAATCCCAACCAGTGTATTTTCCATCTCAGAAGCTGTAGTTTTAATCTATAGAAGTTGGATTTAGCTCTTTTAAAATATCATTCACAGCTCTACTTAATACATTCAATTATTTCTCCAGTTTTTGGCATATGTAGAGTGCAGTTATAAATTATTTCAATGTACTTGTCTATCAGTCCTATCATCACTAATATTTCAGGGTCAATTTTGTTTCTCTCCTAATTCTGGTCATATTTCCCTCCTTCTTTATATGACTGGAATTTTTCACTGGATGCTAAACACTGATAAGTTTACCTTGTTAAGTGCTCAATATTCTTATATTCCTACAACTTTTCTTGTGCCTTATTCTAGAATGTGGTTCTTGAAAATAGTTTGATCCTTTCAGGTCCTGTTTTTAAGCTTTTCTAGTTGGAATCAAAGTAGCCTCTCATAAATACACTACCAAGTGTAAAATAGCTAGTGGGAATATGCTGTATAGCACAGGGAACTCAGCTCGGTGCTCTGTGATGACCTAGGTGGGTGGGATGGGGGAGGGAGGTTGAAGAGGGAGGGGATATATGTATACATATAGCTGATTCACTTCATTGTACATCAGGAACTAACACAACATTGTAAAGCTATTATACTCCAATAGAAACAAACAAACAAAACCAAAGCAGCCTGTAATCTAAAGCTAATTTTGCCCCACTACAGAGGCAAAAGATTGTGAGTATTTTTACCTTTCGCATGTTTATTTGCCATCTCTAATCCTATTCAATGAAATGTCTGCCCATTTTCTAATCAGATTGCTTCTTTGTTACTATTGACTTTTGAGAGTCTTTTATATATTCTGGATATTAGTCCTTTATCAGATATGTGGTGTTCAACTATTTTCTCCCAGTGTATAACTTATCCTTTCATCTTCTTAATTGTGTCTATCAGAACAAAAGTTTTAAATATTGATAAGTGATAATTTTTCATTTTTTCTTTTTATGGATTGTGCAGTTGGTTTCAAGTTTAACAACTTTGCTTAGCCCTAGATTCTGAAGATATTTTCCTCTATTTTTCCTAAAAGTTTTGTAGTTTTACATTTTATATTTAAGTAGATTATCTATTTTGAGTTAATTTTTGTATGGAGTGTAAGGTTTAGGGTGATTTTCACTTCTTTGCCTATGGCTGTCCAAATGCTCCAGCACTGTTTGTTGAAAAGGATTATTCTTCACCCATCAAATTGTCTTTGCTTGTCAGCACTCAGTTGAGTATATTTGTGTGGGTGTATTTCTGGGTTCCTCATTCTATTCAATTGATTTATGTGTCTATCTCATTGCCAGTACCACACTGTCTTGATTATTGTAACTATATATTAGGTATTACTGTCAGTAGAGTGACTTAGGTATTTTAATTCCTTTGCCTTTCCATTTTAATTTTAGAGTAAGCTTGTCTATGTCTGTAAAAACATGCTGGGATTTTGATAGGAAATGAATTAAACTTATAGATCAATCTGGGGAGAATTGACATCCTTAATGTGTTGAAACTTCTAGTCCATGAACACACAATGACTGCTCAAGTACTTAGGTCTTCTTTAATCTCTTTCATCAGCATTTTGTAATTTTCAACATACAGAACCTGTTTTGTTAAATGTATACCTGCATATTTAATTTACATTGGAGGGAATGTAAATTCTATATATATATAAGTTCTTGGTCTCCACATGTTTATTGTTAGTATGTAGAAATATAATTGATTTTTACATATGATCTTTTATCCTGAAACATTGCTGAACTCACTGATTAGTTCTAGAAGTGTTTTGGTAAATTCATTAGGAATTTCTACATAGGTAATTACATCACCTGTAAACAAGGCCATTTTTCTTTCTTCGTTTCCAATCTATAAGCCTTTTATATATTTTCCTTGCTTCATGTGGAATAAGAGTGGTGAGAGCAAACAACCTTGCCTTGTTCCCAATCTTAGGACATGTCTTAGTAAAGTCAAGCTGCTATAACAGAATATCATAGATTGGGTGGTTAATAAACAAAAATTTATTTCTTATGGTTCTGGTGGCTGGAAAGTCCGAGATCAAGGTGCCAGCAGATTCAGAGTCTGGTGAGGGTCTGCTTCCTGGTTTATAGTTGGCTGTCTTCTCAGTGTGCCCTTACATGACAAAAAAGGGCAAAGGAGTCTCTGGGGTGTCTTCTTTTTTGTAGTTAAGATTTATTTATTTTTTGGATGCATTGGTCTCAGTTGCGGCACTTGGGATCTTCATTGAGGCATGCGGGATCTTTCAATGTGGCATGCAGGCTCTTTGTTGCGGTGTCTGGGCTGAGTTGTCCCATGGCAGGTGGGATCTTAGTTCCCTGACCAGGGATCAAACCCATGTCCGCTGCATTGTAAGGCGGATTCTTTACCACTGGACCACCAAGGAAGTCCCCTGTGGTGTCTTTTATAACATCATCAATCCCATTCATAATGGCTCCATCTTCATGACCTAATCACTTCCCAAGGGCTCCACTTCCAAATGCCATCACATTGAGGGTTGGATTTCAACATATGAATTTTGTGGGGACACATTCAGTCTATAGCAGAGGGAGGGTATTGCATTTCTCCATTAAATATGATGTTAGTTGTAAGTTTTTTATAGATTCTCTTTATCAAATTGAAGTAATTCCTTCGGATTCCTAGTTTTCTGAAAGTGTTTTTCATGGCTGAGTATTGGGTTTTATCAAATATGTTTTCTGCATCACTTGATATGATTATATGATTTTTCTTCTTTAGCTTGTTGATATGGTATAGTACATTAATTAATCAATTTTCAAACGTTGAACCAGCTTTGCATAATTTAAATAAATTCTACTTGGTCTTGTTGCATAAACATTTTTACACATGGTTGGATTTAGTTTGCTAGTATAGTGTTGAGGACTTTGTGTGTCTAATTTCATGAGAGATGTTGCTCTGTGTTTTTTGTTTTCACTGTCTTTATCTTATTTCAATAACAGGGTAACACTAGTCTTATAAATGAATTAGGAAGTATTCCCTCCTTTTCTATTTTCTGGAAAAGATTGTGTAATATTGGTTTTAATTCTTCTATAAATGTTTGATAGAATTCTTCAACAAAACCACCTGGAGATTTCTTTTTCTTGTGGTTTTAAGTTTTGAATGAAGTTTATTTAACATTTATGGAAGTATTCCGAGTGTATATTCCATCTTGATTGAGTTTTGTTATTTTGTGGTTTTTGAGGAATTGGTCTATTTCTTTTAAGAAGTTGAATTTATGAGCATAAAATTTTTCGTAGTATTCCCTTACTATCCTTTAAATGACTGAAGGATCTTTAGTGATATCCCATAGTTTGTTTCTGATATTGGTGATTTTTTTTCTTTTTATCTTTGTCATTTTTGCTAGGTTTATCAATTTTATTGATTTTTGAAAAATAATTTGCTTTTGTTTCATTGATTTTCTCCATCATTTTTCTATTTTCAAGGATTCCTGCTCTATCTTGATTATTTCCTTTCTTCTACTTGTTTTAGGTTTACTTCGCTCTTTTTCTAGTTTGTTTAGGTGGGAAATTTGGTTATTAATTTGAGACACTTTCTCTTTTCTAATGAAAACATTTTAGTGCTATAAATTTACATTTCAACTCTGCTTTAACTGTGGCTCATGTATTTTATACTTTATATGTTGTATTTTAATTTTTTATTTAGTTCTATGTTTTTATTTCCTTTGGGACTTCTTACTTGATCCATAGGCCATTTACATGTATTTTTGTTTAATTTTCAAAAGTTCAGAAGTTTTCCCGTTGTCTTTCTGTTATTGATTTCTGGTTTGATTCCATTATGGTCAGAGAATATGATCTGTCATGGTGAATGTTCCATGGGCACTTGAAAAAAATTTGTCTTCTGTTGTTGTTAGGTGGAGTGTTCTATAAATGTCAATTATTGCCTGCCGATGCTATGTTGTTTTGTTTTTGTATATCCTTGCTTATTTTCTGTGTAATATTTCTACCAATTTTTGAAAGCAGGGTATTGAAGTCTCCATGTGTAATTGTGTATTCATCTGTTTTCACTTTTAGCTCTATCAGTTTTTGCTTCATATATTGTGACAATCTGTTGTTTGGTATATACCTATTAAGGATTGTTATATCTTCTCAGTGGATTCATCCTTTTATCATTATGTAATATCCCTCTTTGTCTCTACTAATTTTCTTTGCTCCAAAGTCTACTATATCTAATATTAATATAACCATTCTGGCTTTTTTTCAGTTAATGATTGTATGGTGTATTATTTCCGTCCCATTACTTTCAACCTAGCTATATAATTGTAGTTGAAGTGAGTTTCTTGTTGTCAGCATATTGTTGGCTCATGAGGTTTTGCTTGTTTGTTTGTTTTTTAAATATTAAAATCCCCTTTATTTAGATACATCCATTTACAAAGCAAGCAGATAATGCATATATTAGAAGTCTTTCTGTTTCAAGTTATAGAAAATCCAACTCAGTCAATGTTTTTCCAGTTTTATTGAGATATAATTGACCTACAACACTGTATAAGTTTAAGGTATGATTTTCTTACATACATCATGAAATGATTATCAGAGTAAGTTTAGTTAACATCCATCATATCATATAGATACAAAAAATGTGCTTTTCCTTGTGATGAGAACTCTACTATGTTTATTTCTTATATAACACACACCAGTGTTAACTATAGTCATCATGTTGTACATTACATTCTCAGGACTTATTTATTTTATAAGTGCAAGTTTGTGCCTTTTGACAATTTTCATCCAAATCCCCTACACCTACACACTCCCACCTCTGGTAACCACAAATCCGGTCTCTTTTATCTATGAGTGTGATTTTGATTTTGTTTTTGATTCCACGTATAAGTGAAATAATACAGTGATGGTCTTTCTGTATCTGACTTAGCATAATGTCCTCAAGGTCCATTCATGTTGTTGCAAACGGTAGAATTTCCTTCTTTTTTTTTTTTTATTTATTTATTTTAAAATCTTTATTGGGGTATAATTGCTTTACAATGGTGTGTTAGTTTCTGCCCTATAACAAAGTGAATCAGCTATACATATACATATGTTCCCATATGTCTTCCCTCTTGCGTCTCCCTCCCTCCCACTCTCCCCATCCCACCCTTCCAGGCTGTCACAAAGCACCGAGCTAATATCCCTGTGCCTTGCGGCTGCTTCCCCCCAGCTATCTACCTTACTACGTTTGTTAGTGTGTATATGTCCATGACTCTCTCTCGCCCTGTCAAAACTCACCCTTCCCCCTCCCCATATCCTCAAGTCCGTTCTCCAGTAGGTCTGCGTCTTTATTCCTATCTTACCCCTAGGTTCTTCATGACATTTTTTTC
>NW_020174070.1:0-1621 GCF_003031525.2 Neophocaena asiaeorientalis asiaeorientalis | reverse complement strand
TATATATATATATATACCACACTTCTTTATTCATTCATCCATTGATGGATTTTTAGGTTGTTCCCATGTCTTGGCTGTTGTAAATATTGCTGCTATGAGTATGGGAGTGCAGATATGTTTTTGTTTCATTCAGATATGTCCCAAAAGTAGAATTGCTGGATCATATTTATATATATATATATACCACACTTCTTTATTCATTCATCCATTGATGGATTTTTAGGTTGTTCCCATGTCTTGGCTGTTGTAAATATTGCTGCTATGAGTATGGGAGTGCAGATATGTTTTTGTTTCATTCAGATATGTCCCAAAAGTAGAATTGCTGGATCATATGGTAGTTCTATTTTTAATTTTTAGGAACCTCCATACTGTACTGTTTTCCATAGTGTTTGTACCAATTACAATCCCACTAAGAGTGCACGAGGGTTTCCTTTTCTCCACATCAGCTGCCTGCTAGCCCCTCCATCACCTGGTTGAAGAATCACAGTGCTGCTTGCTTCTTCTGAGTGGGGCATGAATTAGCTTCCTGGCCAACCCCACTGACACTACCAGGTAGGGAAATTAGAGTGCAGCTAATTCCATGGGGTGGGCATATACGATGGATAACCCACTTTCTGTTCACCCCACTGAAACTGGGAGAGGAGTGTGGTTTTATCATTTGTGTTTCACTGGAGTAGGGTGGGTATTATCAAAAAGTTTTTCTGTTGTTAAGCCACTCTTATCCAGGCTCTGGCCAGGGGGAATAGACTTTCACTGGAACTTTTATTTATTTGCTGTGTCTGTGCCTGTTGGTGTTTCTGAGTTGGAGGATTCTGCAATGCACTGTCTGGGACATATGGTAGGCAATAAGGAAACCAAAGTAGCTAACTTGCTGTGTTCTTTAAATCCCAACTCCCTAACCAATCTGTCTCCTCCTTTCTAAATTTCAGAGTTTTCTTTGCTTGTTTGCTATGTTATTTCTTAGGTTTTTTAGTTGTAGGGATAGAGAGGGATGATCATCCTCATTAAATCTCTAAATATGCATGTGCAAAAATGATATAAAAATCAATGTATGCTTATCACTTTTGCTAACATTAAAAATAAACTAATACCCCGACTTAAAGTATGTAGAAAAAAGATACATTGCTGGTGGTATTATACCTTGCTACAATGATTTTGGAGTTAATATCTTTAAATTTTTTAAAGTACTTTTCACAGCTATCACTATTATAATAGTTTTTATTTCACTAAAATAGATGTATTTATATACTATCTTTGGTTCTAATCTTTAAACTTGTTTAAAGAGAAAAATATTGAGATATGTGTATCGGATGGTGAACCCACTTACATACATGAAATGTATTAATTTTAAAACCAGAAGTTTTAGTTTTCCAACTTTTTTCCCCTTGTTTTTCACTTTATCAGTTGAGACATACTTTTCACAAATTAAAATAAACAAAAATTAATTGTACAACTCAATGTCATTGTATGTATATAAACACCCCTATAATCACTACACAGTTCAAGATACAGAGCATTTTTCCCATTGTAGAAAGTTTGCTTGGGCTTCACTGGCAGTGCAGCAGTTAAGAATTTGCCTGCCAGGCACTAGTCCCCTCCACCAGGAAGCCTACACAACCCA
>NW_020174069.1:7589-12260 GCF_003031525.2 Neophocaena asiaeorientalis asiaeorientalis | reverse complement strand
TCTCTCTTCCCAGATACAGCGGCTCCAACACAGGCGTCCCTAAGGGTGGCATACTGACAGTACCATTTCCGTCCCACATGTTGAGCTCTCGCTCAATGACTTTTGGTAGCAGAGCCTTCTCCCAAAAGCCCCAGCTCTTTCCAGGATGAGGGTTTGACAATCAAAGTTCATGGAGTCACAAATGTCCCCTTCAAAGTGCACTGAGTTAGATCGCCTGCTCAGTGTCAGGTTTTGTATTTGAACATCTATATCCCAGCCATGCCCCTTCTACAGTGGAGACATCCGAAGGTCTAGAAAGCAAGGCTTGGCCTTTGCCCGCTGCTGTCCCCACAACCACCCCACAGACACTGTGGAAACAGGTCTTCTCAGCTTCTCACACTGTACACCTCAAGGAACCCTTGGTGCTTCCACATGCTGGTCCCTGTCTTTCCTGGTGCTGGTAGAAATAAACTATGCTCTGATAACCCTGCAGTGGGAATGGGACAGCATACTGGTGCATGGTCAGACAGGGCTTGTTCTAAGGACGCCAGGATATTTATCCATATCCAGAACATTTGGTAAGCTCTTGCAAAGGACTTAAACACCGAAGCAAAGGTTGGGACAGGCTCCCCCAACTCCTAATATCTCCTGCCAGTGCTTAGGTACCAATGCTATGCTTAGGCCTGACCTGTCCTGGAGTGAAGCTGGGCAGACGTTCATGGATCAGGTAGCGGAACTGTAAACTGTGGACGGTTGACTTGATTGTCATTCTCTGGAGACTTGGCATGATGTGTGCCCCAGAGGCTATAGCTTACTGAGTTTCCTCCTGAGCTACAGAGCTTAGATGTAGGTGTGACCCGGTCTCTTAAGGGCTTTTTCACGTGGGGCCTAATATCTAGGTGCAAGTAGATTGAATGCACAGTTGCACACATTGCCTGAGGTTTCCTTCCGTTGAACTTCAGGGCATGTGAGGCCCAGCAGATTACTGATCAATCTATGAGCATTCTGGCTCAATCACTCTGAGCCACGTTTGTGTTTCCTGGTCTCTGGACAAGTTCATGTTTTCCTCTGTTTGAAATGAAGATGGTGAATCTGTGTTGTGTTTGCCCATGATCTCTCACTCTGAGCGTGAGTTGGTGTTCCTTCCTCTGGCTTTGCCCATGCCTTTGTCTCTCTGATTTAGGCCTGACCTGTCCTGGAGTGAAGCTGGGCAGACGTCCATGGATCAGGTAGCGGAGCTGTAAACTGTGGACGCTTGACTTGATTGTCATTCTCTGGAGACTTGGCATGATGTGTGCCCCAGAGGCTATAGCTTACTGAGTTTCCTCCTGGGCTACAGAGCTTAGACGTAGGTGTGACCCGGTCTCTTAAGGGCTTTTTCACGTGGGGCCTAATATCTAGGTGCGAGTAGATTGAATGCACAGTTGCACACGTTGCCTGAGGTTTTCTTCCGTTGAACTTCAGGGCATGTGAGGCCCAGCAGATTACTGATCAATCTATGAGCATTCTGGCTCAATCACTCTGAGCCACGTTTGTGTTTCCTGGTCTCTGGACAGGTTCATGTTTTCCTCTGTTTGAAATGAAGATGGTGTGTCTGTGTTGTGTTTGCCCATGATCTCTCACTCTGAGCGTGAGTTGGTGTTCCTTCCTCTGGCTTTGCCCATGCCTTCGTCTCTCTGATCTTCCACCCATGCCTGTGCCCATATGCACACCTCTAGTGCCGTAGCTCTCTCAGTCTTTTCATGTCCCTGTTTCGATACACATGCTCTGGATTACTGTTACTCACTTACTTATTTGTTAAAGTTTGTGTTTCTGAGTTGGTCTGTGCCTTCGTTCCTCCCTTTCCTGTATTCCTCCATCAAATGCTTCCACCACCTTGAATTGGGACTTTTTTGTGAGTTCCGTTATCTTTGTGGGCAACAAGAAATACTTTATTGCAGGTGGAGTTAGCAGTGACGCACATTTGGAAACAGAGTCATAGGCATGCACTTGTGGCAAATCACCGACAGACAAGAGTATCTTGGTGGAGGTGAGAATATTAATTACGGCCCCCAGCGGGTGATGAGGACATTCAGGGAATACATTTGTCAGGGATTGTGCTGTGTAGTCACTGGTGTTTCTGTTCCACTACGTGGGTGGACACAACCGACTATTATTTTTTTAAACTGCCGGGGTGCTGGGTCAGGGGGTTTGGGGAGGTAACAAGGAAACACAAATTTCAAAAACCACTCTCCTTGTCTCTGCAGATTACCTTGGGGCTGGATGCACAGCTTCATCACTGTATACACCATTTTCATTTTCCCAACTTTTCCCACCCAGTACACCTGGAGACTAAAGATCAGCCAGAGGTGAAAACTTAGGGTCTCCTCAAATCTTTTCTGAGCCAGTGAATGTGTGTGACCTTGTCTAGCAACACGGGGACGGGCAAATTTCTCCTTTACCCCTGTTGAGGTCCTTTTGGCTCTCCTAATAATTATGTGGACACAAGACAGATTAACAGGAAAAATAAACCAATTTACTTCATGTACACAGAGGTCTCAGAAATGGGACGGCCTGAAATGACCAAAGCCCGCTGAATTTACTTAGTTTTGGACAAATAAATATTTTTGTACATTCGACAAAACAAAGAGGCTTGTGTTTGCTTGGGCAAGCAGCCTAATGAAGAAGTGTCAGCGTTCATTTATCCAGCTTTCTTAGCCTTGAATTTGGTTGGTACTCTTTGCATTGAAAAAGTAAAGGTTAATAAGAGTCTTTACAATAGGTTTTAAAGGGGTGCACAGTGAGTATTTGGAGAGGGGCAGTAGGATAGATAGAGACCAGCTAACTCTCCAGTCAGCCTTTTAGCAAGAGATTAACAAATGTAGGAGGACATTCAAGATGGTGGAGGAGTAAGACACGTGGAGGAGCAAGATCGCCTTCCTCCCCACAGATACACCAGAAATACATCTACACGTGGAACAACTCCTACAGGACACCTACTGATTGCTGGCAGTAGGCAAAGAGGCAAGAAACCTCTTTCTTCCCAAAAGGCAAGAAACCCCCCACGTACCTGGGTAGGGCAAAAGAAAAAAGAAAAAACAGATTATTTTAATAACTCTAATATATTTTATTTATATTTTCTTTCTTCTTTTTGTCCCTTTTCTTCTTTTGAGCCGTGTGGCTGGCAGGGTCTTGGTGCCCCAGCCGGGTGTCAGGCCTGAGCCTCTGAGGTGGGAGGGCCGAGTTCAAAACATTGGATCTCCAGTGACCACCCGGCCCCACGTAATATCAATCAGTGAGAGCTCTGGCACAGATCTCTGACTCCCTGCTAAGACCCAGCTCCACTCAACGAGCAGCAAGCTCCAGGGCTGGATGCCCCATGCCAAACAACTAGCAAGATAGGACCACAACCCCACCCATGAGCAGAGAGGCTGCCTAAAATCATAAGTTCAGAGACACCTCAAAACACACCACCAGATGTGGCGCTGCCCACCAGAAAGACAAGATCCAGCCTCATCCACCAGAACACAGGCACCAGTCCCCTCCAACAGGAAGCCTACACAACCCACTGAACCAAACTTACCCACTGGGGGCAGGCACCAAAATCAATGGGAACTATGAACCTGCAGCCTGAGAAAAGGAGACCCCAAATAAGCAAAGACCCCAGATAAGCAATATGAGAAGACAAATACATACACAGCAGATGAAGGAGCAAAGTAAAACCCCACCAGACCATACAAATGAAGAGGGAATAGGCAGTTAACCTGACAAAGAATTCAGAGTAATGACAGTAAAGATGATCCAAGATCTTGGAAATAGAATGGAGAAAATACAAGAAACCTTTAACAAGGACCCAGGAGAACTAAAGTGCAAGCAAACAATGATGAACAACAAAATAAGTGAAATTGAAAATTCTTTAGAAGGAATCAATAGCAGAATAACTGAAGCAGAAGAATGGAGAAGTGACCTGGAAGATAAAATAGTGGAAATAACTGCCACAGAGCAGAATAAAGAAAAAAGAATGAAAAGAATTGAGGACAGTCTCAGAGACCTCTGGGACAACATTAAACATACCAACATTCGAATTATACGGGTCCCAGAGCAAGAAGAGAAAAAGAAAGGGACTGAGAAAATATTTGAAGAGATTATAGTTTAAAAACGTCCCTAATATGGGAAAGGAAATACTCAAGTCCAGGGAGTGCAGAGAGTCCCAGATAGGATAAATCCAAGGAGAAAAAAAGCCAAGACACATATTAATCAAACTATCAAAAAAGAAATACAAAGAAAAAATATTAAAACAGCAAGGGAAAAGCAACAAATAACATACAAGGGAATCCCTGTCAGGTTAACAGCTGACCTTTCAGCAGAAACTCTGCAAGGCAGAAGGGAGTGGCAGGACATATTTAGTGATGAAAGGGAAAAAACTACAATTGAGATTACTCCACCCAGCAAGGATCTCATTCAGATTCGATGGAGAAATTAAAACCTTTACAGACAAGCAAAAGCTAAGAGAAATCAGCACCACCAAACCAGCTTTAAAACGAATGATAAAGGAACTTCTCTAGGCAGGAAACACAAGAGAAGGAAAAGACCTACAATAACAAACCCAAAACAATTAAGAAAATGGTAACAGGAACAAACATATCAATAAGTACCTTAAATGTAAATGGATTAAATGTTCTAATCAAAAGACATAGACTGGCTGAATGGATA
>NW_020174069.1:1179-7406 GCF_003031525.2 Neophocaena asiaeorientalis asiaeorientalis | reverse complement strand
TCCTCCATTAAATAATAAGGAGAGAGGTTTCCACCTCTGCCTTTTGCTCAGAGCAATTATTTTAGAAAACTTGTCATTAAGTACTCTCTCCTCATTCTGAAATGTGTATAAATCTTTCCGATAGGACTTTTCTCAGCTTTGTGACCCAGAAGTGTCCTTCTCAAGGACCTGGGGACTATCTCTTTGAAACAAAACCAGGAAGGGAGAGGGAGCCCATCTCCCAGGCTCTGTGGGAGGTGAGGGGCTGAGCTTCTGTAGGCTCCTGGCCCCAACCTGCAAACCTACCTCCCGTCACAAAGACAGGAGCGGTTCGTCTTTCCTCTGAACGAAGCTGATTAGCTACCACAGACGGTCCCTGCAATTCGCAGGTGAACTCAGGATGGCTGTGTATGTGTATAGTACACGCTGCTGCCAGGTCTTGCTGAGGCCTAGTCAGTGCTCATCTTGAGAACTTTCACAGAAGGAGTTCTAGCTGCCTGACCACATAAAAGGGTGAGATTTTTTTCAGTCTTTGCCTCTCTTGGCGGATTCCCTGTGGTTTGCACCACATTCTGATTTAACGCTTATCTGATGATAAAACTGCTGTCTTTCTCTTCTTGCTTTGTGGAGAGGTTTGCTGAGGGTTTGGAGGAGATTTGCGTTTTAAGTATATTTCCCAAAGGAACCACAAATTCTTTGTGGAATAGGTGAAATACAGAAACTTAAGCTACTATATACATAACCAGACTATATCTACATACACTCAGATATTCTTTGTAAGAGTCAAAATCATATTTATTGCTAATTTCATTTTCATCTACTGCAATGAAAACTACGTTAAATTTTTATAGCATTAAATTAAAATTAAATTATATTCATTAAATTTCTTCTGGCTATGTCATCTATTCTCTATGCTACAAAAAAATTCTATGGCAATTTATTGACAAATAAAAGTGTGGAGCAAGTGTATTACGTATTTGACACTAATGGAACTATTATTCCCTTTTCATCACATAAACGCATCCCAGGAACTCCACCATCTGATTTCTAGGGTTTCCAGGAGCTTATCCTGGTTAATTACGTTCACAAATTGTGCTTCCATCTGTGCCTTTAATATAGATTTAGAAAAAAATAGCTCTATTATAAATCTTCAGGGGCTTCCCTGGTGGCGCAGTGGTTGGGAGTCCGCCTGCCGATGCAGGGGACGCATTCACACAAACGCATCCCAGGAACTCCACCATCTGATTTCTAGGGTTTCCAGGAGCTTATC
Organism: Neophocaena asiaeorientalis asiaeorientalis; assembly: GCF_003031525.2. Taxonomy (NCBI): domain Eukaryota; kingdom Metazoa; phylum Chordata; class Mammalia; order Artiodactyla; family Phocoenidae; genus Neophocaena; species Neophocaena asiaeorientalis. The sequence continues at coordinate 6,157 of NW_020174069.1, read as the reverse complement.
CTGGTTAATTACGTTCACAAATTGTGCTTCCATCTGTGCCTTTAATATAGATTTAGAAAAAAATAGCTCTATTATAAATCATCAGGGGCTTCCTTGGTGGCACAGTGGTTGGGAGTACACCTGTCGATGCAGGGGACGCAGGTTCGTGCCCCAGTCCGGGAGGATCTCACATGTTGCAGAGCGGCTGGGTCCGTGATCCATGGCCACTGAGCCTGTGCGTCTGTGGCCTGTGCTCCGCAATGGGAGAGGCCACAACAGTGAGAGGCCCGCGTACCGCAAAAAACTGTCCTTCTCAAGGACCTGGGGACTATCTCTTTGAAACAAAACCAGGAAGGGAGAGGGAGCCCATCTCCCAGGCTCTGTGGGAGGTGAGGGGCTGAGCTTCTGTAGGCTCCTGGCCCCAACCTGCAAACCTACCTCCCGTCACAAAGACAGGAGCGGTTCGTCTTTCCTCTGAACGAAGCTGATTAGCTACCACAGACGGTCCCTGCAATTCGCAGGTGAACTCAGGATGGCTGTGTATGTGTATAGTACACGCTGCTGCCAGGTCTTGCTGAGGCCTAGTCAGTGCTCATCTTGAGAACATTCACAGAAGGAGTTCTAGCTGCCTGACCACATAAAAGGGTGAGATTTTTTTCAGTCTTTGCCTCTCTTGGCGGATTCCCTGTGGTTTGCACCACATTCTGATTTAACGCTTATCTGATGATAAAACTGCTGTCTTTCTCTTCTTGCTTTGTGGAGAGGTTTGCTGAGGGTTTGGAGGAGATTTGCGTTTTAAGTATATTTCCCAAAGGAACCACAAATTCTTTGTGGAATAGGTGAAATACAGAAACTTAAGCTACTATATACATAACCAGACTATATCTACATACACTCAGATATTCTTTGTAAGAGTCAAAATCATATTTATTGCTAATTTCATTTTCATCTACTGCAATGAAAACTACGTTAAATTTTTATAGCATTAAATTAAAATTAAATTATATTCATTAAATTTCTTCTGGCTATGTCATCTATTCTCTATGCTACAAAAAAATTCTATGGCAATTTATTGACAAATAAAAGTGTGGAGCAAGTGTATTACGTATTTGACACTAATGGAACTATTATTCCCTTTTCATCACATAAACGCATCCCAGGAACTCCACCATCTGATTTCTAGGGTTTCCAGGAGCTTATCCTGGTTAATTACGTTCACAAATTGTGCTTCCATCTGTGCCTTTAATATAGATTTAGAAAAAAATAGCTCTATTATAAATCATCAGGGGCTTCCTTGGTGGCACAGTGGTTGGGAGTACACCTGTCGATGCAGGGGACGCAGGTTCGTGCCCCAGTCCGGGAGGATCTCACATGTTGCAGAGCGGCTGGGTCCGTGATCCATGGCCACTGAGCCTGTGCGTCTGTGGCCTGTGCTCCGCAATGGGAGAGGCCACAACAGTGAGAGGCCCGCGTACCGCAAAAAACAAAAAAAAATCTTCAAAACAGGGCTTCTTATTTTCTTTGTGTAAAATGCTACGAGTGGGCCTTCCCTGGTGGGGCACTGGTTGAGAGTCCGCATGCCGATGCAGGGGACGCGGGTTCGTGCCCCAGTCCAGGAAGATCCCACATGCCGTGGAGCGGGTGGGCACATGAGCCATGACCACTGAGCCTGCACGTCCGGAGCCTGTGTCCCGCAACGGGAGAAGCCACAACGGTGAGAGGCCCACGTATCGCAAATAAACAAACAAACAAAAAATGCTACAAGCAAAGGAGAAATACCTTCAAAATGATGGAGTTAATTCATCCATTTGTTCCCTTATTTTAAAATATGTTTAAAGGTTACTAGACATTAGGAATAACAAGAGGAAATGTCTCCTGTCCTCAGAGTGAGCACAGTTCCTTGGAGGCAAAGGCAACCTCTAATGTGTCAACTAAAATTGATGTGATCTATGGGAAGTAGAGGAAGAAACCAGCCTGGTTCAGTGAGGGAAGCCTGTGCCATTTCAGATGGAATAATTTTGAAGTGATCTTAATTGTATGAAATGGTTTTACTTGAATAAAACAGAGGGACGACCCTCTCTATTAAAATTCTATTTTTACAATACCAACAGTAATGTAAAGTAGGTTATTTCTAGTACTGCGCTGAAAGACAGTCTTATTCTGAGGGTTCCATATTGACTTGTGCTTCAACTCCTGTTTTCAAGGCTCTCTGGGGAGGGGGCATGCTCACTGTGCCCGAGGGATGCCCCCAGATGCCAGACCACCTGGCTCTTCCATCTTCCTTGGGAAAGCCTGGCTTTCACCCTAGAATCCCACACTGTTCTGAGACATTGTGCTCATTAACTTCTTAATCTGGTCCATTCTAATAATGCAAAGCAGTTTTACTTAATTATTATTCTGAAAGTCCAGTTAAGAATTTAATCATTTCTAATCAAATCACTTAAATACTAGTGGGACTAGCCATGGTGCAGCACTTAACGAATTACTTGGTCTCCCTCTGTAGGAATATTATTTAGTCAGAATTGGACATCTTTCTCTCAGTCAGCTCTCCTCTTAAACGACAATGGTTTTAAAATTCCAATATTATGAGGTAGTTTACCACTTTGCACTGGCATTATAAGAGTCATTTTCTAAATTAAGTGTCTGAGGTCTTTTACATGCCTCTCAACTCGGAGACTCAGAGTCTGAGCTTATGGGTAGATGTAAGATTGTATACTGGACTCACCCCTAAATTTTGTATCCAATGTAACAGCCTCACCTGCACCCCTGTCCCAGTCCGGCAGGACAACCTGACGTTAGTTTAAGTTCTGAAGTGATTGAGGACTTCACTCTTGCTTTTCTTTTGCTTTGTTTTTTTACATAGTAAGTAGTGTTAAGTGTATGAACACGATAAATCGCCACTAACAGCATCTTAGTCCTTTTCTATTCCAACCACGCTTCTCTGTTTTACTTAAAATTACATTCATTTAAATAACTGCTTCAGTAAAATGAAATGTTACAAGACTAGGAACCTTTGTAGGCCAGGTTAGACAGTGCTCTAAACACTTAACCTACGTTATGGTTTGGTCTGACCATTATAAATTCCGTACACTGCGGGCATCATTCTGGAGGTGTAACTTACACACAGCTTACATTAGCGTCATGGGTACATGGTAATGACTCGACGTCGGTATACACTGTGAAATCACTACCAGAATAAGCCTAGTTAAAGTCTGTCACGACACACAAGTGCACTTTTCTTCCTGCAATGAGACCGTGTTTCATTCATTGTTACTGAGAAGTAACTGACGTCCGCCACTGCGTTAAGTCTACGGTGTGCGCAGCACATGGTTTGATTTAATGGTGAGAACCGCCCCGTAGAGTTCAAATACTACGTAGCACAGTATTGCTAGCCATGTTACTGTGCGGGACATCACATCCCAGGGCTTATTTCTGTCACAACTAGAAGTTTGCAACTTTTGACCCCTTTTCCCCTATCTCCTCCACGCCCCGCCCCCACCTCTGGCCACCACCACTCTGTTCTCTGCATCTAGGAGCTGGTTTTCTGTCTGTCTGTGACCTCGATCCCACGCAGAAGAGAGGCCGTGTGCTGTTTGTCTTCGTCTGGCTACTTTCACTCACCCTACGGCCCTCCAGGTCCATCCGCTGTCACAGATGGCGGGACAGCCTCCTTTTTCATGGCTGAGTGGCACCCATCTGCGCACGTGAGCGCCCCTTCTCTGTATCCGCTCTCCGCTCAGGGACCCGCAGGGGCCCCTGCCGCTCCTACTGCAAACAGCGCTGGGGTGAATGCGCCGCTGCAGACACCTGGCTGAGTCGGTGCTGACCCTGAGGGTTTGCCCAGCCCTGTCAGTGGCCCCAGGGGCATGGTCTCGTGAGCACCAGACTCCGGCTGACCCTCAGGCGGAAGCTCTGCACGGAGGCAAATGTAGGCAGTCCTGTGGGACCTCAAGCCTCAGCCCCTTCGGCCACCAGGGCCCAGCCATTTCCCCCCATGGCAGTTAAAACTGGGGCCACAGCCACTGACGTAAATCCGGGTTCACTGACATAAATCCGGAGGTCAGCGACATAAATCCGGGTTCAGTGACGTAAACCCGCGGTCAGCCACATAAATCCGGGGCCTCAGACATAAAACCGGGGTCAGTGATGTAAATCCGGGGGTCACTGACATAAAACTGAGGTCACTGACGTAAAACCGGGCCCTCAGAGGTAAAGCTGGGGCCTCAGCCATAAAGCCGGCACCACAGACGTAAAACTGGAGTCACTGACATAAACCGGGGGCCTCAGATGTAAAACCAGGGCCTCGGACGTGAAGACAGGGCTGCAGACGCCTGTCAAACCGACGTGGAGTCCCTGGTGTGCTGGGTGGTGCGGGGGGCGCAGGAGGCCCGGCTCTGACCCCGAGGACACCAGGCCGCCCTGTTCACCTCAGGCCACAGCTCTGCCCCTCCGGCGTCTCTGGGTCCCCATCGCCGCGCAGCAGCCAGGCGGTGAGACCCCAGGCCTCTGAGAGCGGCTCCTGGTGGCCTTGTGGGCCCGGCCCTGGTGGTCTCAGAGCCAGGGTTTCCGGGGCTGGACATGGGAGGAGGTCTTAGAAGTCGGGGTGCCACATGTGGGGTTCAAACCCTGCTCTTCAGGGAGCAGCCCAGGGTTTTGGCGAGCCCGCGTCCCAGTGTAGGCATCGTTCAGCCGGGTTTCGGGGGTTTTAAGAGGAAGTGGTTCCAAGTGTAGCTGTAGATCCCGTATTTGTGGGGTGCAGGGGAGCGAGTTCTGCATCCTCCTTGGTCCCCATCCTGAACGTGAACTCTGTGGTTCTCATTTACCCGACATTACAGATCAGGAAACCGAAGCCCAGAGAAATTCTGATTTTCGCTCGTAGTCAATCACGGTGAACAGGGACTCGTGGACTCAAGAGTCAGGCAGCCCAGGACCCCATGCCATCCTGCCTCCCAGGAAGCTGCGCAGACACTCACTGCTTCGATGCAGTGCGACTGCATTC
>NW_020174069.1:0-1083 GCF_003031525.2 Neophocaena asiaeorientalis asiaeorientalis | reverse complement strand
GTGGGTGGTTTCCAGGGCAGAGGCGTGTTTCCTCGTAGTTCTGGGAGCTGGAAAGCTACGATGGAGGTGTTGGCTATTGTGGCTCGTGATGAGGGGCCCCTTCCTGGTTTGTAGGTGGGTGGCTGCCTGCCTACTGCTCATGCAGCCTTTTCCAAGTGCAGAGGAATGGAGAGAGGGGTATCTCTCTTCCCCCTCTTACCATCTTAGGGCCCCACCCTTATTGAGGGGCTGCACTGTCTTCCTTTCCGTATTGCATATTAATTTCTCATTGCTTCTGTAACAAACTACCACAAATTCAGTGGCTTAAAACAACGTAAATTTATTATCCTGCAGCTTTAGGGATCAGAGGTCTGGAGTCAAGATGTTGGCAGGACTTTTTTCCCTCAGGAAGCTTCAGAGAGCGTGTGCTTCCTTGCCTTTTCCGGCTTCTGGAGCTGCCCGGCATTCCTTATCTCGTGGCCCCTTGCCACGTAGTGTCTTCCCCACACTACGTCTCTCTGACAATCCTCTTCTGTAGTCGGATTTCCCTTTGCCCTGAAGGACAGTTGCCATTCTCCTGGGTCTGCCTGGCTAATCCAGGGCTCTGCCATCTTAATATCCTTAACTTAGTCACATCTTCACTTTTACCACGTAACATAATGTATTCACCAGTTCCAGGGATTTGGATGTCCATGTCTTTGGGAGGCCATTACTTCGCCTGCCACGTGGTGAGTACTACATTTAAGCAAACTGCTTTCTAATATCATTATGCTATGCTAATCAATAAATTACTAACTTAATATTCTAAAGTTAGAGTCACATATGTTTCAGCTTACTAAAGTGGCAAATGGCAGGCACACCTTGGAAGACTCACTTACAAAGAGATATTTCAGTTTCTCATATAATTAGACAATTTTCCTTGGAAATCAAATCAGGACTTGCCATTTGTTGAAATGGGCTATCACCAGACTCATTTAATTTCTCAATAATTTAAAAGTATGTGGTGAACTAACATATGCTTAAAGATCCTGACTCTGAGTAAAAAAATTTTTAAGATCCCTTTTAGAGACGGGGGAAGATGGCGGAAGAGTAAGACGTGGAGAT
>NW_020174068.1:666-830 GCF_003031525.2 Neophocaena asiaeorientalis asiaeorientalis | reverse complement strand
CCGGTGGGAAGACCTGCTACAGAGTTAAATTCCCATACATTTCAGAGGGGGGCAACGAGCCAGCGGGCCAGCTCCAAGTGCATATTAATAATTGTAATCGTACGGGCTTCAGAATGAGCCCTTAGCGCCCCGTGTTGGAGCACCGAGCATCCCGGGCACCACGG
>NW_020174068.1:0-570 GCF_003031525.2 Neophocaena asiaeorientalis asiaeorientalis | reverse complement strand
TAACGGTATGTTCTAGAACCTTGTAGTATGTTTCTCCTGCAGGGAAAGCAGCGTGGTACCCCAACGCTTCCATCCGGCGCACCTCATCACGGGCATTTGTGAGCTGGGGAGCAACCCGTTTCCCGTGCCTCGGCGAAGGCTTACTTTGCAATGGACCTGAGGCCACAGCGCCCCAAGAAGTGTGTGCGATGTTCCATCCCGTTATCGGAACCCATATGTGTGAACACTGGACACCTCAAGCCTCCCTCTACGAGGACTTCCCGCACTCAAGGAACAAACACGAAGCCAGGATTTCTTTTTCTCAAACAGCAGTGAACAAACCCCGGGATTCCATGTAACAGCAACAACAGCACCCGGCAACGTGATTTGGGCAGGCTTTGCCCTACCGTCCACTTGGGCACGCTTTGCCACACTCCACGTCCAAGGGGCACGGCCGAACGATATGTTTCACGCTCATAAACCTCTTCCCTGCAGTCCTCCCTGCAACTCGCAACGACCCGGAGTTTTCAAACAGCCGTCGTGGGTGAACCGTTTTCAGGCCCGTCTGTCTCCTCAGGGCTTGGGATTGGA
>NW_020174067.1:210-401 GCF_003031525.2 Neophocaena asiaeorientalis asiaeorientalis | reverse complement strand
TGTATTTCTGCAGTGTCAGTTGTTACTTTTCCTTTTTCATTGCTAATTCTATTCACTTGAGTCTTCTCCCTTTCTTTCTTGATGAGTCTGGCTAATGGTTTATCAATTTTGTTTATCTTCTCAAAGAACCAGCTTTTAGTTTTATTGATCTTTGCTATTGTTTCCTTCATTTCTTTTTCATTTATTTCTGG
>NW_020174067.1:0-158 GCF_003031525.2 Neophocaena asiaeorientalis asiaeorientalis | reverse complement strand
TCTAATTGCTTGAGGTGCAAGGTTAGGTTGTTTATTCGAGATGTTTCCTGTTTCTTAAGGTAGGATTGTATTGCTATAAACTTCCCTCTTAGAAGTGCTGTTGCTGCATCCCATAGATCTTGGGTTGTCGTGTCTCCATTGTCATTTGTTTCTAGGTA
>NW_020174066.1:0-383 GCF_003031525.2 Neophocaena asiaeorientalis asiaeorientalis | reverse complement strand
GAAAATGGGAATAGGAACATACATACTGATAATTACCTTAATGTAAATGGGTTAAAGTCATCCAAAAACAACAGAATACACATTCTTCTCAAGTGTTCATGGAACATTCTCCAGGATAGATCATACCTTGGGTCACAATTGAAGCCTTGGTAAATTTAAGAAAATTGAATTCGTATGACCACAACGCTTTTCTGACCACAACGCTATTGAGACTAGATATCAATTACAGGAAAAGATCTGTAAAATATACAAACACATGGAGGCTAAACAATACACTACTTAATAACGAAGTGATCACTGAAGAAATCAAAGAGGAAATCAAAGGGGTTCCCTGGTGGCGCCGTGGTTGAGAGTGTGCCTGCTGATGCAGGGGACACGGGTTC
>NW_020174065.1:350078-375952 GCF_003031525.2 Neophocaena asiaeorientalis asiaeorientalis | reverse complement strand
TCTGTCTGACTTATTTCACTTAGCGAACATAACACCCTCTTGGTCCACGCCCCTGCCCTTTCTTTTTGGCCGCACCATGTGGCATGTGGGATCTTAGTTCCCCTACCAGGGATCGAAGGTGCGCCCCCTGCAGTGGAAGCGAGGAGTCTTAACCACTGGACCGCCAGGGAAGTCCTGCCCCCTTTCCGTAAAGGCCTTTCTCTACCCGAACGTCCCCTAGCCCCCAACCCCACTTCCCACCCCAGGCAGAAATGAGGGGTTCTCTCAGCCTGAATTCCTCTAGAGCATCGCACGGGTGAAGGCGGGAGGGGGCCCCGTGCAGTCACGCCTTTCGGAAGGAGGGACCCTCGTCAGCTCTGAAGGTCCCACTTTTCACCTGCTGGGGACAAGACTACACCCTTTGCCTAAGAAGCCGCCCCCTCTAGACAAAGGCCCTCCACTCTCTGAGGCCCTCCAGACGGCAACTCCTCTGGCATATAGGTCAGATCAGGGTCCCACGCTGCTCGTCCTGCTGGTGCCGTCTATCAGAGCCTCGGGACCCCTCCCTCTATGGTCCCGAGTCCTCCAGCCTCCAAACAAAGCCCTCACCTCCCCGAGGCCCTAGCTGGGGGAAGTCAGGGCGCTGCTCCCACCATCTCTGCCTGAGAAGACGGGCGCCACCCTGTGAGCCTCCCTCCTTGGGGAAGAGACCCCCTCATTAGCAATGAGGGTCCTCACCTTGACTCTGGTTATGGCCAAGACGTCCCCCTCTGCAGAACTGGAGTCCGATCCTGCTAGATGAGGCCCTCCCCTCCCTGAGATCACACGGTGTAGTGGAATAACTGAGGACATGGAAAGGAGACGTGCCCCATGAGCCCGCCCCCAGCAAACTGGGCACTGGAGAATAAGCCAGAACTGCAAACAGTGCTGATTGCTTTGAGCCCCCCCGGCAAACCGGGGGCATGCGAATAAGCCAGAGCTGTGAACAGTCCTGAATGCTTTGAGCCCCCCTCCCCCGCCCTCCCGGCAAACCGGGGGCCTGCGAAGAAGCATTGAGTGCTTTGGGCACTAATCCATGAGATGTCCTCAGTATAATCAGAGTGGTGGGAACACAAGGAAATGTCCTTGTGCTACTTCAGTATAATCAAAATAATGGTGGGAACTTTGTGCTGCTTTTGCGCTCAAGGACGAAGCACGGCAGGTTCTCAAGAAAGCCAATTATTGCTTGTATAATTAATAAAAACACAGGTTGCTGCTTTGGCATTTCTGAAACGTTAAGAAAACAAGTCTTAAAGTGTAAACCTAGATAATGCTTTAATAAAAGCTACCACAGCAGGACAGACGGCACTGTTTTGCCTGAGCGAGAGGCAGCCCTCTACTGCTGTACTTCGGCACAATTCATCTCGTGTGATGAGCTTACTTTCGGCCCTGTCATAAGATAAACTACAACACACGGGTGGAAGGAGCGGATGACTCAGCGGTAGCTCTTCTGGGTCTCCCAGGGCTAAGACCTGTACAGAATTCTCTTTGGCCCCCTCTGCTTTTGGGGGTTCCCTCATAACAGCCAGGTAATTTTTTTGACTCTTGTTTAGGCCTGAGTTTTCTCTCTGTAGATCAGTGGCTGTCCCACTGGAGTTGAGTTGGGTCCTCAACTCCATGAGACTCCTCAGGGAGACTGAGGGGGTTCTTCTACCTCAAACATCTGTCCTGGGCATCCCGGGGCTGACAGCATTCGGGGGATTTGTGGGACTTTTCTGTTCTGGGGTGTGTGGTTCCCTCATTCTTATTCCGAGTCTGGTCAGATACCTGCCCAGCCTAGGGACTCCACTGTCTGCTAACTTGAGGCTGCTCCCATCAAATCAAGGTACTCCCGTTCTGGAGACCTCCAGCTGGAAGCCAGGATGAGCCGCATCCAGCCGGGACTGTTCTGGACTTCCAAGGGTTGATGGCCTGAGTCAGACTTTACAGAAACCCCCCTGTTCTGGCTGGTTCCTTCCATCATTCCTCATTCAGGGTCCCTACCTTCATATCTATCAAAGACTGGGACTCTTTCTGCTTATCTCCTTCCATTGTTTTTAGGCCAAGGCTCTTAAGTCCCTGAGAAGTCTGAAGAATACGTGAGGGCATGCTCAGCCTGACAGCTCTATCTGAGGCTCTCTAAATCCGACAGCGGGTGGAAGCCTGTCTAGGTGTGACTCCCTGTATTCTGGGGTGTTGGTCTTCTAAGCCCTCTAATATTGAGGCAATCCGCTTGGCTCCTGGCTCTTGGATTAAAGGTTTCCTGAGAAATACCTCATCCTTGCAAACACCTGAGCAGTTTCCCCTCTGCAAACCTTGGTCCCTGCCTTAGGAGCGATGTGAGATGGGGAAGCTAAAGCATAAGGCAGGAGTTCCAGACAGGTGGTATTGTATCAGGGGAAAAATACACTGATATTTTCCTTCTCTTCACCAGCCAGACTCAGAGACTCGTGTAAATTCTATTACGACAGATGTAGATCAGGATGGTTTTGTGAGCCCCTGATCTCCTGAGGTTATCTGACACTGCACATGAAGATGATCAGTCACTGATCTTTATTCATGCCTGTCATTTACTTTGGTATCCATATTGCTCTGGGAATGTATTCCAACCCAGTAGCATGAGCACAGTTTTTCTTTTACTTATTGCCTGAGATGCATTTTTAAGAAGAAAGAGGAAAACTGAATATAAGAAACACAAGGTGGGCCTCAGCCTTGGAGAACTGGAATAGTGTGGGTTCTTGATTAATCCAGACCCAGGATCTAGTTTCAAACCTGTCCCTTAACAGCCATATGAATTTGGGTGCATTACTAAAACTCTGTGAGCACCGGGCTCTGCATCTATGAAGTGGGTTTGGCAAGCTCAGTCTTGTAGAACTAGTGAAAGGTGGTTAATATGTGTTAAGTGTCTGGCACAGTGACTGGCCTGTGTTGAGACTTCAACGTTGCATTTATTACTATGATTAATTTGGACCCCATGATACCACCCACTCTGCTGGGGTTGGTTTTTTTTTTTTTTTAACTCCAGGAGAAGCCAGAAAATATGTGGCAACCTAGAACAAAGAAAACCCAATCATCCAAAATGCCAATTAGCAAGAAAAACTAAGTAATATTTCCCTATTACATGATAAATTATTCAATATGAGTACAAGATATACTTTCCCAGTTAGATACAACACAAACCCCCTAAGTCTGTGTCAAGGATCACCAACTTCCCTCCCTACAAGCAGCCCTTCCATCTAAACTACCCTTGTTTTCATTAATTTAACCATCACCAAAAACCCAGAACTCATATAGAGTTTATCAGATTAAACACATGATAACTTAATTTGAATGCCCTTTTGATGGAGAGGGCTCTGACCCTCCCAGCCCAGTGCAAAAGTGCCCACTGGCTTCTTACCATCTTGCCTCAAAGGAGAATTACACTTATTTCTCAGAAACTCCCTGAAGACGATGTGAATGAAACATTTAAGTTGCATACTGTGTTCTCCTGCTCTGGCACAAGAGCACAGGACACATCCCATCCCTCGCACAGTGATATACTTGTCCTTCATGAATAGGCTCAGAACAGTCACAAGGGGGCTGATCTTCTGCATGCCCTTTACATAACTCAGCCTCTCATCTTAGGTGAGGTCCAGTTTTCTGAGACGGACATAGGAGTGGTGCACTTCTTTCACATCAACCTCAAAGACCAGCTCCATGTGCTCAGAGGCTCCCCTAAGGATCCCAGGAAGTGAAGTGCTCCTCATCATTTTTTAGGGCATTATTCACCAGGTCTGCCTTTGTGATGGGCTCTTTAACTTGATAACTGAGAACCAGGGAATTCACCACCAAAACCACTTTCTAGTCAAGAGTGTGTTGGGCAACTTGTTAGTGTCTGGCAAAGTGTATGGTTCTCTGACTTTGTTCCTCTATTTGACCACTGGAGTCCTGCTTGATGAGATGCCTATGAACACTCCTGACTTTGAGTCTTTGGGTCTCCTTGAGGGCCTGAAAGCACTGCTCATGCGTGCAGCACCACTGCTTCTGATACTGAGGCATGACAGCTCTTGTTGGTACCAGTAGGCAGGAGTGTGGGTAGGAGGCATGGCAATGGGCCACCACAGGCTAAGGAAGAGGAGGAAGATATAAGTGGTATCAGCTGGTAAACTCAATTTTATTTGCTCTGATGAAGGCCAACTCCACCAGACTTTTCCTAAGGGCAGTGTTCTAGGGCCTCACAAGTCTCCTGTCCTGTTTGTTCCACAAGTACTTGAAGAAGGAACTGAGAAGGCATTTCACAGCTCAGCCGGCCAACCCAGTTGGAGACCTCCCAGGGCTCACAGTAGGGCAGGGAGAAATGGGCTCTATTAGGTGCACTGGTATTAGAGTATTCCCCTCAGTCCTCACTCAGGGTCCTCACTGTGACTCCTAGCAGTTCCTGGGACACTCAGTCAACTGACCTGAGGCCATCTCCCTTCAGATCGAGGCCTTCATCTCTCTGAGACTCCTACAAGGAGGAGTCACCTCTGTCTGGGTCCTCCCAAGGTTGACAGCAGGGCCTTGACTCTGGGGGACACCCTCTCTTCTGGGGTAAGTAGTCCCCTCACTGCTCATGCCGGTTCTTCACCTTGACTCCTGACAGAGTATGGAATTCCTCCCTCTGCCTAACTGGGGTCATTCACCCCCTTCAGGCCTCACTTCCTTGAGTCGTCTGAGGAGAAAATAACACTGGACAAAGAAATATAGGACCTGTTTTTTTATTAACAGGATGTCTGGCAAACCTACCTGAGGGCGAAGTGAGGGTCCTTAGCTTGAAACTGTCTGGGCCTCCCAGGTCTCAGGGCAGGGGTGCAGCAGGCCTCTGAGGTTCCTCTCTTCTGGAGTTATATTATTCTCAGTTCATATGGGAGGTATTTGGAGAAATCATGGTACTCAGTGAAAAGCAAGTTTGAGGGCGTGCTAGGGACCTATTGGGGAGAGAGTGACAAAAATGACAGGTGGAACGTCAGACTGTGCCTGCATGTCTTGCTGAGACATTGTTACAGGAAATCAAATATACCCCCTAATCAGTGCTGGAGTGGTGTTTACATCAGTATTTTCAAAAACAGGGCCTGTGAAGTAATAATAGGTGCTCTTCCAAAAAAGGCAAATTATTTAAATAAAGTTGAGTAAGTTTTAGTTTCCGGTTTTGTTTTCACTGCAAGACTTCCCAAAGCCCTCAATATGCCAATATGCACTGAGAAACTCCAAGAGGGATAATACAACATGATGAGTTTTCTTAACATATTTGACCATGAAAAGCATGTCCTCCTGCCATTTTTTTTTTCACATCGAATCTCAGGACTTCAACACAGAACATTTTGGAGATGCTGTCTATGATGTTCCTGGCAGATCCTCAGCTTATGTTTTTCTGAATGTTTTCAGTTACAGTATAGTGGCCCATCCTGGGGCAAGAAGACTGGCCAGGCACATTTTCAAAACAAAATGGCTGCTTTAGTGCCAATAAAGATGATATATAAAGCACAAAGACCTTAATAAGTGACATGAAATATCAACTCTTGATACTTTTCCAAAATTTCAATTTAGAGTCAATAGGATGCAACCACACCCAAAACTTGCTTGAGATGCCGGATCATTGAGAGACATACTCTAAGGGTCATGTTAAATATAGGGCATCCTAAATTTCCCAAAGAATACTACTATGTTACAGCTACTTAAAGGAGAGTAGATGCATATTTTGTAAGTACCCAAACCTCCAGGGGGAAAATATGCTAGAGCTAGCCCAGCTGTAGGGGACCTAATCAAAAAAGGTGTGGGGCTTCCCTGGTGGTGCAGTGGTTGAGAGTCCGCCTGCCGATGCAGGGCACATGGGTTCGTGCCCCGGTCCGGGAAGATCCCACATGCCGCAGAGCAGCTAGGCCCGTGAGCCATGGCCGCTGAGCCTGCGCGTCCGGAGCCTGTGCTCCGCAACGGCAGAGGCCACAACAGTAAGAGGCCTGCGTAACGCAAAAATATAAAAATTAAAAAAAAATAAATAAATAAAGGTGTGACTACAGGGTAGGTATTCAGGCTCAGTGGAGAATGGGAATGTTTGGAAACCACAAGGGAGAAATTCTATCTTATAAACTGGTTTTACATAGTGGAAGTGGCAGGGGAACACAGTAATAAGGAAGCTACACAAGTGCCTGCAATTCATCCAAGTGGTACAGGGTACTGTGTCTTTCAAAAGACCTGATTCTGGACTTCTCCAGATGTTAGGATTGAGGTTATTGGTATTCTTTCTGCTATCCTTACAGTGTTTAGTTCAGAAACTGGTGCAGGCCATGTTCCTGCAGAAGACACACATAGTTGATCTGGGAAAGACAAAGGCAGGGAATAGAGACAGGGGCTGAGAGCAATGACCCAGAGATGCCTGCAGAAGTCTAGAGGAGTACAGCTAAAAACACACATCCGTTTTCCTCTTTACAGTTCAAATAAATTTAAAAACTAAAGCAATTTCCTAGGCAAAGCTATAATGCAAACCCAGCCTTTATCTTGTGATTTGGACTTAGGGTATACAGATAATTAGAAGTATGTTGATCTGAGCAAGTTACTTTCTTAAATGCTGTATTTCAAAGGATTTTAAATAAAAGAGAAACAAGATGGTGGCTCAAGATAGCGGACATTAAAAAAAACAGCATATAAGTAACATATTTAGAGCTATATTAGTGCATCTCCTGGGTAATTTTAGTATTCATTAGTGTCTTCATCTCTCAGTGGAACAAAACTCATGACTGTCGTTAAAATACTGTTTTAGTCATGTACTAGCTAATTAATAAAGATATTAAATATAACCATTTCTGAAACCTGTGCCTCCGGCATGTATTTTAGCAATGCCTCTTCAATGGGATTTTAGTACTTAAATATTTCCCTCTATGATATTTGGATATGTATATGATTTTAAAATATTATAAAATTATTCATCAGGGAACTGTAACAGGGCTTTGTGACTTTACTAAAAATCTTTTCATTTGAAAACACACCTTTCGAGTACCCACTGATATTGGGAGACAACTTCAAGTTTTATAATTAGGTGCTACCAAATACCATTCTTTCATTATAGAGCAAGAAACCCAGGTCAAAATAAAAACATCTCCATCTCAATGTCAATTAAGGATAATACATTACATAGAGTCAGAAGTACTGGTGTTTAGCGAGTTCACCTTTGAGAGACATTTGGCATAAACTAAAACTCTGCAGCAGGAGAGGCCACAACAGTGAGAGGCCCGCATACCACAAAAAAAAAAATAAAAAACTCAATCAATGTTTAAGAGGATTATCAGTTTTTCAAAATTCCAGTTTAATTTTAGAAAATCATTCTTATGTTTCTTCTAACTGGTTTTTCCATTTCATTGTAAAAATCTATTCAAAAATATTAATGTTTAAAGTGATCATTACAGAGAGGGAGGGAAGTAGGAACAGCACAAAGAAAAACAACAATAACAATATAATCTCCACTACTCAGAGACATCTGCTGTTATCAAACTATTCTTTCTATTAGTTACTAGGCAATTTTGGAAGACTCTGAAAAAATCTCAGCTTGGCATACACAAACCACCTAGTGAACAATGGCAGACTCCTACCACCTAGTTAGTTCTTTTCAGTTTGCAGATGGGTAAAGAAACTCAGCCCCAAGAAAAGAATGCTGCTCTTTTAATTATTCCTCCCTACTTTTCTTCATCGAATGACTATATACTGCTTTGATTACTGCAGGACTTTGTTTAAGCCATTGACAATGATTTTTCTTTTAAAAGAAGAACCCTACAGAGAAAATAGCTTAAAAATTGCATAGGATATTCAGAGAGCAAGAATAAACGGAAACAAAAATCCACCGTCAGGATTTGAATTTCAGGCTTCGTCAGCGATTGACGTGTAGAATGTAGAATGTAATTTTTCTCCAGACTTTAATATCTACTAAACACCCAATGACCAAGTGGCCTACATTTGTTAGATATTGGGTTAATGAGTTGGACTTAATGTGACATTTGCGACTGAAAGCTAGAAGTCTAGATCAACTGTCTGTGATCTTAAAAAAAGGGGCCTTAAGTTCTGGATTTTATCAAATGTGCATCCAAGTCCAAATCGATAGAACCAAGACTTCCCTGGCTTTCAGTACTCCACAGAAGGTGAAGACATAGCTAAGTTGTTTAAAGAACAAAATGGACTCCACACTAAGAGTAATGACAAAAAAACACTAAGGATTCAAAATCCAGATCAATATCAAATGATAAATAAAAGGTACAAAGATATTACAATATAAATGAATAGCTGTTGAAATTAAAGAGCACTGTTTTAAATTAGAGCTCTGTTTAAATTAAAGGAGATCTTTGTTAAATTCAGAGTCCATTCACATATCTAGAATGCACAATCATGCTGCTGAGAGTCATACAAGTGATGTAGGGGGAAAGTGGATTTGTGTGTTTTGCAGCGAGTGGGATGGGAAACGGGAACACTGGAAGTAAAACAAAATGACAGGATACTGGGGAAGCGGTGGGTTCTTTCCAGTCTCTCAGCATTAGCTGAGGCAAAGCAATGGGCAACAGAAATTGTGAGCCCTTAAAAAGAATGGGTACCATACCCCCATAATTGAAATCACTTGGTGAGTTACTGAGAATACAGATTTCTAGGCCCACTGTAACCCAAGAGCAGCCTTGGGATCGAGATTTTTTGTTTTTTTTTTCTTCACAGAGAATTAAAATTTTTGTTATTTTCCCACCTCGTGTCCTCAAGTCCATTCTCTATGTCTGCGTCTTTATTCCTGTCCTGCCCCTAGGTTCTTCAGAACCATTTTTTTTAGCCTCAAGTGATTCTGATGAGAAGCCGACTTTGGAGCCACACTGTTACCCACACTGATGTCTTGTTAGCACTTCATTAAGAAGTGTTAAACTTTTAGAAATTAAGGTTTTCCCAGAAGATGAGGTGTTTTTCATTTAAATTTAAACATATTAATGGGAAGTCTATAGATATTCTGGAACTTCTCTGAAATTTTTTGATGATCATATTCAAGTGCTGAGTTTTCCTCCAGTAATGAACATTTTTAAGCTAGCTATGGACATTTATTAAAATACAGGCCTCAAACTGTCCAAATTGTGACAGGATGAATAAAATAAGAATGTCTCAAAATGTTACTTGAAACCCTCCTAGGGCACTATTAATATCTAGAATTTTTTGGTAGGTGAGAATAAAAACAGGTTTTAGGTCACATATAATATTCTTCTTCCATTCCTTTTAAAGACTTCATTTATTTATTAACCTCTTTTCACTTCTATCCTTATAATTAAGTTTCTTTATATCCTCACACTTACAGTTGAAAGTAGTGTCTGCATGGGAGCATATGTATATGTATAGCTGATTCACTTTGTTATAAAGCAGAAACTAACACACCATTGTAAAGCAATTATACCCCAATAAAGATGTTAAAAAAAAAAAAAAAAAAAGAAAGAAGTGTCTGTAGGTTATGTGTAGAGGTTACATTTCATAGGTCACATTTCTGTTGTTACTTAATTGTTCATGCATTTCCCCTCAAATAAATTTCCAGGAGGAGGAGCACAGATTTTACTTCTTTTAATATGCAGAATATTTAAAGTTAGTATTTTAAGTGTAGTAGACTCTCAAAAATGACTTACCCAAAAGATGTTTTTCAACACTGAATTTTCTCAATTGAGAAAAGTATATATACTTGTGCTGTTCAACACAGTAGCCATTAGCCACATGTGACTATTTAAATTTAAATGAATAAAAATTAAATAAAATTTAAAATTCAGTTCTTTAGCTGCACTATCCACATCTCGAATGTTCAGTAGTCACATGTGGCTCTCATACTGGACAGCACAGATATAGAACATGTCCATTAATGTAGGAAATGCTATTAGAAAATGCTGATCTATACAAATTGTTTCTCCTTCCTTCCTCCCTCCCCTCCCTCTCT
Organism: Neophocaena asiaeorientalis asiaeorientalis; assembly: GCF_003031525.2. Taxonomy (NCBI): domain Eukaryota; kingdom Metazoa; phylum Chordata; class Mammalia; order Artiodactyla; family Phocoenidae; genus Neophocaena; species Neophocaena asiaeorientalis. The sequence goes on along the minus strand of NW_020174065.1, from coordinate 366,009 downwards.
CTCTCTGATACAGAAGCGTTTCACTGCTCTAAAAAAATTCCCTATGCTCCAACTATTCCTCCTTCCCCCTTTCTTCAGCACCTGGCAACCACTGATCTTTTTGTTTCCATAGTTTTGCCTTTTCCAGAATGTCATATACAGTAAGTCCCCTACATACGAACCTTCAAGTTGCGAACTTTCAAAGATGCAAACGTATTATAAACCTATTACAGTACAGCACTATATAGCCGATTCTGTTAGTTGGGTACCTAGGCCAACTTTGTTGGACTTAGGAATAAACTGGACTTACAACGTGCTCTCGGAATGGAACTTGTTCATATGTAGGGGACTTAACTGCAGGTGGAATTATACAGTATATATAGCCTTTACAGATTGGCTTCTTCTGCTTTGTTTTGTTTTGTTTGGCTGCGCTGTGTGGCTTGCAGGATTACTTCCTCGACCAGGGATTGAACCTGGACTCCCTGCAGTGGAAGCACGGAGTCTTAACCACTGGACCCCAGGAAATTCCCTCAGATTGGCTTCTTTCAGGTAACACTATGCTTGTTTCTGCCATTTTTTTTTCATGGCTTGATACCTCATTTCCTGTTATCACAGAATAATATTCTATTGCATGCATGACTGCATCACAATTTATCCATTCACCTACTGAAAGACATCTTGGTTCCTTCCAATTTTGACATTTATGAATAAATCTTGTATAAACATTCCTGTGTAGGTTTTTATGTGGACACAATTTTCAATGCATTTGGATAAATCCCAAAGAGCACGAATGCTAAAATATGGCAAGACTATGTTTAGCTTTGTAAGAAACTTCCAAACTATCTTCCAAAGTGGCTGTACCATTTTATATCTCCACCAGCAATGAGTGAGAACTCCCGTTGCTCCATATCCTCACCAGCATTTGATGCTGTCAGAGTTTTGGATTCTGGCCATTCTAATAGGTGTGTAGTAGTATCTTATTGATGTTTTAATTTACAATTCTCTAATGACGTATGACGTGCAGCATCTTTTCATATGTGCCATATTTGCTATCTGTATGTCTACTTTGGTAAGCTGATTAGATCTTCTGCCAGCTTTTAAATTGGGTTGTTCATTTTGTTGTTGTTGTTGTTGAGGTTTAAGTGCTCTTTATATGTTTTGGATACAAGTCCTCTATCAGATATGCTTTTGTAAATATTTTCTCCCTGGCTGTGCCTTGTCTTTGCATTCTCTTAACAGAGTGTCTTTTGTAGAGCAGAAGTTTTTCACTTCAATGACCTCTAACCTAGCTATTTTTTCTTTCATGGAGCATGCTTTTAGTATTGTATCTAAAAACTCATTGTCAAACACAAGGTCACCTAGATTTTCTCTTCTGTTATCGTTTTATATTTTAATAAGTTTTATATTTTTGCATTTTACATTTTGGTCTATGATTGATTTTGAGTCACTTTTCTTAAAAGATATAAGGTCAGTGTCTAGATTCATTTTCTTGAATATGAATGGCAGTTGTTAAGCCCCATTTGTTGAAAAGACTATCCTTTTCCACTGGATTGCCTTTGCTCCTTTGTCAACAATTAGTTGCTCATATTTGTGTGGGTTTATTTCTGGGGTTTTTGGTCCATTAAGTTGATTTGTCTATTCTTTTAACAACACCACACTGTCATGATTACTGTGGCTTTAGAGTAAGTCTTGAACTAGAGTACTGCCAGTCCCCCAACTGTGTTCCTTTACAGTGCTGAATTGGTTATTCTGGAACTTTTCCTTTTCCATATAAACTTTAGACCAGTTTGTTGGTATCCACAACATAAACTTCTGGGATTTTCACTGGGATTGTGTTGAACCTATAGATTATGTTAGGAATAACTAACATCTCAACAATATCGAGTCTTCCTATCCAAGAACATGGAATATCTCTCCATTTATTTAGATCTTTGATTTCTTTCATCAGTTTTGTAGTTCTCCTTATATAGACCTTATAAAATTTTGTTAGATTCATACCTATTTTTTTTTGCTTCTAATGTAAATGGTATTTTACTTTTTATACTCAAATTCCAAATGTTCGCTGCCGATATATAGGAAACAATAGAATTTCATATATTAACCCTGAATCCTGCATCTGTGCAATAATTGCTTATTAGTTCCAGAAGGGGTTTTTTGGTCAATTTTTTGAGATTTTTCTATATAGACAATAAATCACCTGCAAACAAAGACAGTTTTACTCCCTCTTCTAAATTTTCCTTCCTTTTCTTGTGTTTTTTCATTACATTACATAGGGTTTACAGTACAATTTATAATTGTACTGTACAATTTTGATAAAGAGTAGTGAGAGGGGACGTCCTTGCCTTGTTCCCCATCTTAGGGGGGGAAGTATCTAGTTTTTCACCATTATGATATTAATTGTAGTCTTTTTGAAGATGTTCTTTATCAAGTTGAAAAAATTTCCCCTCCATTTCTAGTTTACTGAGAGTTTATCATGAAAGGGTGTTGTATCTTGTTGAATGTTCTTATTGCATCCACTAATATGATCGTATGATTTTTCTGCTTCAGCCTGTTGATGTAATGAATTACATTAATTGACTTTAAAATTTTGAACTACCCTTGGATACCTGGAATACACATTTGGTTGTGGGGTATAATCCTTTTTATACATCATTGAATTTTATTTCCTAATATTTTGCTGAGGATTTTTGAATCTATGTTCATGAGAGATATTGATTGGTAGTTTTCCTTTCCTGTAATGTCTTTGCCTGGGTTTGGTATTAGATAATGCTGACCTCATAAAATGAGTTACGAGGTGTTCACACTGCATCTATTTTTTAGAACAGATTGTAGAGAACTGGTATCATTTGTTTCTTAGATGTTTGGTGAAATTCAATAGTGAAACCATTTGGACCTGGTCCTTGCTATTTTGGAAGGTTATTAATTATTGATTTCAATTTCTTTAATAGTTGTAAGTCTATTCAGATTGCCTATTTCCCCTTGTGTGAGTTTTGGTAGATTGTGTCTTTCAAAGAATTGGTCCATTTCACCTTTTATCAAATTTGTGGGTGTAGAGTTCAAAATACAGTTGACGCTTAAACAATGTGGTGGTTAGGGGCACAGACTCCTTGTGCAGTAAAAAATCCACGCATAACTTTATAGTAGGCCCTCCGTATCCATGGTTCTGCATCCAAGGACTCAACCAACTGTGGATCATGTAGTGTTGTAGTATTTATTGAAAAAAAAAACCTGTGTATAAATGGACTTCTGTAGTTCAAACCTGTGTTGTTCAAGGGTCTACTGTATTCTATTATCATTTTACTGTCCATGGGATTAGTAGAGCTGGTTCCTCTTTCATTTCTGATACCAGTAATTTGTGTCTCCTCTCTTTTTCTTTTTTTGTTTAAACCCTAACCAGCCTTGATTTCAATGGCAGAGCTCCAGCAACCTGGAAGCACCTCACCAAGCCTCTCAGTGAAGCGGGAAGGGGCAGGGAATTGGAACTCAGAGGCTCAAATCTTAGAGAAGGGCTGATGGCAAGCCTGGGGAGAGGCTGCATGACTGTGGGGAGTCCCCTAGCGCAGGTCGTGGGCCATGAACATGCCTCTGGCCCTGCGCAGGATGGGGTCCTTGGCAGCATCACTGGGGTGCTCCTTGGACGGGATCTCCAGTAGCGCTGCAGTGAAGCACTGGTGGGCATCGAGCGCATGCTGCACCTCTCTGCGATGTACTGGTTGATGAGGATGATGCCGATGTCCTCCCGATTTAGAAACCACCAGAAAGTGTCTTCCGTCTCACTGATGGTAGTATCCTTCTCCACCACCAGGAAATTAGGGTGGTGGTTCTTGTTAAGCTCCCCTATGCCACCCAGCAGGAAGCCAGTCACCGTGTCCTCGTCTCCCATCACCACAATTAGCTTCCCCCTCTCCGCCATCCTCACAGTCAGCAATACTTCAAATATTTTACTTTATTCTCTTTTTGCTTGGATGGTTTCTGAAGATAAGTTCGATTTAATTGTTCTTATTCCTCTGTTGGTAAGACATTATTTTCTCTGGCTTCTTTCAAGATTTTCTGTTTGTCTTTGATTTCCTGCAGTTTGAATATGATATGCCTAGATATCAAATTTTGGGCATTTATCCTGTTTGTTGTGCTCTGAGCTTCCTGGATGTGTGGTTTGGTGTCTGTCTTTCATTTTTGGAAAATCCTCAGCCTTTTTTATTTATTTATTTTAACAACTTTATTGGAGTATAAGTGCTTTACAATGGTGTGTTAGTTTCTGCTTTATATTCTTAGCCTTTAAAACTTCAAATATTTCTTCTGTTCCTTTCTTTCTTCTCCTTTTGGTATTGATATTACATGTATATACACTTCTTGTAATTGTCCCACAGTTCTTGAATATTCTGTTCAGTCTTTTTCATTCATTTTTTTTCCTTTTGTATTTCAGTTTTGGAAGTTTCTATTGATCTATCTTCAAGTTCACTGATTCTTTATGAGTGAATCCATCAAATACATTCATAATTTCTGTTATAGTGTTTTTGATTTCTAGCATTTTCTTTTGATTCTTTCTTAAAGTTTTCATCTCTCTGCTTACATTACCTACCTTTTCTTGCATTTGTCTACTTTTTCCCTGAGAATGCTTAGCATATTAATTGTAGCTATTTTAAATTCTCAGTCTGATAATTCCATATCTGAGTCTGGTTCTGATGCTTCCTTGTTCATTCAGAGTGTGCTTTTTGTCTTTTAGTATGACTTGTGATTTTTTTTATAGCCAAACATGATGTACTGGGTAAAAGGAACTGAGGTCGTATGAGGTTTAAATTTATCTGACTAGGAGGTACACTGTGTATATTTTTTGTTGCAATTGTGGTGTCAGAAGCTAAAATTTCCTCTGGTGTCCTTGCTTTTTCTGTTTGTCTCTCTAGTTTGGAGGGCAGGAGTTTCCCTATGAGCTCCATTCTCTGATGAATACAAGAACTGTTGATTTTTACCTTGAGGAAAGCTCTTTTTCTAAAAATAAATTTATTTATTTTTGGCTGTGTTGGGTCTTCGTTGCTGTGCGTGGGCTTTCTCTAGTTGAGGCAAGCGTCGGCTACTCTTCCTTGCAGTGTGCAGGCTTCTCATTGCGGTGGCTTCTCTTGTTGCGAAGCACGGGCTCTAGGCTCACAGGCTTCAGTAGTTGTGGCATGTGGGCTCAGTAGTTGTGGCTCGCGGGCTCTAGAGCGCAGGCTCAGTAGTTGTGGCACACGGGCTTAGTCGTTCTGCGGCATGTGGGATCTTCTCGGACTAGGGATTGAACGTGTGTCTCTTGCATTGGCCAGCATATTCTTAACCACTACGCTGCCAGGGAAGTCCAAAGCTCTTCTTGTGAGTACTTCGAAGCTCTTTATGTGTCAGACCTAAAACTGGAAGTCAGAACCATTTCTTTTTTAAGAGTAGACTTTCTATTCTGACTTAACAAGTAGTTTTCAGATGCAATCTTCTGGGGTTTTTTTGTACTTGGCCTTAAATTTCCAATATAATTCCTACTATCTATATTCTCCAATGTACTGTTGATTAAGTTTAGGCTTGCTACTGTTGAGTTCTAGACTACCAATGGCCCATGTCAATTTTTGAAGAACATATTTGACTTTTATGCCATGCTGAATTATTGTGAAAATCCACCCACCCCAGAAGTCCCCCAGGATTTGGAAGCATCAACTACCTCTGGCACTGGGGACAAAGAGTTGAGCCTCTGAGTTTCCAATCAGCTTTTTGGTTCCTTTGATCTTAATCATGACCGTATAACCAAGATTTATTTAATGAGGCCTGAGAGCTCTTGCTTCCATTTGTAATTGCAATATCCAGACATTGGAACGGAATGGAAGGAATCGAGAATCATTTTCTAGCCTGGTTTTCTCTATTTTATTCTGTCTCTAAACAGTCTGTGCCTCATGGCAAGCAGTCTTTGCTATGGAATGAACTGTGTCCCCCTACAGTCATATGTTTAACCCTAGCCGCACCCCCCACCATGAGACTCTATTGGAGGTAAGGCCTTTAAGGAGGAAGTAAAGGTCAAATGAGGTCATAAGGGTGGAGCTCTAATCTGATAGAACTGATGTCCTTATAAAAAATGAAGAAGCACCAGAGATCGATCTCATCTCTCTCCATCTCTCTCTGTGCCACGTGAGGACTCAGCAAGAAGGTGGCCATCTGCAAGACACAAAGAGGGCTCTCACCAGACACTGAACCCTGCCGGAAACTTGATCTTGAATTTTCCAGCCTCCAAAACTTTGAGAAAATAAATTTCTGTTGTTTAAGTCACGCGGTCTATGATATTTTGTCATGGCAGCCGTAGGAGACCAAGACAGTCCTTTGTTGACTAATGTAACTGGGTTTACTGAGAAGTTTCAGCTTGGTGCAAAATCAAGATAAAGTGGCTTCAGTGTTTCCAATTACTGTCTTCTCTCGTGTACTGCTGGATCTCCCTTTCCAGTACAGCAATATGATCTTATGAAGATTCCCTAGCTTTGTGGTCACTTTTGGGTATAAAAATTTAGTTCAAATTAAAGCATTAATTTCAAAGTTGTTTTAAATCTCATCTCCTTTCCTTATCCTCAGGTCAGGCTTGAGTGGCAGTCCTGACTATGAGATTTGAGATGGAAGGTGTTGGCAGGGTCTGGCTCTGAGACACCTTTTTCCTCTCTCTTTAATAACCCTCTCTGTGGCTATTCCTGCCTCTCTAATACTGACAGGCTGAAGATGCCCTCTGTACGGCAATGCTGAAATATCGATCTGATCATTGGACATACATCTAGTTTCTTCGTGGGTCTCCAAGAAGCCTCTCTATTATGCTGTTCCCTGACAGATGAGGTCCCCATTTAGCAGAACAGCCTATAGCCGCCTGTTGCTAAGGTGCCTCACCTGGCAGCCAGCCTCCTTGATCGGGCTATTAGCAAACTTGCTCTAGCCAGGTAATCTTGGTAGTGACCACTGGAAATTCATGTATTTTCGCATGCCAAAAGGAGGGAATTCAGACTGCTCTATCGCCCTCCCTCTCCCTCCAGTCATCCATACGTGTTTAAGCCTATTCTTCCTTCTCAGAGAAGTACACAAATGAAATCCTAAATTATGTTTAAGATTTTGATTTATGTCAAAAGAGATCTTCAGGAATAAAGAAGACCCCTTAAAACAGGGACCAATTAACAGGCTTGTGAACTCATTTTTGTAACTATTACCTTATCCTCTAATTCTTAAATTGTTATTCAACTTCCACAGGATGAATCTTTTACTTTACTCAACAAATATTTATTGAGTACCCAAGGTATGCAGGGCACATAAATAAAAATGTTCAAGATTGTTCCTGCCTTCAATATATCTAAGGAGAGCTAAAATAGATAAATATTTTTAATCTCAAGGTAAAAGATGACAGGTGACATAAGACAGTGTTAAGAGAATTCAAAAAGGAATAAATAACTATTTTGATTTATCCAGGAAAGACTTAGAGAATGGGACATTTGAGCTGCATAGGAGTTGTATATTCAGAGAAAGAAAAGATACTCTAGATTATAAAACAAAAACACACAAACAAAAGCGATGAAATGGAAAAAACACTTGAAATTGTTGGGGAAAAGATATATATTTTAGTGTATCCCTCTTTGATGTTAAAGTAAATATTGGAAGTGGAAAGATACAAGAATAAAAAGAAGGCATGAAGAAGTAATAAGAACTAATTAAGCAGTTGGATTTTCCCACCTTTAAGTAGGTTCATGTAGCACTTTGCACAGAGTGAATACTGAAAAAGATGTTTTAGCAACTTGACTGCTAAATCCCAACTATGCTTAAACATCTCATTCTTTTCTACTAAATTAATAGACATTAGAATAAGGAGTTTTGAAAGCAGCTTTACATCTTTCTATTTTTTTCTCAGTTGAGCAACTATTCACTATGTATGTCTAGCCGCCATGAGAAATACAAAATCTATAACATAATCTCACCCTACAAGGAGCTTAAATTTTATTTTTTACTTTCCCTGATTTGTTTTGTTTTTGCAAAGATAGCAAAATAACTGACACTAATGAGCCTAATTCAATTATAATTTATTATTAACCACACCCCCTACTGTTACTGTTCTTCTCCCTCCTTTGCTTAAGAAAATGTAGGAATAATTTCTGACATAATGTTAACCTGAGTTGTTACTACTGGTTATTTACTGGAACAGAATGGTTTTATTTTGGTTCTTTTGTCACTGAGAGCCAAAAATGACTTTTTGAATTTCGAATTGGCATATTCTTTCTCTGTGATTTCCATGAATTTTCAGTGACTACTTTTATCAACTATATAGGTATGGCTTATATATAATTTCATTTTCAGAATGAACTGCTAATCAAAATGCTTTTCCCATTTCAAAAACGAAGATACACTAGGTATAAGAAAGTAGGTAAAATAAGGCCCCTTTATTACAGAAATTTTAATTTTAGCGAGATCCCTTACGTCATCTATTCCAGTTTAATTATCCTAACCTTTTGTGTTGATTACCTTGGGCAAGGCATGTTTGAACAAACTTAAGGCAGAGAGAGGCTTGTTAACAACAGTCCATTCCTCAGCAGATGGTAACCACATCCTGTTTGACAATATACATGCTACCTGTAGATGTCACTATACCCTTATAATTCCTCTCAGTGCAGTGACCTATTCATTCCCCTCCACACCCCCCACTTCAGAGTTACAGGAATGAATATTTGAAGAGATCCTGAATTTCTGTTTTCTAAACAGAGAATTGAAAGGTGAGATTTCCCAGAATATAAAATACAAAATTGCAAAGCAGCAATCTCAGAGACAGACAGGTGCGCGCACATGCACACGCCTGCCACCCCCAAAAGGAGTGCTTTCAAAGGTAGATAATTATATTTACCACCTATGTTTCATTAGTCAATTGGATAATCTTTCAGGTTAGAAACAAGATCAAGGCAAGGGGCTTCCCTGGTGGTGCAGTGGTTGAGAGTCCGCTTGCCGATGCAGAGGACACGGGTTCGTGTCCCGGTCCAGGAAGATCCCACATGCCGCGGAGCGGCTGGGCCCGTGAGCCATGGCCACTGAGCCTGCGCGTCCGGAGCCTGTGCTCCGCAACGGGAGAGGCCACAGCGTACCGCGAAAGATCAAGGCAAGAATGTGGCTATTACCTCTCTTTTCTTCTTTATTTACAAATAATCTGTAAAATCTTAGCCTAAAAATAAACAAAATCATGTTTCAACGACTGTTCACTCATAAGATCTTAGAAGAGTTGAATAAAATGGACTTCCTGTTTTGTTTTTGTTTTGTTTTTTCTGCAGTACGCGGGCCTCTCACTGTCGTGGCCCCTCCCATTGCGGAGCACAGGCTCTGGAGGCGCAGGCTCAACGGCCATGGCTCACGGGTCCAGCCGCTCCGCGGCATGTTGGATCCTCCCAGACCGGGGCACGAACCCGTGTCCCCTGCATCGGTAGGCGGACTCTCAACCACTGCACCACCAGGGAAGCCCGGATTTCCTGTTTTAAAAAAAGGATGTGAAAATGATGCTTTAATGGATTAATTAATGGCAGAAGAAATATAAACAAATATGCCTAGTTTTAAGAATAGGTTTTTGCTTTGGCAGCCTTTTGCCTGGGCAACCAAACACTGGGCCCAGTTTTTTGTTTATTGGGCAGTCAGGTCCCCTTTTGTCAATCTGGGCCTAGTGATCACTTTATCACCACTTGTAGCATACCAAAGTGTTCCAGGTGGGAAGAGAAGGATACTCAGACATGACTTGGGCCTTGAAAGTCATCCTTAGCATAACTGCAAAAGGCAGATCTCCCCCATTAAGAAAAACATAGCCCAAGCTGAAGCAGTAAATGATCTCAGCTTTTCAAATCCAAAGAGAGTTGGAGAAAGGGAGCGTCAGTTAATTAAAATCAGCTTTTCAGGTAGGAATGTGAATGTCCAGGCTATCCTCTGGTTGATGCTGATTGCCAAAGGGCACGGCTCAAAAAAAACCCTCTACTGGATCAACAGGAGGATTACGGAGTCATAACCTTCCACACATAGACCCAGAAGAGAGGAAAAATCAAAGAGAGAAAAAAATCAAAATCAAAATCATGTAGTTAGAATGACCATGAGTGAAAAAGTAAGAAAATAAAAATAAAGTAAGGTGTGCAGAATGGAAAAGTCTGAAATAAACCCTATATATGGCTATGGATGTGGACAGAAGTCAATAATAGCAATGCATAATTGGAGTTGGGGTAGCCACTGCCAATGCTATGAAGGCCTTACATTGTAGCTATTTGTAAATATGCTTCATACTCGTCGTTAGTGACTCCTTAGAGGGCTAAAACACAGCCTATTCATCTTGGTTCCCCCATAGCACCTAGCAAATCACCTGGTACCTATTGGATTCTCAAAAAACATTTATTTATTAAATAAACTGAAAGCAAAAGCTATCCAGTGGGAAAAACAAACAGAATGTAGATAGTTCTTGGATGCTGTCAATAAAAAAGAATAGGATGTCAAAAACTAGTTTGAACGTCTCAATTTGGAGATAGTGAAAAAGTTGGTATTGTTGTCAGACGCTTGGAATGCAGAAGGGAGATTCAATTTGCATATGAGAGATTCATTTCCTTTGAGAATATATGGGGATGGTACATATTTGATGGAGGAATATAAAATAGACTGGGCTTAAATCTAAATGGTTGGAAATATAAGATGTTAAGAAAGAAGCTGGAGAGGAAGATTTGGGATTCCTAGGTGGAGAGAACACATTTAAATCTTCAGAATGAATGAGACCCCCGAGGAAATGTGTATAACATATTATGCATATGAAGAAGGTCTAAAACTAAAGATTTTTGGATATCTGGAGTCAGAAGGTGGGAGAAGAAGGTGGAATCAGAGCCAGCTGAAGAGAAAATAGTGCTATACTAGCTGAGAAAAGAAAATTGCCAAAAAGGAAACCATATTACTACAATAATGAACAATATATATAATAAAGAATTTAGATGGATAATTTTAAAAGAGCAAACAAACCCCTTTACTAGTTTTTTCCAACAGGTCTTTAGTAGTTGCCTAAGAGAGCTGCCTTACTATGATATATAAGTTAGATATTCCGACAGTTCCTCCAGGAAGGAGTTGGAGGGGTGAGGGGGAGGTTAGTGGGCTAAGTGGTGAGGAAATGGAAACCACATATATAGGCAGAGGGTGTAAATGAAAGATCTCTTAACAGATTGATTACGTAAGGTCAAGGTATATGGATTCACTTTTTTTCACTTGGTGGTCCTTTGCCTTCTCCATGGACAACTGAATTAGAACTGAAACTACACTAACTTCATATATGGATAGCTGAGAGAAGGAAGATACAGCACTAAAACACTTATCCATGATTTTTACATTAAAACAAATATTTATTTAATTTAAAGGTTCTTATACCTCATTTTTCGGGGCAAGGGGGAGTATGGGATGGGCTATTCTGAGTCTTTTGAAAGCTATGCTCCCCCAGAAGAAAATGCACATTCACACTGAAAATTACATGAAATTAGAGAAGATCTACAAATCCCTTCCAAAGATCCCAGTGTAAGAAGCCCTAACTTAGCAAACAGTCTGCAAATTCACTGAACCTGATGCTTAAAGTGAGAAGAGCACAGTAGGATGAGGAGTCCTGAGCCGTAGTTTCACTGTTCCCAGTTCAGCTGTGTTATCAGGAAGAAATACTATGATCTTCATAGAGGTCATGAGACTAAATTATATCTTAGGTCCCTTTCAGTAAAACCTGTTACATGTTATGTTTCTACTTAAAAAGCCAATAAAGAATATCATCACTGAATTAATTCTTTTCTATTTGTATTTGTATTTTTATGCTTACATTTCTTCTCACAAAAAGCAACAGACCATTTTACAGATGAGATACACATTTCAATTTATGCTTACCAGATATTTAGAAGACAGGTGCTAATTGCATTTTAAACCCCCATTTGAACACCAGCTGCTCCTGAATAACTTTTAGTCTGAGGACAACTTTTGGATCTTTCCTTATTTTTCTACTAATTTTGAGCCACTAAAAAAAAATAAGAGATAGCCTAGCAGCTTGGAATACAATCACAGGCCACTTTCACAAGGGGAATGATCAAATTTAACTTCCTAGGAAAGTTAGACCATTGTTTCTTTTGAACATTTTGAAGTTCTTCTGCCAAACAAGAACTGAAAGGCGTCAAACAGCCTTCTTCACAGACGGCAAGAGCTTAGTAACAGGAGAGTGGCAGGGTCAAACGAAGGTGCTCCAGAGTGCAGAGAAAGAGAGAAGGAGACGAAGCACTCAGAAGTGACAGGAGAATGAGGCAAGGACAAGCTAGCTGGATTTCTGCTCCATTTGATACTGCACATATGGGTATACCAGGAGCGGCTGCTTCAGAATGAACACAAGGCAGCTTTGTCTCCAGGTGAGAGTACTGAACCTCCAGAATTTTGGAAAACACATCCTGATTATTTTGGAGGAAAAGGAAAGAAGTGTTATCTGGTTATTCTCAACCTAAATTTCCCCTTTAGAGTCATTAAAAAAAAAATTTCAGGAAGGCATCTGTCTTCCAAACTAACACTTTTCTAGAACCTTCTAAAGAGGCATTTGGGGCAAATATAGTTGATGGAACTTAGCAGAACAGGATGATTATCTGTAGAGCTAACTTCTGTGATGGGAATACATAAGTTATTAGAGTCAATTCTAACGAGCAGTCAGAATTTTTAGACTGTATTTCAAAAAGGGGGAAAAATATTCCAATACCTGAAAGTCAATAGCGCAACACTCTGATTCCTAAATAGTCTTTCAAAAGCCCATGAAGACATTGGTTCAAGATGGTGGAGTAGAAGGACGTGCTCTCACTCCCTCCTGTGAAAACACCAGAATCACAACTAGCTGCTGGACAATCGACAGGAAGACACTGGAACTCACCAGAAAAGATGCCCCACATCCAAAGACAAAGGAGAAGCCACGATGAGACGGTAGGAGGGGCGCAATCACAATAGAATCAAATCCCATAACTGCTGGGTGGGTGACTCACAGCCTGGAGAACACTTATACCTCAGAAGTCCACCCACTGTTGTGAAGGTTCTGAGCCCCACGTCAGGCTTCCCAACCTGGGGGTCTGGCAACGGGAGGAGGAATTCCTAGAGAATCATACTTTGAAGGCTAGTGGGATTTGACTGCAGGACTTCAAGAGGACTCGGGGAAACAGACTCCACTCTTGGAGGGCAGACACAAAGTAGTGTGTGAATCGGGACCCAGGGAAAGGAGCAGTGAAGCCAGGGGAGACTGAACCAGACCTACCTGCTAGTGTTGGAGGGTCTCCTGCAGAGGTGGGGGGTGGCTGTGTCTCACCGTGAGGACAATGACACTGGCAGCAGAAGTTCTGTGAAGTACTCCTTGGCGTGAGCCCTCCCAGAGTCTGTCATTAGCCCCACCAAAGAGCCCGGGTAGGCTCCAGTGTTGGGTGGCCTCAGGCCAAACAACCAACAGGCAGGGAACCCAGCTACACCCAGCAGCAGACAAGCAGACTAAAGTTTTACTGAGCTCTGCCCACCAGAGCAACAGTCAGCTCTACCCACCACCAGTCCCTCATAGAGAGTCCCATACAGGATAAACCCAAGGAGAAACACGCCGAGACACACAGTAATAAAACTGGCAAAAATTAAACACAAAGAAAACTTATTGAAAGTAGCAAGGGAAAAACAACAAATAACATACAAGGGAACTCCCACAAGGTTAACAGCGGATTTCTCAGCAGAAACTCTACAAGCCAGAAGGGAGTGGCATGACATATTTAAGTGATGAAAGGGAAGAACCTAAAACCAAGATTACTCTACCCGGCAAGGATCTCATTGAGAGTCTATGGAGAAATCAAAAGCTTTACGGACAAGCAAATGCTGAGAATTCAGCACCACCAAACCAGCTCTACAACCAATGCTAAAGGAACTTCTCTAAGTGGGAAATACAAGAGAAGAAAAGGATCTACAGAAACAAACCCAAAACAATTAAGAAAATGGTGAGAGGAACATACATATCGATAATTACCTTAAGCGTGAGTGGATTAAATGCTCCAACCAAAAGACGTAGGCTCGCTGAATGGATACAAAAACGAGACCCATATATATGCTGTGTACGAGAGACCCACTTCAAACCTAGGGACACATACAGACTGAGAGTGAGGGGATGGAAAAAGATATTCCATGCAAATGGAAATCAAAAGAAAGCTGGAGTAGCATTCTCGTATCAAATAAAAATAGACTTTAAAAAAAAGAATGTTACAAGAGACATGGAAGGACATTACATAATAATCAAGAGATCAATCCAAGAAGAAGATATAACAATTATAAATATATATGCACCCAACATAGGAGCACCTCAATACATAAGGCAACTGCTAACAGCTATAAAAGAGGAAATCGACAGTAACACAATAATAGTGGGGGATTTTAACACCTCACTGACAACAACGGACAGATCATCCAAACAGAAAATTAACAAGGAAACACAAGCTTTAAATGACACAATAGACCAGATAGATTTAATTCATTTTTATAGGACATTTCATCCAAAAACAGCAGACTACACTTCCTTCTCAAGTGCACACGGAACATTCTCCAGGATAGATCATATCTTGGGTCAGAAATCAAGCCTCAGTAAATTTAAGAAAAGTGAAATCATATCAAGCATCTTTTCTGACCACAACACTATGAGATGAGGAATCAATTACAGGGAATAAAATGTAAAAAACACAAACACATGGAGGCTAAACAATACGTTATCAAAAACCAAGAGATCACTGAAGAAATCAAAGAGGAAACGAAAAATACCTAGAGACAAATGACAATGAAAACACGATGATCCAAATCCTATGGGATGCAGCAAAAGCAGTTCTAAGCGGGAAGTTTATAGCAGCACAAGCCTACCTCAAGAAACAAGCAAAATCTCAAATGAACAATCTAACCTTACACCTAAAGGAACTAGAGAAAGAAGAACAAACAAAACCCTAAGTTAGCAGAAGGAAAGAAATCATAAAGATCAGAGCAGAAACAAATGAACTAGAAACAAAGAAAACAACAGCAAAGATCAATAAAAGCTGGTTCTCTGAGAAGATAAACAAAATTGATAAACCATTAGTCAGACTCATCAAGAAAAAGAGGGACAGGACTCAAATCAATAAAATTAGAAATGAAAAAGGAGAAGTTACAACAGACACTGCAGAAATAAAAAAGATCATGAGAGATTACTACAAGCAACTCTATGCCAATAAAATGGACAATCTGGAAGAAATGGACAAATTCTTAGAAATGCACAACCTGCCAAGACTGAATCAGAAAGAAACAGAAAATATGAACAGACCAATCACAAGTAATGAAATTGAAACTGTGATTAAAAATCTTCCAACAAACAAAAGTCCAGGACCAGATGGCTTCACAGGTGAATTCTATCAAACACTTACAGAAGAGCTAATACCCATCTTTCTCAAACTCTTCCAAAAAATTGCAGAGGAAGGAACACTCCCAAACTCATTCTATGAGGCCACCATCACCCTGATACCAAAACCAGACAAAGATACTACAAAAAAAAGAAAATTACAGACCAATATCACTGATGACTACAGATGCAAAAATCCTGAACAAAATATTAGCAAACAGAACCAAACAAGACATTAAAAGGATCATATGCCATGATCAAGTGGGATTTATCCCAGGGATGCAAGAATTCTTCAGTATATGCAAATCAATCAATGTGATACACCATATTAACAAATTGAAGAATAAAAACCATATGATCATCTCAATAGATGCAGAGAAAGCTTTCGACAAAATTCAACACCGATGTATGATAAAAGCTGTCCAGAAAGTGGGCATAGAGGGAGCCTACCTCAACATAATAAAGGCCATATACGACAAACCCACAGCAAACATCATTCTCAATGGTGAAAAACTGAAAGCATTTCCTCTAAGATCAGGAACA
>NW_020174065.1:348469-350059 GCF_003031525.2 Neophocaena asiaeorientalis asiaeorientalis | reverse complement strand
CTGCCATTTACCACTGCAACAAAAAGAATAAAATACCTAGGAATAAACCTACCAGGGGGACAAAAGACCTGTATGCAGAAAACTATAAGACACTGATGAAAGAAATTAAAGATGATACCAACAGAGGGAGAGATATACCATATTCTTGGATTGGAAGAATCGATATTGTGAAAATGACTCTACTACCCAAAGCAATCTACAGATTCAATGCAATCCCTATCAAGTTACCAATGGCATTATTTACAGAACTAGAACAAAAAAATCCTAAAATTTGTATGCAAACACAAAAAACCCTGAATAGTCAAAAAGACACATGCACCCCAATATTCACTGCAGCACTATTTACAATAGCCAGGTCATGGAAGCAGCCTAAATGCCCATCGACAAATGAAAGGATAAAGAAGATGTGGTACATATATACAATGGAATATTACTCAGCCATAAAAAGGAACGAAACTGGGTCATTTGTAGAGACGTGGATGGATCTAGAGACTGTCATACAGAGTGAAGTAAGTCAGAATGATAAAAACAGATATCGTATATTAACGCATATATGTGGAACCTAGAAAAATGGTACAGATGAACCGGTTAGCAGGGCAGAAATTGAGACACAGATGTAGAGAACAAATGTATGGACACCAACGGGGGAAAGCGGTGGGGGGTTGGGGGGGATGAATTGAGAGACTGGGATTGACATATATACACTAATATGTATAAAATAGATAACTAATAAGAACCTGCTGTATAAAAAAATAAATATAATAAAATTCAAAAAAACCACAAAGCCCATCAAGAATCACATAATGATGGATTAAAAAATACTAAGGCATGAACTCGAGCTACATTAGAGAACCAGGAGAACTGCACCCCTGCACTGCTACTTGATTTTAAAACTCACCATAACTGCTTGCAAAAGGCTGAGGCAGCAGTCATGTAATGGTACTGCAGAGACAGCAAATAATGACCATGTAGGTGATTTTTTTTAAAAGCAAACATTACCAGAATTAGATGCAACAAGTGTTTAAAAGCCCATTCTCTTGATATAGGAAATATTCAGTTTTTTTCTGTACATCTCACAAGCTGCTCTGGAAGGTGCAGCTGTTTTCTGTCCCTACGGAGCTTCAGCATGGTGAATGGAGACAACTCTGTCGAATTTGCGAAGTCTGGAGCTTTGGACAAGAAAACAAAATTGAGACCAGCCCATGACATTAGGTGATCCTCTCAACCTCACGTGCAGTTTCAGAATTTTAGCTGGACAATATGAGATGCTTAGTAGTTTAAATATAAATTTATATATAAAGACTTCAAAGAAATTCTTCCCTATCTTTTGTTTAGTTCATTCATTCAGTTTACAAACATTTATTGAGGAGCAACTACGTACCAAAAATTACGACTGATGCTTTGGATACAAAGATAATTAGACAAAATCCTGTGTTCAAGATAATCCAAGTCTAGTCAGGGAGGTAGACAAGCAGAGAAATATAGGATTATGTGATGAATTCTAAGGGCGTCACAAAGAGGGAGAATCTAACTCAGCCTGTGTGGCTTGAGCTGATTCAGGATCAATCACAAGTTCACTAATTGAACAGA
>NW_020174065.1:287900-348434 GCF_003031525.2 Neophocaena asiaeorientalis asiaeorientalis | reverse complement strand
GTTATCACTGTATTGTAATTATTTCATGTCTGTTTTTCCCATTAGATTATGATGCCTTAAGGGCAGTTCTGGTTTCTTTATCATCTTTTATTCCCAGGGCCTACCGCTGTACTGTAGTAGCAAATCAATAAATATTAAAGAATAAATGAGCAACGAAGTAGAAGGAAATTATTATAATCTCTGCTATAAATCATCTATCTATCATCCATCTATCTAATCTATCCATCTACCTATGGAAATCTATTTCTGACTAGGGAGTCTGAATTTAAGCAAAAGTATCACATAAGATCTCTCTTATATGGCATTTTAAAATTATACAATAAATTTCAATCACTGAGCAGCTCTTTTCTTTCTTACATACTATTAGGGAGAGTCTCTAATTTTATAATAAAGGATGGTGATATAGTGGGGAAATGTCACTGAATCCTGCATAGTATTGACAAAAATTTTTAAATATGGATATAATATATATGAAAATAACACTGTTGAATTCTGAACACAAATTTTCAATTCTAAAATGTTGTCTAACAATAAGAATACTCTATTTATAGGACAGATTCCAACTGTGAAACAGAAGACACGGGTGACAGATTTTGGTACTCTGAGAAAGTGATGATGCAACCCCATGTGGAATGGCAAGAACATCAGAGAAGGAGACAGAACTTTTCAATTTTTAATTGGAAGGGATAAAGGCAATTTGTCTTTCCCCAGTGGAACTGCTAGAGTGGAATGGATAGAATGATTTAGGAAGAAGTACGGGGCAGCAAGTCTTCAAACAAAGATGAGGCGAGTGGCCATCTAGGTGTATGTGGTTAGTAAGCTTGGAAAGAAACCAGACTTACAGCCTTGTGTAAGCTACTGTAGATTAGAAGAGGCAGCAGCTACCACAGAATCGGATACAGAGGTTGGAAAGGAGTCGGAATAGGGCAGGAGGAGTGGCAAAGTGCCTGTCTAAGGATTGTGACACTTGGGCAATAATGCCAGGCGATAGCAGCCGCTCAGTAGCAACACAAACAGAAAAGTCAGCCACCAGAGGCTCCTGCATGGTGTGTCAACGCTGTGCTAAGGCTAAGGCCAAAGGCACTCTGGTTACTGCCGTCAGGTAGAATGCTATTTACTATACAAAAGGGCTTCTAAGGCCAATCCCTCTTGGCACTGAGACAGGAACCAGAAGTAATACGGCAGTACAGGGGAGCTGGGAATAAAGTCATTAAAATAGTGGGAGTTCATTAAGAAAGGACTATGAGTCAGGACACTGCTGGTACTACACCCAGATTCCTTCCCCGCTTGACTTGTGTGCCCCTATGTCCCATCTTCTGTGTGCTTTGTTTTTGATGGCTCCCACCTGAGACCTTTCTCAAAGCATTGCCTGCAGAGAGCTGGAAGTACCTTCGAGTTTAGGCCCCATACCACCCCCTTAGCCAGTGACTGACTGTTAGGGTAGTATGAAAGCCCAGCTTTCCCACCTTATAGTATGACAAACTCTGAGTTATAATGTAAGCTCCAGAGCTTGCTGTAGGATCAGACTGAGTGGGACTTCACCTGAAGTCATACCTTTGTTTGGCTTTGTCTATTCTGATCTCCCCTATTCCCTTTTCCAGTTTCTCTCAGGACCACTTCCTAAATAAATCAGTTGCACTTAAATCTTTATCTTAGGGTTTGCATTTAGGAAACTTCACTTCAGACAATTGATTTCATAGCCACTGAAAAGAGAGTTGCCTGTATCCCTTTACAATTCTAACATAGAATCAGGAATAAAGTACAATGGGAGCACAAGAAAATGACACCTACGTCTTCCTCGGGAATCACAGAAGGCTTGACAGGAAAGGGAATGTTAAATCATAGTTTTGAAATATACAAAGGAGTTTCCCAGATGAGATGGGAAAGATATCTTTTGTCCTTAAATCGATCTATTTATCAGTGGTGAAAATAATATTAACTAATACCTATCTGTAGTGTGTTATTAAGTGCCTGGTGCTGCATTAAGAATATTACTTTTTAATCTTACTTACTAAAATGAACATATGGAGCATGTATAATCACGATGAGAATGTGGAATCCAAAAGGTCTAGTAATTTGTTCAAATCATATAACAAGTCATCACCAGACCTTGGACTTGAACACAGGTAATTTGGCTTTAGGACTCACTTGAGTTTTGATCACTTTGCTATATTGCCTTCTTGGTAAACAACATTAAAATAAGAATTGTCTTCAATCTCATTTCCTCTACAGTGTCAAGGTTATGTTTTTCTTTTTCTTGCTGATCCATTTTAAACCCAGTCATGATGAAAATGTTTAATTCATATGTGGTTCTCTGTGTTAATATTTAGAATGTTATGGAAAGAAAAAAGGAAAATAAAAAATGACTGACTTTTAGGAGTCTGTCATTTGTAATAGAAGTAGAAAGAAGGTGTCCTTAAAGTTTTTAAAGGGAATCATATTTCAGGACAGGATCAATGGGAAAGACAGTTGAAAAGTTGGAGAGAGAGGACCTCTAAATTTGGAAAGCCAGAGTTCCTACACTTCAATATGATCTAAGATGATACTAGAGGCAGAATACTGACAGGTCAATACAAGTCTTGAAAGACTTTTCATTATTACTCTGAAATCTCACTCTTTTCTAGTCTTTCTTGATTATTTCATAGTAACAGTAATCAATCCCTATTTTTAAGCCAATTAAGCATAGATGAGAATATTATTTGGAATATCCTTTTCACCTTAGTTCTATATAGTTGGAGAAGCTTAATATTTATAGGCACCCCATTTCCCCTTATTTATAAAGCCCAATTTGTTCCCTAACCTCTTATCACCTTTCATCCCTTAACCCTGTGATGTTTTACTTTAGTTACCTGAAACTATATGTATTTTTTTTATTTCTGTGGTTTTATCTGTCTTCCTCACTACAATGGAAACTCAGTAAGAATAGGGATTTTGTCTTGTTCATCACTATATCTCTAGCATCTTGAGAAGTGACTGGTATATATAAGGTACTCAATAAATATTTGTTGAATCAAAGAATGAATGAATAATGACTGTGCCTAAGGATAATGCAAAGCACCAGGAAAAGAACTGCTATGCTTTCTTAAAACTTATCCTAAATCCTGAAACCATCCCATAGTAATGGTGGGTAGGGAAGCATTATGACATAATGGAGGGCATAAAAGATTTGCCCTCTTTAACTGGTTAAAGTCTTGGCATTCAAATTTATTAGCTGTTTAGTTTTAAGGAGATTTTTAACATTTCTGATCCTAAATGTTCTCACTTGTAAATGAGAATAAGAGTGACTGCATCATAACCTATGTATAGCACAGAGTTGCCGCTCATTAAATTTTAGTTCCCTCTTGTTATTTGAAGATGCAGAGACAAACTTTTAGAAAAGAAGTTTACTTGCTAAGAATTTTGAAAAGTTGTCCAGGGGTTAGAATAACTGATTCATTAAATTAAAAATACAACGGCTTTTAGAGAAATAAAAAAAAAAATGATTCCACAGTTACCAAGGTTACAGTTAGTCTGTTCTTAGTAAAATAGAACTTTCTCATGTTTGTCATATCTGTAAAAGTTTTCACATACCTTAAGATATCAATGAAAGTCAAGGATCAAGTGTTTTATTATTGTTTTAAATTTTTGTTTTATAATGAGCCAATAGCAAACAGCAAAAGCTAAAGATTACTTATATTCTGGGGACTATCAGTGAGACATGATGTGCATCTTACCCATAATGACAGCAAGGCAAGGTACTAACTTTGCTTCCATAAGGATCAGAATAAGTTTAATTTGGCTACTTATTCTTAAAGCCTCTCTATGAAGGATGCAGTTCCCAGTAAAGTTTGGGCTCTGCTGTAGCCTATTAATCATGTGATTACAGATGGGTATAGGCTATAGATGATGATGCCTTTGAAGACTGAAAATTAAGGAATGATCATGGTAGTGATGCTTTGGAGCTTAAACCAGGCCAAAACACTCTGAAAAACAGGACTTGGGATTGAACTGATGCCAGGAGAAGCTGTGATAAATAGAAATGCAGACAGAGACAGGTTGGCAATATTTATCTTCAGTGACTTCTGTGCTAGTGGATTCTGAAATATGAGGTATATAAATGAAAAGAAACTAAATTTAAATTGGTATTTAACTAGTAATCAACATTTACTCTTATTTTTATAATATAATTGAGGCTTATTTTAAAGAATATTTTTGTGCCATATATATCCAGAAAAGTGGTGACTTAATTATATTTAACTAAATAATAAGTTATCAAATGAACCTCAATAAACACAATCTTTAAATTTGGAAGATCTATATACATGATAAAATTTTGATAGGCTTAAATATATTCACCTCATCCTAAAGGGATTAGGCGATATAAGGTATGTTAAGTATTTGCTTTTGGAAACAAGTGATTCTTCCTGCTTATTTATTCCCTTTTTATATGACCAAATATTTAATACTTACAGTGTGATGTCTGAGGGTGTTCATCATCTCTTCCTATTCATTCATTTGTTCATTCATTCATCATTCAACAAAAATATGTGAGCACCTATTACGTGTCAGGTTTTGTATGAAGCACTAGAGAGAGATTATAAGTACGATGTGGTCCCTGCCCTCCAGGAGCCCACATTCTAGGGGCAGAGACAAGCACCTAAGCAAGTGCACTTAAAGGCTGTGGTGTATTTGCATTGTGTCAACTTAGCCAAGTTAAAATTATGTTTCTCAGGATTTCCTTCTCTTCCCAGGTCCACGTTAGCGTAGACTACAATACACATATCGTAGGAAAGCCTAAACAAAATGAAAAGACAATCTATGGAATGGGAGAAAATATTTGCAAATGATGCAACTGACAAGGGATTAATTTCCACAATATACAAACAGCTCATACAACTCAATATCAAAAAAAATAAACAACCCAATCAAAAAATGGGCAGAAGACCTAAATAGACATTTCTCCAAGGAAGACATACAGATGGTCAAAAGGCACATGAAAAGACAGATGCTCAACATGGCTAATTATTAGAGAAATGCAAATCAAAACTACAATGAGGTATCACCTAACACTGGTCACAATGGCCATCATCAGAAACTCTATAAATAACAAATGCTGGAGAGGGTGTAGAGAAAAGAGAACCCTCCTACCATGTTGGTGGGAATATAAATTGGTGCAGCCACTTTGGAGAACAGTAAGAAGGGCCCTTAAAAAACTAAAAAGAGAGTTACCATATGATCCAGCAGTCCAACTCCTGGGCATATATACGGAAAACATGAAAACTCTAATAGGAGAGATACATGCACCCTAATGTTCATAGCAGCACTATTTACAATAGCCAAGACATGGAAGCAACCTGTGTCCATCAACAGATTAAGGGATAAAGGAGATATGGTGTGTATACACACACACACACACACAGAGTGGAATATTACTCAGCCATAAAAAGAATGAAATATTGTCATTTGCATCAACACAGATGGACCTAGAGATCATCATACTAAGTGAAGTAAGTCAAACAGAGAAAGACAAATATCATATGATATCACTTATATGTGGAATCTTAAAAAATGATACAAATGAACTTACAAAACAGAAATAGACTTGCAGACACAGAAAACAAACTTATGGTTACCAAATGGGAAAGGGGGGGAGGGGGAGGGATAAATAGGAGTTTGGGATTAACAGATACACACTACTATATATAAAATAGATAACCAGCAAGGACCTACTGTATAGCACAGGCAACTACAGTCAGTATCTTGTAATAGCCTCTGATGGAAAAGAATCTGAAAAAGAACTGAATCACTTTGCTGTACACCTGAAACACAACGTTGCAAAACGTTGTAAATCAACTATACTTCAATTACAAAAAATAGTACATGCCATCTAGAATTGTTATGATGCTCAAATAAAATAACATGGGCAAAAGAAGATACATATTATGTGAGATTCAGAAGACAGAATTGAAGCAGCTGCCATCTTCATTTTTTGCTTTAAAGTTTGGTGTAGGACAGGAGCTCTGTTGCAGCTCCATTAAGCTTCTCTGTGAGCTCCCAGGATGGGTGTGGAGCCAGAGTTCTTAGAGAGCTTCTTCAACTTCTCTGACTCTTAGGCCAGAGGAATGTTTAGCTGCTTGATGATGATCATCAGCTTCTCCTGCAGGACACCCCCAATGTCAAAGTTGGAATCTTGAGGCAGTGAGAAATCAACCTAGGTTCTAGTAAGTTCTCATTAGTTCAAGCTCAGTTTCACAGATTCTACTTTATCCTTGCTTCCCCAGTATCTTCTTTTTTGACTGATTTCTCTGCAGACTTCAATCTCCAGACACAAAAATATACAGACTGTTTAATCTGCTCCCCCCAAAATCAGGGAAAGTAAAATCCCTTTATGAAATCCCTTGTCTGTCTGTCTGTTTATCGATCTCTGCCCCCACTCCTCTCTCTTTCTCTCTCCCCTCCCCCTCCCTGGGGGTTCTTATCTTATTGAACACTGATAGAAACACAGGCATATATACTGAGTACTATAAGAAGAAAGGTGAGTGAATGAGTAATTTTTCCTGAAAGGGGAAGAACAGTAAGGGTAAGGGTAGGGAAAGATTTCACTAAGAAAAATATTTGAGCTGGGCTAGAAGGATGAATGGGAGCTTGTTAAGTGAAAAATAGAGAGAAATTTATTTCACCAGACAGGAAATGCCATGGATAAAGACATGAAGTTGGGAATCATAGAACTTATTAGGGTGATGATGAAATGATTATATTTGAGTATAGGGAGCTGGGAAGCAGGGGAAGAGATATAATATCAGAAAGAGACAGGGTATGAGCAGAAAAAAACAAAGGGAACCCAAACTTTGAAGGACTGTATAGTAGAGATATAGGGGAGTTATTAACAAAGTTCACTGAGAAAATGAAAAAATCAGATCTCATACATATAAACTATTTAGTCAAATACACTAAACTTCTTAAGGAACATAAATTCTGTTTGCCTTCCTCACCACCCTTTACGTTCAATAAAGTCTCAATAAATATTTTATGATGATGTAACTCCTTATATTTACTTATTCAAATACCACCATCCAGCCTCCTTCTCAATAAAAACGCTCTGAAAGGCAGAAAGTGATATTTAGATCCATACAGCAATCTGTCTATAATGGATACCTATTTGAAATAACTTCAAATATATAGGAAATGGCATAGAGCTGTGGTTCCCAAACTGTGTGCCAACGTGTCACAGGGCAACACAGTAAACTTACAGGAACACCTTAGGATAGTTTAAAATTTCAAGGTAAACTCAGTGACACATGTGGGCTACCAGGTGGATTACATTCATTTTGACGATGTCATATCTTTGCAAAGCTGGCACTCTGGTAGTTGTGATAAAAAGCAAGTGCTGTGCAAAAATCAATGTGGAACAGGAAATGAGGGAGGCAGTGTCCAACTGGATTCCAAGGTTTGAGAAGTTGTACAGTGACCAACAGGCACATATATCCCACTGGTAAATAACTGATTATTTAAAATTATTTTTTCAACTTTTAAGTATTATAAAGTACAAATAAAAATATTATTCCAAACAACTACTAAGTTGTTAGGATATGAATACTTATTAAGTTCTTTGGACCTAACTGCTTAGTAAACAGAACTATTAAGTTTTTTTTGGGGGGGGGTTGGCTAGAGAGTCATGAAAAAATTACTGAGAAACTAAGGGCGCCACGAACCAAGAAAATTTAGGAACCTCTGTTCGAAAGACTACAAAACCGCAAAACGTGTGGTATAAGACAAAGTTGGGGCAAACATTTCAAACTGATCCTTGTAGGATTCAACATTTGGCCTAAAGTTGCTATTGTATTCCATAATTGCAGCATCTTACAGGAGCATGAATATTTCTCTGCTTGTCTAGCTTTTGATAGTAACTCTAGCTGTGAGCCCCTTATGTCACATTTTCCTTGGAGCAGAAGCCATGTGGAGAAAGAATACAGAGGATTTCAACAATTCAATGCACCAAATTTCTACAATGACAAAGTGAAGTGCATTACTGAAAAACTGCAAGTAACTAAAGCAGCTGCTTGATTTTCCATCTGATGCAAGTGGAAATGTTTAAGGTAGTTTCTACTCTTCTGCATGGCCATTTCCTACATCAACAAATAGTTATTACATTTAGTCTTTTGCCTTCTTATAAGCATGAACCTTTTATCCATCATGATCGGAATTCCAGATATCTGTTACTTTCAATGATGTTATTGGTTTCTAGATGAGTAATGATTCTCATTTGCATTAGTTTTCTTCTGTCTGCATTTCTTGATTGTGTTCACTCGAAGGGGGTGAACGGATGCTGTTTATTTTTAATGATATCCAGCTGTAATAAAAAGTGAATACCTATTTGCTTACTATGTGCCAGGCACTTTTCTAAGTATTTTATAAACATAGGCATTTAATCTTTATTGCAACACTGTGGTATGGGTATTATTTTTATCCCTGTTTTATGGATGAGGAAACTGAGGCACAGAAAATTTATGGAATTTTACCAAGGTGACTCACCTAGTAGATGATAGAATCAGTTTCATCTCACAGTTGACTGATGCCTGGACCACCATCTTAACCATTGTGCTAAACTGATTTCCTGCTGTGCCAGAATTCGGTAATCACTGTTTGGTAATCATTTTAGGAAAGTCATGCTGTTTAAATCTCACAATATTCCAGAGATTCAGAGATGCAAAGTAATGTCTCAAAAGCTCCAGGGATAGCTAAATCATGGAATCAAAGTTCTGTCTCTCAATTCTGTGCCATTTTGGCTATATCAATGGTTTCTGAAATGGGGTGAATTAAGTCTAACCGTAAGAAATTGCCAATATTCGTTCATTTTTACTTCAAAATCACAAACTCATATGGTTCAGCTTTCAACAATATGATCCATGGAGATCAGAAAAAATATGAGAAATCCTATTAATGTCTATTTTTAATTTAAAATGAAGAGTAAATTCAGTTTTATGAAGCTTTAATTTTTTACTGATAACGTGCCCTCCTCACACGTCAGAGTATCCTGCCCACAGTCAGTGAGGTCCTTGAGGGATGAGTTGTAGTTCTACATTGCAGAAAAATGGGGAGAGGCAATGACATTACTTTGTTTTCTTTCTACACATTGTACGTTTTAATGATGTATGCAACTTTCCATGTTATTGTATATTACCAATATGATTAATTAGCTAAACTATGACCTTTAAATAACAAAAATGTTTATAATACTTTGTAGTGAGGTGGAAAATGACCATGAAAATTACTAATTACTGTTTCAGAAATATGGAGAGGCTAGGTTATTTAGACCATCCTCTTAATGAAAACAAACTAAAGACATCAAAGTGCTGTTAAGAGAACACATTATGGGACAAAAATCTAAGAGGACATGGGAATCCAGAGAGACAAGCACAACACTGAATTTTCTTTTATTCTAGGCATCTATCAGTACCAGCTAACTTGAGCTTTTCTTTTAATGACTCAATAGGGAAAAGCAGGTAGAAACTATAAAATTTGGTGCCCATCTTAGTTGGGAATTATAGTAGACATTATTTCTATATTGAACTGGGACCATTTTACTCAGGGTAAGAGTAAGTCTCTTTGCCTCATACCAACACCACAACTGTTGACATATTTTCCCCCCTTCAGTATTTTAAGGACATGCATCCACTATCTTCTGGCTTGTGCTTCTTAATGAGCAGTCAGCTGTCATTTATATCTTTATTCATCTGTACTTTTTCTCTGGCTGCTTTCGAGATCTTACCTTGATTTCTAATTTTGAACAATCTGACTATGAAGTGCATTGGTGTTTAATATTTCTCATCTCTCAGAGGAATGGATAAAGAAGATGTGGTACATATATACAATGGAATATTACTCAGCCATAAAAAGAAATGAAATAGTGCCATTTGCAGAGACGTGGATGGACCTGGAGATTGTCATACAGAGTGAAGTCAGAGAAAAAACAAATATTGTATAATATCACTTATATGTGGGATCTAGAAAAATGGTACAGATGAACTTATTTGCAAAGCAGAAATAGAGACAGACGTGGAAAACAAACTTACGGTTACCAAGGGGGGAAGGGGGAGTGGGATGAATTGCGAGGTTGGGATCGACATATATACATTACTATGTATAAAACAGATAACTAATGAAAACCTATTGTATAGCACAGGGAACTCTTCTCAATGCTCTGTGGTGACCTAAATGGGAAGGAAATCTAAAAGAGTGGATATATGTATAACTGTTTCATTTTGCTGTACAGCAGAAACTAACACAACATTGTAAAGCAACTATACTCCAATAAAAATTAATTAAAAAAATAGTTCTCATCCCTCGGGTTCATTGAGATTTTTTCTTTTTTAGCATTTTTTACAATTTATTTTATTTATTTACTGTTGGCTGCGTTGGGTCTTCGTTGCTGCGTGCAGGCTTTCACTAGTTGTGGCGAGCAGGGGCTACTCTTGGTTGCGGTGCACGGGCTTCTCGTTGTGGTGGCTTCTCTTGTTGCGGAGCATGGGCTCTAGGCGCTCAGGCTTCAGTAGTTGCAGCAATGTGGGATCCCTGGTTGTGGCTCACAGGATCTAGAGCACAGGCTCAGTAGTTGTGGTGCATGGGCTTAGTTGCTCCACGGCATGTGGGATCTTCCCAGACCAGGGCTCGAACCCGTGTGCCCTGCATTGGCAGGCAGATTCTTAACCACTGCACCACTAGGGATGCCCCTATAGCTTTTTTTAAAAATCAAATTTGGAAGAATTTTGTCCATTACTGTTTAAAATGTTTCTTCCATCCACTTCCCTCTCCTTTGTGGACTCCAATTACACATATATTTGGCCTCTTGTAGTTGTCCATAGCTCACTGATGCTCTATTTATTTCTTTCAGTCATTTTCCTGTGTTTAGTTTTGGAGTTTCTACTGCTTAGTCTTCAAGATCACTGATCTTTTCTCCTGCATCGAGTACCTAATCTGCTGTTAATTCCATCTAATGTATTTTTCATCTAAAAATCATTTTTTAACTCTCTAGATGTTCAATTTTAGAGTTTTAAAATATATTCCATTTCTCTCCTTAACATGCTAATGCTCTGCTCTACCTTCTTAAACATATGAAATATAGTTATCATAATCATTTTAAATGTCCTTGTCTACTAATTCTATCATCAATGTCATTTCTGTTTCTGTTTCCATTGGTTGATTTTTCTCACTATGAGTCACATTTCTCTGATTCTTAGCATGCCTAATAATTTTTTATTGGATACACACATTGTGATTTTTACCTTCTTGTGAGCTGGAAGAAGGCATATATTCTTGAGGTTTGTTTTGTCTGGAGCACAGTTAAATTATGTCAAAAGGGTCTGATTCTGTTAAGTTTTATTTTAAAGCTTTGTTAGGTAAAACCAGAAAAATGTTTATTCTGGGGTTAATATTTCTCTGCTAATAAGGTACTAAGTTATCTTGAATACTCTACCTGATGCCTTAGGAATAATAAGGTTTTTCCACTGTTCTGGTGGGCACGTGAACTATTCCAGGCACTGATGGCTCTTTCCCTGGCCTTGGCTATTTCCTCACACACAGATGCTCACCAGTGTTCAGATAAAGACTGGAGGAGAATCCTCTGTAGGACTCGGGAGCTTTCTCTTTAGTGGTTATCTCCTCTCTGTTTCTCTACCCAGCAAACTCTAACCACCTTTACCTTCCCGGATTTTAAACTCTGTCTCCTCAACTAAGAGAGAACAGAGGTTCTGTTTGGGTTCTCCCTCTCTGCACTGTGGCCTTCAAACTTTCTCTAGGCAGTGAGTTTGGACTATCTCATTTATTTCTCTTCCTTCAGAGATCACTTTGCTGTGCTGCCTGTCATACAATGTCTGAAAACTGTTGTTTGATTAATTTTGTTCAGTAATGTAGCTGTTTAAGTTGAGAGGGTAAACTGGCCATAAACATAAGCTTGAATATGCTTATTATATTTTCTAAAAACTCATAATTGTGAAAATATCAACAAGGAACAGATAACTATATAAAAAAACCCAGCAGGTTATAGATAATAATCAAGTATGATTCCTAGAAAAGAAAAATAATATAAGCAAGTTTAAGATCTTCATGAACAAGTTTACCAGCAGACATGACTGAAGAGAAAATTAGTAAATTGTTGATAATTTAGAAGAAATTATAGATGCAGTATCCATTTGCAGGACAGAGTTTCTATTTAGGTGTAAAATGTGAAAACAGAAGGGCATGCAAGGTTGTGTGTGAAGGTTTAACATACATTTAATTACAATGTCAAGAAGAGAGAAGGAGAAGAATGTGGCATAGGCAATACATGAAGATTTAAATACTGAAAAAATTCCAGAACAGAATGAAGACATCATTCTACAGACTTAAGACTGATGAACTTCTCAAGGGATAAACACTGGAAGAATCCACAATTAGACACATCAGAGTAGAAATGCATAACTATAAAGACAAAGGGGAAATATTAAGAGCAACATATTAAAAGGAACATCAAGTATATAACAGTTAGAATGACTTCTACAGCGAAAACACAGAAAACAGAGACAGTGGAATAATATTTTCAGTGTGTTAAGATAAAATAACTGCTAACCTAGAATTGTATCCAGGGAAAATAATTTTTAAGAGTGAGGTTAAAATAAAGGCATTTTCAAATTAAAACAAACAAATAAATATAAACATGGGACAGTTTACCAACAGCAGATCCTAATTTCCTAGATAAATTCTAAGAAAATTACTTCAGAGTGAAGAAATATAACGTTGAACAGAAGTTCTAAGATACAAAAATAATGAAAACTGCAAAAAGTGGTAAATGTGTGGTTAAATAATGAATGGTGACTAAATAAAGTCATCATAATTATGTCTGTGTCTCATACAATTACAAATTAGAACTAAAATATAGGCAAATAACAACATGTTAGTAAGGGTGTTAGTGGAATTAAGTTGTTTTAGAGTACTCAAATTTTCTAGGAGGAAGGTAAAAGCAATGATATATTTTATAATTTGATGCATTTGGCATATTATTGTCATTTCTAGGGTAACAACAGAACAGAAACACACTGTATACTTTTCAAGTGAGTTAATGAAAAGTAAGGAAAAATAAAGATATTAATGCACACACCCCCAAAAGATAAGAAAAGAGAGAAACATAAATGAAAAACAGGTGGGAAAGATATAAGGTACAAAAAATGTAGGTATAGCCAATCCCATCTATCAAAAATTACATTGAATTAGATATACTAGCTGCACCACTTAAAAGGCAAAGATTGTCAGACTGGAAAAATAATTAAACCCAACTATATGTTGTTTTTAATAAATTCATCTAAACATAAGTTTCCAAAAGGTTGAAAACAAAATAATAAAAAATAAATTAGCATGCAAATACCAAATTCAAGAAAGCCTAATACCTGTATTAACAGACTTATTTGATAGACTTATATTTATTATTTTTATTTTTTATTTTTTTGGCCGCAGCACACGGCATGTGGGACCTTAGTTCCCAGACCAGGGATTGAACCTGCGCCCCCTGCAGTGGAAGCACTGGAAGTGTGGTGTCTTAACCACTGGACCACCATGGAAGTCCCTGAAATAGACTTTTAAAGAAAAGTCATATTCCATTACGGGTCACATCATTATAATAAATGATGTATTTATGACAAAATTATAAAAATAATTTTATAAATACTTAATAATATAGGTTCAAAACATATAAAGCAAAAATCAATGAGAGAAAATAAACAAAAATACAATCATAGTGAAAAATTTCAAAATGCATTGGTCAAAAACTGATAAAACAAAGAGAAACACCAAGAATATAGACTTAATTATGATTAACAAATTTTAACTAATGGAAATATATAGTACTTGTACCCAATAGTTGAAGAGCATTCATTCTTTTCAAACACAAATAAAACATTTTTGAAAAATTGACAATTTTGTGCCATAATTTTTTCTATCTGTTTCAAAGGTTTGACAAACCACACAGAGCATGCAATTAAACAAGATCTTTAACAGTGATGACAACAAAACTAATATACTCCCATATGTTCTATTGATTTATTTATTATTAAACATCTTTATTGGAGTATAATTGCTTTACAATGGTGTGTTAGTTTCTGCTTTATAACAAAGTGAATCAGCTATACATTTACATATATCCCCTCCCTCTTGCACCTCCCTCCCTCCCACCCTCCCTATCCCACCCCTCTAGGTGGTCACAAAGCACTGAGCTGATCTCCCTGTGCTATGTGGCTGCTTCCCACTAGCTATCTGTTTTACATTTGGTAGTCTCCCATATGTTCTAAATCCACTAATCCAAGAAGAAAATTGTAATAGAATTCAGAAAATATTTTGAGGTAATAATTAACAGTTTAAACCAAAACAGGTGAGATGAAGCTGAAGAATACTTAGATGGGAAGATATAGTTTTAAATGTGTATATTACAAAAGAAGGTAATTAATGAACTAGATCCAAAGACGTTAGAACAGCAAAATAAACTCAAAGAAAGCACGAAAAAAGGAGAAGAGAAGAAAATGATGGAACAGAAAATACACATACAACATGGTATCAATGAAATCAAAGGTTGGTTCTTAAATTGACAAGCCTCTGGAAAGCCTGACCAAGGAAACAAGAGATCAGGCAAAAATAAACAATATCTATCTAAATCACACATTATCTGTTCAAGATAAAGGCAACATATTAACAATATGTGAGAAAATAACTATTTTTCCAGGAACAAGCATGCTATGTAGAGCTCATTTTGATAATGATATTTGGAAAATTTTCCTTTGATATGTGTGTGTGTGGGGGGGGGTTACTCACAATATGTCACCTATAAAAAAATCCTCATACCTTCATGCTTAAAAAATTTTCAGCAGAAACTATGACTATTCGGTAGACAGAATTAAAATCAGTATTATGGTCAATAAGTGGAAACTAATATCTTGCTTTCATAAGCACAACCAGTGATCTCATTTAGGTTTCAATAACTCTGTGAAATATATTTTTCTACTCACTAGATGGCAATGCCATCTCCTCCTTTCTCTCCATTATGACAACCAAAAATGTTCCCAGATATTGCTGAACCAGGCTGAGATATTACCCCAGGCTGAAAACCACTGAGCTACAATAATGTTGATTTCAGCACTGTTTCTAAAAACTAAAAAATTAAAAATAATATAAGCATTCCCAAGTAGGAGTGGATTAACAAATTATTACAAATTCACAAAGTGGCAGACTATTCGATCTTTAAAAAACTAAGTTATAGAAGAATATGCAGTGATAAGGAAGACCTTTCCCATATATTGTTAAGGGAAGTTGTTACATTACAAAACATTATTTTTTATAATGTGTGTGTGTGTACTGACAAAAAAACCAACACTTAATGGGCAAATGTAAACAGTACCTTAGGTGTAACTAAACTCTGTGAACTCCCTGTAAACTCTTTAGGTGATAAAGTCAAAACTTTTTTTTTTTGCTGTTTGTCTACATTTTAAAACATTCTGCAGTGACAGTGCATTACTTTTATAGTAAGAACACAAACAATATGTTTTTGTTATTGCCTTTTAAAACTATAACTTGAAAAAGAATTTCCCAAAGATATGACAAAAGAAAGAGCTACTTTGAGGTAGCATATCAATTTGTAGTTCCAATCGAATCATATTAACAAGATAGCTGCTCACAATACCTAATCATAAACTGATCTTATTTGGAGATGATATTCTGGAAGGTATGGGCTGAAGTTTTAGTGACGCACATCAGGTTAAGCAGGTTGCCTGCCTCCCTGCTTTCCTGACTTCCTGCCCGTGTTCCCTTCCTTCCTTCTTTCCTTCCTTTTTCAAAAGAAAAAACTGTCCAATACCTTGTTTCTTTTACATTTTCTTCTTATCGTTTCTGAATCATGTAAAGCACTAAATGTTATCGTTTCTGAATAACGTAAAGCACTAAAGAGTCTCATTCATTGGGGTTTTGTTCTCCCAACAGCCAGAAGTGAAAAGGTTAGCAAATTGAGTACTTAAAAAATTATCAATAGGTCCATTTTACCTTTATCCTGAACACCTGTGAAGAGTACCTACGTATACCTAAAACAAGACCACACCTAACATGGGATGTGAATCACATAGTATCCAAGCTAGTATCATTTATAGTATAGCAACCTTGCTTCCTTGGTTGAAATTCTATTTTTTTCCTGCCTTTCAGACATTTTGCAAAAATTCATTCATACATTTCCTTTCCTAAATTTTACAGCCAGATGATAAGAGCAGAATCTACTTTTCAACCTTGATTTTATTTAGCAATGACTGGATCCATGTTTCTTTCAAATGCTCACAATCACTGCTAACTGCATTCTGAGAGCCCTGGTGGGTCTGACTATTTAATCATCTTGATTTCTCAGGTGGTCATCTTCTTAGCCTTTACTTGCCATAACTTCCTCAAGGTCTGCTTGAATAGCACCAGTTCTAATAGCCCCTCAAGATGACTATGGGCTATTTAATTACAAATAGAAAAATTGAGCCTGTTAGCATGAAGTAAAAGAGCAACAATTCCCTCACCTGTATCTCCAAGGGACACACAAATCTTTAAATGTTATGTGGGAGGCCTCCACATAAATGCAATATATACCGCTTCTAAAATCACAGCTACCCCCAAAGACATTTAAATCAAACTGCACTAACATCTGGTTTTCTATAAATCAAAATCTTAGATGCTATGTTTAAAGGACCATTTGCCTTTTAAAAGGAGAACCTTAATGAAGGAAATAGAGTAAATTTAAAAATTGCAGGCTTCATCTGGAAACATTCCCCTGATAACCTCCCCATACATTTATTCTCATGACATACCTTTTCAGTCCAGGAGATGCTGACCTGTTTTGGATAACTTGTAAATCTCTTTCCTTTGGAGCACAGACAAGATGACTCTCTTGTATTTAGCAAAAGGATATAGATCTTGGATTGAACTGGGGTAGACTTTACCTTCATCAGCAACGTGCAAGCTTACTTCATTGCTGAAATATCAACAGTGTCCACAGTAACAAGCTTCCCCAGTCTTCAAATTTATCATTTAACAAAGTCAAAAAATTTAAAAAGAAACAACAAAACTTCTGCCTATGATAGACTCAGACTATGTGGTATGATTATTATTGAAATTTACTTCAACAGACTCAACTTTATTCTCTGCCTTTTTTTTTTTTTTTTTTTTTTTTGGGGTCCTTTTTTTTTTTTTTTTTTTGCAGTGCCGGGCCTCTCACTGTTGTGGCCTCTCCCGTTGTGGAGCACAGGCTCCGGACGCGCAGGCTCAGCGGCCATGGCTCACGGGCCCAGTCGCTCCGCGGCATGTGGGGTCTTCCCAGACCGGGGCACGAACCTGTGTCCCCTACATCAGCAGGTATACTCTCAACCACTGCGCCACCAGGGAAGCCCTAGATGTTACTTTTAATAGCACTTCTTTCTCATAAAAGTTTTCTGCACCTGGGAATGTTATTTATTCCGGGCTAGAGTTCCCTTACTATTTTTCTCGTACTCAACTCTTAGACTGCACAGTGTAGTTACTAAGGGCACAGCCTCCAGGATCAGTCCGCCTCTAAAAGCTGTGTAAATTTCGAGTAAGTTAAAGTCTCTGAGCTTCAGGGCAATATTCTAGAAATGTAGGATAAGGACAGTCTTTATTTCATGTGATTTTCTGTGGCTTAAATGAAATTAGTTCATTTAATGCTTTTAACTGAGGTCCTGGCACCCACTGAACAAGATATAAATATTACTTAGTATTACTGAAAGGTTTTTATACTCAATAAATGAAATTATATTAGTTTCATTCCCCACTTTTCACTCATTTATCCCAGAATATGTAGAAGAGATATTCCCATTATAGTTTCTCATGTTACTTTCATTTCATTTCAATTCTTCCACTTATTCCAGAACTTGGAAATCTTGTGCTTTTCATTCACCTTTATATCCCCAACGCCTGGTACAAAACCTCATGCATAGTGGGCACCAAACACATATTAAATGTAATTGTTCCATTATCCTATTTGGTACTTTTTGAGTAGCTCTGCTTACATACATCAGCTGTTATTATTCTAGTATTTCTATTTGTAACTTTCATGAGGGTTGGTATATATTCACAGTTTGTTAATTCTCCACCATCTCTAGAGAACGCTACCAAAATGATGGTAAATAAATACTGATGACTAAAAAAACGAGTGAGTAGGAATTCATGAGGCAATGAGAAAAGGAAAGCATATTCTACGAGTCAGGAATGGATGCAGAAAGGCCTTATGTCATGAGGGGCAAGGGTCATAGGTTTAGGATGGAAAGGTTGGTAGAGACACGTGAAGGATTTTGCTTTCTCCTATAGGAAGCACTGAAATGTTTTAAGCGGTAGAGGGATGTGATCAGATCTGTATTTCTGATAGACATGGAAGATCACTCTGGCTATAATATAGTGAAAAACTGGAGGATACAATAGTGGATCACGGCAGATCTCTCAGAGGCAATTGCAGTGGTCTAGTCTATAGATGATGATAGTCTCATGTAGGCCGATAGCAGCAGACTTAGAGAACAAAGTGTTGGATTAGGTAAGAGGAATGAGGAAGAGGAAGATTTCAAAAATGGCCCATAGGATAAATTATCCTTGAATTATTTGTGTGGGAATAGGTTAGGGGGTTCTAGATGCTTTCAGAGACAAATGGTAGTGTAGGAAAATGGACACCATTTCCATTATAAGGGAAAAGGACAAAGAATAGTTGAGGATACTGGTAAATTTGTAAGTTTGGAGGCAGGAAGGTAAATGTGTTCCCATCTGTAATTTCTATATTTAACATGAAGAGAGAGGTAAATTTAACTCCTGGCATTGAAGAAGATCATGGTGAGGTGGTAAGTTTAGTAAAGTGGAAAAGGTTGGAAATTACATTTGAAAATAAGGATGCACAGGGCTTCCCTGGTGGCACAGTGGTTGAGAGTCCGCCTGCCGATGCAGGGGACACGGGTTCATGTCCCGGTCTGGGAAGATCCCACATGCCACGGAGCGGCTCGGCCCGTGAGCCATGGCCGCTGAGCCTGCGCTCCGCAATGGGAGAGGCCACAACAGTGAGAGGCCTGCGTACCGCAGAAAAAAAAAAAAGAGAACAAAATAAATGTTTGGAAAATTTCCTAAAATATATGATTTTTCACACCTTGGAAAATAAATAAAAATAAATCAATATTGCATTTCATTTTAGGTATTATGTTTTGATCTAGAATGTATTGTTATGTATGAACTGGAGTCAAAGCAAACTTTAGTTGGTTGGTAACACCTGATGATAAAAATGTTTTCATTTTTAAGTATAAACTTTGATTCCCTGTGTAAACTAAAACAAAAGGGGCAATAACAATTGTGATCCTGCTTATTTCAGCATGATTTGTGAATAAATAAGTTAACAAGACAAAAAAAATCCTTCTTTTGATTTTAAAAACCTTTGTACTACTGTAGTTCAGCTCATATATTTTTGGATGCTGCTTTAATCCAGAACTTGAGTCCTAAGTCATTCTTGTTAATCTATCAACTGAGAAATTGGCAGCAGCAAACAAATCATGGTTTGAGATGCATAACTAACATAATACGCATCCCTTGTATACTATATGTATCTAAGGGAAGAACATCAAGACATTAAAAAGATTCTGCTCAGCAACAAGATTAGGGGAAATTAGCCATTTGGGTCACTTTCTTCCTCATCCTCTACTTCTAACAAAGTGGCCTTGGATCATTGTTTAAGTGCCTCTGCTCAATTAGCCTACTCTTTGAAGGGGTCAGAAAATAATATAAAAAATAATTACTCTGGTTAAATTAGGAGCCACCTGGAAAAACTGGCTAACTACACAGATTTTTTCAAAAGACAGGTTATTAAATGTCTTCAGTTTTCATTTGCTTATGCCGTGATAAAAATCAACCTCAGTGCCTTACAACAGCTAATGTTTCCTTTTCACTTATGTTACGTTTTGGCTGTGGTGACCGAGGCTCTGCTCCATGTGTCTTCTTCATTCCAGGATCCCTTCTGAAGGATCAGCCCCTATACAGAACATGTATTTCTCATTTCAGAGAGAAAAAGGAAGGACTGAAACACACAAAGGTTTTCTTTCTCCTTCTGCTCAGTTGTAAAGCATAACCAGTCCACTGGCATTATACCGGCCAAATCAAGCGCCCAAACCTTACATCAATGGGGAAAGCACATACACCCTTCTCATGGGACATTTCTGAAAACCTCATGGCAATGGGCAGGGATGTATATTCCTCTAACAGAGGGGGAGAGATAATTGGTAAATCCACCACACTTGGTAAAAGTAAATGCAAGAATGATTGAAGGCCCTAATTATGAAACAAGAAGAAAAAGTAAGATCAAACTCTCCTCTACTGAAAAATAATACATTGGATAGAAAAAGGCAACTATTTATTTTCTATAGAATGACACGGAAAACAAAGTCAGAAAGATTACAGGAATTGGTAAACCTCTGCCATGCCAATGACCGCAAAAATAAACCATAGAGTCAGACAAAATAGAACACACTTTATCATACCAATTAGTCACTGGAGACAAAAGCCAAATGATCAACTCATTAGATGTCCAACAAACATGTACTAAATTCAACATTTGTTTTTAATAATAACTATTTGTAAATTAAGAATAGAAAGATACCACCACAGCATGATAAAGTATATATGTCTCAAACCAAGAGCTAAGAACATATTAAATATTGAACACAGAGGCAATCAATCCCACTGAAGTCAGAAACAAGATTAAGGATGCCTTCTATCCCTACTGCATTGCAATTTTCTTCCAGAATATCTATCCACCACTGTACGTTAAGGGAAAGAAATGAGGTATAAGTACTAGAAAGGTGGGGGAAAAAATCACCATTTGAAGAAAATATCTATGTAGAAATTTAAGAGAAGAAACTTCCAAAACTTTAGAATAACAATAAATCTCAACAAAGCACCTGATTACAAAATAATTATACAAAATTAATACAACCTCTATAAAACAATAGTTAAAATATAATAAGATCTTTTATTAACAATATGCTCTGAGTACCCACTGTATCCACACCACATTCTTAAGCAAGCATTCAAAACACAGTTTGCCATGCTTTATTTATACCACATGCCTTCATTTCCCTATCCACAGAAAATCTGATCAAAGCAGTCATGCATAAAGGAGCCTCGGTCTGCCGAAATGAGGTGATCTTTATTTGTTATCTCTGAAGCAACCAGATTCTCTCTATTAATGTGAACACACCTAGGGATACAGTCACTAGAACACCTCAGGAGCTGAGACACACAACAGAGAGAAGGAAATCTGTATATTCCAAAAGGCAGAAAGGGAGAGGAGAAGCAGAGACGGGGAGGAAGATTCAGGCAGAGAAGCTGACCTGGAGGAGCTGAGTCACTTACGTACTGCACTGGTAGAGCTGTTTTGTCATTCTATTTGGTCACTAGTCTATTTCTAGAAGGCCTGATTGGAAAAGCTGTGAAAATGTGGAAATAGAACTAAAAACAGAAGGCATTCTGAATGTAGAACCACGTCTTACAACCTAATATTGCCGAACACAGATGCCATTTGCAATAGCAACACAAAATATTAAAAACCAAGTAAAATGTCTATCAATAAAAGACCTATTTAATGAAAAATGATATTTTAAATTCAAGAATACTTGAACAAATGGAGAATTATGTAACAAAGCAGAGAAAATTCAATATTCAAAAATGTCAACTGGACAAAAAATAATTTATGACTTTAAAATGCAATTTTAATCAAAATATCAATGGGATATTTATTTATTTATTTATTTTTTTAAACATCTTTATTGGGGTATAATTGCTTTACAATGGTGTGTTAGTTTCTGCTTTATAACAAAGTGAATCAGCTATACATATACATATGTTCCCATATGTCTTCCCTCTTGCGTCTCCCTCCCTCCCACTCTCCCCATCCCACCCTTCCAGGCTGTCACAAAGCACCGAGCTAATATCCCTGTGCCTTGCGGCTGCTTCCCCCAGCTATCTACCTTACTACGTTTGTTAGTGTGTATATGTCCATGACTCTCTCTCGCCCTGTCAAAGCTCACCCTTCCCCCTCCCCATATCCTCAAGTCCGTTCTCCAGTAGGTCTGCGTCTTTATTCCTATCTTACCCCTAGGTTCTTCATGACATTTTTTTCCCTTAAATTCCATATATATGTGTTAGCATACGGTATTTGTCTTTTTCTTTCTGACTTACTTCACTCTGTATGACAGACTCTAGGTCTATCCACCTCATTACAAATAGCTCAATTTCATTTCTTTTTAAGGCTGAGTAATATTCCATTGTGTATATGTGCCACATCTTCTTTATCCTCAATGGGATATTTAGAAATGTGAGAAAACTGTTTTAAATTTCCTCTGAAAAGTTTAAATAGATGAGCTACTTCCAGGAATATATATTAAAGGAATACTCAGGTGCAAGACATATGTATGAGGATATTAATCATGGCATACTTTAAAACAGTAAACTCTGAAAATATCTAATATGTGTAAATAGATTATGGTATATCCATACTAAGGGAAACAACTAAGTCATTATAATCTTGTCAAAAATACTTAGTTACAGTGGAAAATGTTCATGATATACTTAAAATTAAAGAGGTCTAGGGCTTCCCTGGTGGCGCGGTGGTTGAGAGTCCACCTGCCGATGCAGGGGACACGGGTTCGTGCCCCGGTCCGGGAGGATCCCACATGCCGCGGAGCGGCTGGGCCTGTGAGCCATGGCCGCTGGGCCTGCACGTCCGGAGCCTGTGCTCCGCAATGGGAGAGGCCACAGCAGTGAGAGGTCCACGTACCACAAAAAAAAAAAAAAAAAAATTAAAGAGGTCTACATATTAAGTACACATTTAAAAAAACACTATCCGTCTGTCAGGAATACTTATCACTCAAGTTTACAGTCCAAAGTATTAATGCTGGTAATTAGATTGCAGGTATTTTTATTTTCTAATTTGTACATTTTTGAATTTTCTAAAATGTCCCTACTGAAAATATATTATTTTATGATGAAATAATACATGCTATTATAATGTTACAAAAACCCAACTCAGCAACAAGAACTTGAAACAGAGCATAGCAAATAGTAGAGCCGAATATGTGTTTTAGAATCAATGAATGAATGAATGGCCAAGGTAATTTTGAAAAAAGACACTTGTGCTGATGGATGGTGAAGTTCATGCTACAAATGTAACATTTTAGCCACAATTTATCACAGAAATGAATGTAAAAGTAATCAGTTAATTGAAATAAAATTAAAGAATCAGCAACAAACCCAATATAAAATATTTTAGTACATGATACATGTGAAATTTCCAGTGAAAATATTCATCGAGGAAATGGACAACTATTCCCTAAGTTGTTCTGAGACAACTGGTTAAAATTTGGGGGGAAAAGATAAAAAAGAACTCTATATCCTATGTCATGAAGCACCATAAACAAATTTAACAGGAAAAGACAGATTAAAAAAAAATTTGCGACAGTTTTAACTACCTTAATGTATACAGGTTTGATTTTTTTTTCTGGAAAAGAAAAGAAAAATGCACTACTTATAAAAATTGGTTATTGGTTTTAGAACATCAATAAACAACTCACAATGAAAAAATAAAAGTAGATAATGATAATATATTATTAAATCAAGGGAAGACAAATTGTAACAATGATACCTAATTTGTGCCTCTGAAAAGATTTTTTTTTTTAATTGGTAACTCTACTGCCTAGGCTGAATCATTTATGGGATTTAAATGGCTATACTTTTTTGGGAAGTAACTGGTCTGTGTGTATCAAAAGCTTAAAGTGGGACCTAGTGATTCAAGTTCTAGGAATATGGAAGGATCAAAGATTCAAACCAAGATTTATGTACAAGTGTGTTCATTATGCTGCTACTCATAATAGCAAAAAAACAGGAAACATTATTAACATAGGAAATTAACTTAAAACATTAATAAATTATTTCTATGATATACACTACTATAAAAATCACATTTTAGAAGAGGATTAACTAGAGTGAAACATGCCTACACTATATTATCAAATATAATCTTTGGATTATAAAATAATATCTACAAACCAAATTTCTTTAAGAAAAAATTTATATTTTGTGTACCTAAGAAAAATCTGTGTAAACAACTGGCTATCAAAATGTTAATACTTATCTCTGGATGGTAGGGCTATAGGGTTTTTAAATTTTTCTCTTTTAAATTTAAAATTAAAAATTTTTCTCTTTCATTCAATTATAACTATCCCAAATTTTCCTTAAATAATATATTTACATTCATAAGATAAACTACTTGTTATATCTCTCGTTTCAGGGAATTTCTACTGTGTTAATTTTTTCATGAAACATTCTAATTTATAACACTTTTCTTTTATTTCCATCCCACCTTCTCTTCCCCTTCACACTCTACTTTATTTGGCTATGTTTGTTACAGACTGTGTTAAGCTTCATTAAAGTCTATCTTCTTTTTAGTTGTAAGCTACTTAAGTGTAAAGGCTATGCAGTCTGTGGCTGATATTCCATCACTTTGTATATAAACTGTACATACTCAGTAAATATAGGTTGAATGTATGAAGATTACAAAGTATGGGAACTGGATACTGATCATTCAGGCACCAGGTAAAGTAAAGAAGTTGATTCCTTATGGCTAAATTGACTCACTTTGAGGAAATGTATCACCCATAAATCCAGGAAAAATGGGTTATCCCTTCATTTATGTTCCCACAACATGTAGTACATTCTGTTTTATAAAGATTATCATATTAGTTTTGGACAATCTTTCTTGAGACTGACTTCTCATCTATCTTATATGTCCTCATACCTGTAGCATCAAGGGACATGTGCCCCATCACAGATGTTCAATAAATCCTTTTCTTTTGAAACCACTTTACTGAGATATGATTTACAGACAAAAATCTGTACCTATTCAACATATATAACTTGATGAGTTTGGAGATAACTATATACACACTTAAAACCATCACCATAATCTATGCCATAAATATATCTATCACCAGCCAAACCTTCCTCCCATCCTCTTAATTTATTATTATTATTATTACTAGTGATAAGAACATTTAACATCTACTCTCTCAGTAAATTTTTAACTAAATGATACAGTATTATTAACTATAGGCTCTATGCTATACAGTAGATGTCTAGGACTTATTCATCTTGCATAACTGAAACGCTGTACTCTTTGACTAATAAATCCTCATTAACCCCTCCCCCCAGCCCCCGGCAACCACCATTCTACTCTCTGAGTCTATGAATTTGACTATTTTAGAGTTCTCGTATCAGTGCAATTATGTAGTATTTGTCCTTCTGTGTCTGCCTTCGTTCATTTAGCATAATGTCCTCCACGATGATCCACGGTGTCACAAATGGCAGGATTTCCTTCTTCGTAAAGGCTGAACAATATTCCACTGCATGTATATACCACACTTTATCCATCTGTCCACTGATAGATACTTAGGTTGCTCCCATGTCTTGGCTATTGTGAATAATGCTGCGATGAACATGGGAGTGCAGGTACCTCGTCAAGAGCCTAACTTCAATTTCTTTGGATGTATACCTAGAAGTGGGATTGCTGGATCATATGGTAGACCTATTTTTCATGTGTTTTAGAACTTTATACTGTTTTTCATAGTGGCTGCACCAATTTACATTCCACTCAACAGTGTATAAGGTTCTCTTTTCTCCACACCCTCACCAACACTTATCTGTTTTTGTTTTTTTATAATAGTCATCCTAACATATGTGAGGTGACATCGCACCACACTACATGCTTTTTAAAGGAATGAATAGATTTAACTGTGGAAAGAAGACTATGGAAAATGGAAGCAGAGTTACAGCAAAGTAGAAAGGATCCTGGGGCGGTAAGATTTCTTTCTCTTCTTCTATAAATTAATCATAGGACCTTGTATAAGTCACCTCACTTCTTCTCTGTTAAGAGAAGCATTTGGATTAGATGATTTTTAAAGCTTCTTTCAACTTTGACAATCTGGAATCCTAACAATGGGTTGAACATCACTGAATATTAAAATGGACCCTGGGCTTAGGGTTAGACTTTTCTATTTATTTTGTAAGTTTTTTCTTTGCTACAGTGGGATTTTCCCCTAAGTGTTAGGACCCAAACATTCCAACTATTCAACCTGTGGCAAATGAAATTGATATTCTGACACTGGAAATAGTGAAATGCTCTGATGTGTAGTTCTTAAATATTGAAGGAGTGTGGCCAAGGGGAAGCAAGTATATAAACACTTAGTGGAGATAGTCTGAAAAATCCTACCAGTTCTTTAGGGAAGCGATGTAAAAACACAGTGCACTCTTTGCACACTTACAGAAAACTACTATTTCCCAGTAATAGGCTTACTTAAAATATAACTCCTATTGTCAAATGTAACTTTCAGGACTATCCACATATCAGAAAGAATCAACACGCTCTCAAGGTAAAATGCAATGTGTAATATGCTCTCACGTTAGCAAATATCATTTTTCCCCCACTGAAATGTCAAGGATAAATTTGCTGAAGTTTTCCACAATCCAGATGTCCTTGAACACCTCGTCTGTGGCTGATTGCAGAGAGCCAACAAATGCAAAGCAAACAGTGGCTGAAGTTCA
The DNA here is from genome assembly GCF_003031525.2 of Neophocaena asiaeorientalis asiaeorientalis. NCBI lineage: Eukaryota > Metazoa > Chordata > Mammalia > Artiodactyla > Phocoenidae > Neophocaena > Neophocaena asiaeorientalis. The sequence goes on along the minus strand of NW_020174065.1, from coordinate 321,782 downwards.
CAACATTCTTGAAAGCAACCTAAACTTAGGTGATCCCAGTTTCAATAAGATTTTCCTCAATCAAAGTAGGTCTTTTTCCAGTAATTCTTTCCCTGAATCAAGAGAGGAAATATAATCGTCCTTGATCTTTAAGTCACTGGTGAGGATGTTATGTTCCTTAGGCTCAAACTGGCCTTCCATTAAATTAGACAATGTCCCTAAGATTATCTCTATTACAACCACATTTTGAAGTTTAAAAAAGGCATTGCAAAGACCAAAAGACAAACCTCAGAATGGGAAAAAATATTTGCAAATGAAGCAACTGACAAAGGATTAATCTCCAAAATTTACAAGCAGCTCATGCAGCTCAATAACAAAAAAACAACCCAATCAAAAAATGGGCACAAGACCTAAATAGACATTTCTCCAAAGAAGATATACAGATTGCCAACAAAAACATGAAAGAATGCTCAACATCGTTAATCATTAGAGAAATGCAAATCAAAACTACAATGAGATATCACCTCACACCGGTCAGAATGGCCATCATCAAAAAATCTAGAAACAACAAATGCTGGAGGGTGTGGAGAAAAGGGAACACTCTTGCACTGCTGGTGGGAATGTGAATTGGTACAGCCACTATGGAGAACAGTATGGAAGTTCCTTAAAAAACTACAAATAGAACTACCATATGACCCAGCAATCCCACTACTGGGCATATACCCTGAGAAAACCATAATTCAAAAAGAGTCATGTACCAAAATGTTCATTGCAGCTCTATTTATAATAGCCCAGAGATGGAAACAACCTAAGTGCCCATCATCGGATGAATGGATAAAGAAGATGTGGCACATATACACAATGGAATATTAATCAGCCACAAAAAGAAACCAAATTGAGTTATTTGTAGTGATGTGGATGGACCTAGAGCCTGTCATACAGAGTGAAGTCAGTCAGAAAGAGAAAAACAAATACCATATGCTACCACATATATATGGAATCTAAGAAAAAAATAAAGGTCATGAAGTACCTAGGGGCAAGACAGGAATAAAGACACAGTCCTACTAGAGTACAAACTTGAGGATATGGGGAGGGGGAAGGGTAAGCTGTGACAAAGTGAGAGAGTGGCATGGACATATATACACTACCAAACGTAAAATAGATAGCTAGTGGGAAGCAGCCGCATAGCACAGGGAGATCAGCTCGGTGCTTTGTGACCACCTAGAGGGGTGGGATAGGGAGGGTGGGAGGGAGAGAGACGCAAGAGGGAAGAGATATGGGAACATAGGTATATGTATAATTGATTCACTTTGTTATAAAGCAGAAACTAACACACCGTTGTAAAGCAATTATACTCCAGTAAAGATCTTAAAAAAGGGAAGATGGCAGAAGAGTAAGACGCAGAGATCACCTTCCTCCCCACAGATACACCAGAAATACATCTACACGTGGAACAACTCCTACAGAACAGCTACTGAATGCTGGCAGAAGACCTCAGACCTCCCAAAAGGCAAGAAACTCCCCACGTAGCTGGGTAGGGCAAAAGAAAAAAAAGAAAAAACACAGACAAAAGAATACGGACGGGACCTGCACCAGTGGGAGGGAGCTGTAAAGGAGGAAAGGTTTCCACACACTAGGAAGCCCCTTTGCGGGCGGAGACTGCGGGTGGTGGAGGCGGGAACTTCGAAGCCTCGGAGAGAGAACAGCAACAGGGGTGCGCAGGGCAAAGCGGAGAGATTCCCGCACAGAGGATTGGTGCCGACCGGCACTCACCAGCCGGACAGGCTTCTCTGCTCACCCGCCAGGGTGGGCGGGGCTGCGAGCTGAGGCTCGGGCTTTGGTCGGAGCGCAAGGGAGAGGACTGGGGTTGGCTGCGTGAACACAGCCTTGAAGGGGTTACTGCACCACGGCTAGCCGGGACGGAGTCCGTGTACAGACCTACTGGAGAATGGACTTGAGGATATGGGGAGGGGGAAGTGTGAGCTGTGCCAAAGCGAGGGAGAGGCATGGACATATATACACTACCAAACGTAAGGTAGATAGCTCGTGGGAAGCAGCTGCGTAGCACAGGGATATCAGCTTGGTGCTTTGTGACCGCCTGGAGGGGTGGGATAGGGAGGGTGGGAGGGAGGAAGATGCAAGAGGGAAGAGAGATAGAAACATATGTATATGTATAACTGATTCACTTTGTTATAAAGCAGAAACTAACACACCATTGTCAAGCAATTATATCCCAATAAAGATGTTAAAAAAATATAAAAAAATAAAGTAGCCATCACTTATCCTCTAAAAAAAAAAAGATGTTAAAAAAAAAGAATCCAGATACAGTGTATACATGACTGATTCAGTTTATATGAAGTAAAAAACAAAAACAAAAAATAAATAAATGAAAAACAAACAAACAAAAAAACCCCTGATCCTTAGAGTTAAAAGTAAGGATGGTGCTTCCTACCTACCTTGGTGGGAATGACCCACATGCTCGTTCCATGGCTGTGTTGAGCTTGTGAAAATGCATCAAGTTTTCGTATGTGTACTTTCCTACATACAAATTATTCATAAAACACAGTGGTACCTTAGAACTGTGCGGTCCAGGATATAAAGAGTTACTTCCGCTCAAGCAGAGTGAATTTGTCAAAGCAATCCATAGTTTTCCAAAGCCGCAGAACATACAGTTATAGAATGTGACAAATATTACTTTCTGTTTGGAGCATCAACTATAATTCAAGATCCAGTCAGAGGTCAATGAACTGTGAACAAGATTTCACAGGATTGTGGCAAAGTTGCTTGTGGAAACCCATAAGCATAAATCCACAGGTTTATTGTTCAGTAAGTGCCCACTTTATCATGCACTGAAATGATCCCTGTTAGGCTGGTTTTGAAAAGCAAACTTTAAAAAGGAGAGGAGGGTGGCATGGAAACTGAGCTTGCCAAAATTGAGTCATCAATGGCTAAAAGGTCAGAATTTTGGAGCTGACAGTGCTAATAAGGTGAAAAAGCCTATTGAGAAGGAAAACTTAAGCCCCAACCTTGATGAGACCTATACTAGTACCCAAGACCACCTGAAGATGTCTGAATCACTGGCAGAGACACTGCAGCTCATGAACTACATGCCTAAGAGTTTTACCCATGCCTTAGCTTGCTCAGGGAGAAATAATGGCTTGCCTGCTCCATATGTATGATGCTCAGCCAACCACCCTGAAAGCAAAAGGGAGGCTGTCAGGTTCACTGGAAAGACAGAACATATGTTGTTCTCACTTTCATTGTTTCCAACATTGTGTTTCCCAATGAATAAGCAGTTGGGGCAGAAAGTTTGACAGAAACATGATTAAGTGGTCAGGGGTTTGCCAAGATTGGCCAAACAACACCATGCAGTGTCCAGTATGGTAGTCACTAGCCACATGTGCCTATTTAAATGTAAATAAAATAAAATTCATATTCTCAGTAGCACTAGCCACATATTAGTTACCGTACTGGATATCTCAGATTATAGAAGATTTTCATCCTGCAGGAAGTTCAGTTTGACAACACTGCCTTAGACCAAAGATCATAAAACTAAGTCCCATGGACTACATCCAGGCTGCCACCTGTTTTTGTAAATAGTCTTCTTGAAACATTCATTTATGCATTATCGCTGGCTGCTTTTGAGCTAGAATGGCAGAATTGGGTAGCTGTGATGGAGACCAGCCACAAAACCTAAAATGTTTAGTATATGGTCCCTTTCAGAAAATGCTTGTTGACCACTGCTTTAGACTGCTCTTAATAATGTCTGTTTAGACACTTTGCATAGAAATGCTCAAAGACTTCACGGAAATAAATACCAGAGGCATTCAATTCTTTCACTCAAGAGACCACAAGGCCATTCCTTCAGACTCCAAATACTAAGTAGAAATGTGAATTAAGGGACCTACTTGACTCCTAAAACGTCTCTTTAGTTACAAGTTGGGACCAACTCACTGGGGAAGAAAGTCACTTCCATCACGAGCACCTACTTGGTGCCTAACATCATGCTTAGTGCCGAGGGAAGCAGGAGTAACACAAACCTGCCCCCAGTGCACTTTCTGTTAATTAGGAAGACAGAAAATCATTTGCCTACTGTTTTCAGCCTATGTCAATCGGAGTGCTTAGAGATCTGCTACTCTATAAGCACACATTTATCAACAAGGACCCAGAGATGTAACTTTCATGCATACCTGAAGGTGGTGGAATCTTACTTTAGGTTCCCCAGGAAAGAGATGCCAAGATGAGGATTTAAGTGCTAGCAGTTTATTTGCTAGGTGATTCTGGAACAGGACTGGGAAAATGAGACAGGGAAGGGAAGGAAGCCAAGACAGATTGTGTTAATGAGTATATTATTGCTGTGGGCAACTGTGTCTAAATCCCACTGGGGATCTCTGGGGGATGGTATAGAGCACAACTCAGGGTTCTCCCACCCAAGGGGCAGGCAAGCAGGGGTGTTTATCCACCAAATCCCATCTGCAATGGTTGAGGGCTGCTCCCAAAGACATCAATTCCACACCCTCCTCTCCCCCTGCCCACATACCTCAGGTCTGTCCTGCACATGAGCTGAGTATGTTCATGCAGTTAGAGAAAGCGTTCGAGAGTCACAGGTGCTGGCAGCAAGAGAAGCAAGCCTCTGAGGTACTCTATCTGCACTGAAGTGAGTCAGAATCTCCCAGGAAGTGGCAGGAGGCTGCACTAACCCCTTCAGGATTTGAAGGCCCTGCCAGCTTCCTGTGATTCCAGCTGCCTGGTCCTGATACACTGACCATCTACCTTGTTCATCACTGTGCACCCAGCAGAATGCCGGGGATACAGTACGTGCTTAATATAGACTTATGAAGTCAATTAGTAATTGAACATTTGTTGTAGATTTTCTCAAAAATAATTGAACTTATTTGTTTAGAAAAGGTTTTTAAAGGGATATAACTGCAGCAGACTGGATTTATTCAATAACTAGGCAATGCAAGATGTATCACATTACTTTTCCTTGCAAAGTTTAAAATCAATTTGATTGGTTTCCACAGAGCTGGAACTCCTGGCTCGGGGTCTCTTCCCTCCACCGTCACTGAACTGTCCAGGAGCCTGAAGGGATGGCAGCCTCACTGAGGCTGCCAGCTCTAGAGGGGCCCCAGCAGCCAAAGCCGTGACAGTCCTGGGGACCGCAGCCTGGATCACACATCCTGGGGTAAGCCAGCTGCCATGTCATGAGGACACTCAACCAGCCCTAAGGAGAGATCCATGTGGCAAGGAAGTGAGGCCTCCTACCTACAGCCACGTGACCGTGTGGATGACAGGCTCTCGGTGCTGCAGCCAGGCGTCAGTGCTGTGCCTCTGACGTAGGAGAGCCAACTTCAGGACACTGGTCCACAAGAGACCTCCCAGCTCCACGTAATATCAAACGGCGAAAATCTCCCAGAGATCTCCATCTCAACACCAGCACCCAGCTCCACTCAACGAACAGCAAGCTACAGTGCTGGACACCCTATGCCAAACAACTAGCAAAACAGGTACACAAGCCCACCCATTGGCAGAGAGGCTGCCTAAAATCATAATAAGGCCACAGACACCCCAAAACACACCACCAGACGTGGACCTGCCCACCAGAAAGACAAGATCCAGACTCATCCACCAGAACACAGGCACTAGTCCCCTCCACCAGGAAGCCTACACAACCCACTGAACCAACCTTAGCCACTGGGGACAGACACCAAAAACAAGGGGAACTACAAACCTGCAGCCTGCGAAAAGGAGACCCCAAACACAGTAAGTTAAGCAAAAATGGGAACACAGAGAAACACACAGCAGATGAAGGAGCAAGGAAAATCCCCACCAGACCTAACAATTGAAGAGGAAATAGGCAGTCTACCTGAAAAAGAACTCAGAATAATGATAGTAAACATGGTCCATAATCTTGGAAATAGAATGGAAAAAATACAAGAAACGTTTAACAAGGAACTAGAAGAACTAAAGAGCAAACAGTGATGAACAACACAATAAATGAAAGTTAAAATTCTCTAGAAGGGATCAATAGGAGAATAACTGAGGCAGAAGAACGGATAAGTGACCTGGAAGATAAAATAGTGGAAATAACTACTGCAGAGCAGAATAAAGAAAAAAGAATGAAAAGAACTGAGGACAGTCTCAGAGACCGCTGGGATAACATTAAATGCACCAACGTTCGAATTATAGGGGTCCCAGAAGAAGAAGAGAAAAAGAAAGGGACTGAGAAAATATTTGAAGACATTATAGTTGAAAACTTCCCTAATATGGGAAAGGAAATAGTTAATCAAGTCCAGGAAGCACAGAGAGTCCCATACAGGATAAATCCAAGGAGAAACATGCCAAGACACATATTAATCAAACTGTCAAAAATTAAATACAAAGAAAACATATTAAAAGCAGCAAGGGAAAAACAACAAATAACACACAAGGGAATCCCCATAAGGTTAACAGCTGATCTTTCAGCAGAAACCCTACAAGCCAGAAGGGAGTGGCAGGACATACTGAAAGTGATGAAGGAGAAAAACCTGCAACCAAGACTACTCTACCCAGCAAGGATCTCATTCAGATTTGATGGAGAAATTAAAACCTTTACAGACAAGCAAAAGCTAAGAGAATTCAGCACCACCAAACCAGCTTTACAACAAATGCTAAAGGAACTTCCCTAGGCAGGAAACACAAGAGAAGGAACAGACCTACAATAACAAACACAAACAAATTAAGAAAATGGTAATAGGAACATACGTATCAATAATAACCTTAAATGTAAATGGATTAAATGCTCCAACCAAAAGACACAGACTGGCTGAATGGATACCAAAACAAGACCTGTATATACGCTGCCTGCAAGAGACCCACTCCAGACCTAGGGACACATACAGGCTGAAAGTGAGGGGATGGAAAGATGTTCCATGCAAATGGAAATCAAAAGAAAGCTGGAGTAGCAATTCTCATATCAGACAAAATAGACTAAAACAAACTTATTACACGACACAAAGAAGGACACTACATAATGAACAAGGGATCAATCCAAGAAGAAGATATAACATCTGTAACTATTTATGCACTCAACATAGGGGACCTAAATACATCAGGCAAATACTAACAGCCATAAAATGGGAAATCGACAGGAACACAATCATAGTAGGGGACTTTAACACCTCACTTTCACCAATGGACAGATCATCTAAAATGAAAATAAATAAGGAAACGCAAGCTTTAAATGATACATTAAACAAGATAGACTTAATTGATATTTATAGGACATTCCATCCAAAAACAACAGAATACATATTTTTCTCAAGTGCTCAAGGAACATTCTCCAGGATAGATCATTTCTTGGGTCACAAATCAATTCTTGGTAAATTTAAGAAATTTGAAATTGTACCAACTATCTTTTCCGACCAGAACGCTATGAGACTAGATATCAATTACAGGAAAAAACCTGTAAAAAACATAAAGATATGGAGGCTGAACAATACACTACTTAATAACCAAGAGATCACTGAAGAAATCAAAGAGGAAATGAAAAAATACCTAGAAACAAATGACAATCAAAACATGACTATCCAAAAACTATGGGATGCAGCAAAAGCAGTTCTAAGATGAAAGTTTATTGCAATACAATCCTACCTTAAGCAAACAAGAGACATCTCAAATAAACAACCTAACCTTACACCTGAAGCAATTAGAAAAAGAGGAACAAAAAAACCCCAAAGTTAGCAGAAGGAAAGAAATCATAAAGATCAGACCAGATAAAATTATAAAACGCTGATGGAAGAAATTAAAGATGATTCAAATAGATGGAAAGATATACCATGTTCTTGAATTGGAAGAATCAACATTGTGAAAATGACTCTACTAAACAAAGCAACCTACAGATTCAGCGCAATCCCTATCAAACAACCAACGGCATTTTTCACAGAACTAGAAGAAAAAATTTCACAATTTGTATGGAAACACAAAGGACCCCGAATAGCCAAATCAATCTTGAGAAAGAAAAATGGAGCAGGAGGAATCAGGCTCCCAGACTTCAGACTATACTACAAAGCTACAGTAGTCAAGACAATATGGTACTGGCACAAAAACAGAAATATTGATCAATGGAACAGGATGGAAAGCCCAGAGATAAACCCACGCACCTATGATCAACTAATCTATTCCAAAGGAGGCAAGGATATACAATGGAGATGAGACAGTCTCTTCAATAAGTGGTGCTGGGCAAACTGGACAGCTACATGTAAAAGAATGAAATTAGAACACTCCCTAACACCATATACAAAAATAAACTCAAAATGGATTAGAGACTTAAATGTAAGACTAGACACTATAAAGCTTAGGGGAAAACATAGGAAGAACACTGCTTGACATAAATCACAGCAAGATCTTTTTTGATCCACCTTGTAGAGTAATGGAAATAAAAACAAAAATAAACAAATGGGACCTAATGAAACTTAAAAGCTTTTGCAAAGCAAAGGAAACTACAAACAAGACGAAAAGACAACCCTCAGAATGGGACAAAGTATTTGCAAATGAATCAATGGACAAAGGATTAATTTCCAAAATATATAAACAGCTCACGCAGCTCAATGTTAAAAAAAACAAACAACCCGATCCAAAAATGGGCTGAAGACCTAAAAAGACATTTCTCCAAAGAAGACATACAGATGGCCAAGAAGCACATGAAAATCTGCTCAACATCACTAATTATTAGAGAAATGCAAATCAAAAGTACAATGAGGTATCACCTCACACCAGTCAGAATGGGCATCATCAGGAAATCTAGAAACAGTAATTGCTGGAGAGGGTGTGGAGAAAATGGAACCCTCTTGCACTGTTGGTGGGAATGTAAACTGATACAGCCACTATGGAGAACAGTATGGAGGTTCGTTAAAAAACTACAAATAGAACTACCATACGACCCAGCAATCCCACTAGTGGGCATATACCCTGAGAAAACCATAATTCAAAAAGAGTCATGTACCAAAATGTTCATTGCAGCTCCATTTATAATAGCCCGGAGATGGAAACAACCTAAGTGTCCATCATCGGATGAATGGATAAAGAAGATGTGGCACTTATATACAATGGAATATTACTCAGCCATAAAAAGGAACGAAACTGAGCTATTTGTAGTGAGGTGTATGGACCTAGAGTCTGTCATACAGAGTGAAGTAAGTCAGAAAGAGAAAAATATCTTATGCTAACACATATATATGGAATCTAAGGATAAAATACACCATTGTAAAGCAATTATACTCCAATGAAGATGTTAAAAAATAATAAAAATAAAAATAAATAAATAAAATCAATTTGATTGTCTGCTCCCATCTTGCTGCTGATCTATGGTCCAAGCCTGCATGTTTCCTTGAAGGGCCCTCTGGACCCAGGAATTTTGCTGGCATCAGTACCCCAATTTCTCAGTTCCAGGCTCTGAGTTACGTAATTCTGCCGGTCTCCTCCAAGGTCTTGCTGGGGTGTTGTAAATACATGCTGGGCAGGTCTTGATGCTCATAGAACACAGGCACCAAACCATGGATCTCTTCCTTGTCCAGAGTTATCCCATTCCACCAGAGTTGGCTACCTCCCTCTCAGCTCATCTCTCCATCTAGACCCTGAAAGCTCAAGCATACCTCCATCAGAGATTTTGGCTAAAAAGGGGGATTATCTTCAAAGAACGCAAAGGGTCCCAAGGCAAGGTCTGGGCATGTTCTTGGAATGAAGAAAGGAAACATCCAAAAAGAACATGACATATAGTAGTATCTCAGTAAATTATCCTTGTCACAGGTTGTGCTTTCCAGAAGTATACTCCAAGATGGAGGTCAGGGTACAAGATATTTACTAAGGCTCAACTCATGAAGGAAAGGGGGAGAAAGCATGATTGGGCAGAGGGAAAAGTTAGACTGACATGCAGATCCCACAAAGCCTTGGCCAATCTGGCGAGGAGCTGTGCAATGAGCACTGGCCTATCAGAGATGAGGTCAAAATGGCTGAAACTTTATAGTCCCATCCTGCTCAGTCACAGTGATGTCTGCCTTGGGTGAGGCAGCTCTTGGCTAACCCTGAAGGAGCTGACAGCTGGAGGCTACCTGCTGTGCACACTTCTGACACTGTCTCCTTGAAGGCACAGTTTCCATGCCTATCACAATCTTGCTGCAGAAAGATGAACAGTCCTGTTCCTGAAAAATACAGTAAGCTAGTATCTTTTAAGTATACCATGCTTCATATTTTTAAAAGATTTTTCACATAACAATATCCCGTTTGGATCCTCATATGTAAGGCAAGTAGTATTATCGCCATTTTACAGATGAGAATGCAAAACCTAGACATGGTCATTGGCTTGTGATCAAATGGCAGAAATGGGCCTCAAAGTTAGCACTAGTCCCGTGGGCTAAATCCTGTCTACCACTTGTTTTCGGAAATAGTTTCTTTAGGTTCATGTCATTTGTTTATGTTTTGTCTCCGGCTGCCTTCTTGCTACAATGCCAGAGTTGAGTAGCTGTGACAGAGACTGCCTGACACACAAAGCTTGAAATGTTTAGTATCTGGTCCTTTACAGGGCACTGTTCCATCCTTCCTACTGTCCTATACAGTCCCTTATTTAACTCTGAAACATGAATAAGATGAGACTGTAGTCTCAGACATCCAGCCAGTAAGGAATATGAGTCTAGTGTAATGGCTGGGACTGTGGTCAATTGGAGAGAACACGTCTGTCTAAAAGGGATAGTTGTGGGAATTCCCTGGCGGTCCGGTGGTTAGGACTCCACTCTTTCACTGCTGAGGGCCTGGGTTCAATCCCTGGTCGGGGAACTAAGATCCCACAAGCTGTGTGGCATGGCCAAAAAAATTAAATGAGTAAGTAAATAAATAAATAAGATAGTTGCTATTCAGCTTCTTCCATGCAGATCTACATACAAGCTGAGTCTTGCCAAAATTTCCTCTTTCACAGAACACGCTACATTTTAAAATCAAGTTGTGTTTTTAATGTGAAATATAACAGATTTAAGTGTCGACTAGAAACAAAAGAAGAACAATCTATGAGGGCTCATGTAGATATATCTGTGGGACATTTCCCTCATCTCTGTACTATGGAGATCCTGAGAAGATGGATCCAACCAGTTGCATAGGAAGACAATGAAAAACTGTCCTGAGAGTTGAGATGTCCCCACTGAACATAACACACAGAGTGGTTTATAAACAGAATATATACACACATTGTGCATAAACAATGATCAGACCGAGCCACAGAGGCAAGGACACTCTGCAACACTAAAGTCACCAAATGACCCCCTCTTCTGTCTAATATGTGCTTCTTCACCAACAACTCTAGAATTGCTTTAATTTTCCTGCCTCTTAGATAAAAGTTATCAAGATACCAAGTCACCAAGTATTCCCACTTTCTGACAGCATCCAGTCCAGAAATGGCCCCTGCCTCTTTGAACCCTCCTTAGAATCACCCAGCACAAGTCTGATTCCTCATGGTTCCTCTGATATGTGTTCTTCTGAGCTACAGCAAGTTAAGTATTCTAGGTGGTCCGTGGCTGGTGAGTTTCAACAAAAGATAAGGAAGGCTTCACGAAGTTAGCATTTGAGGTTGGTCTTGAAAAATGTGTTATTTAGTCAATGAGGATATATGGGAGAGGTGGGAATGCAGTGGGGCATAGGCACAGACAACGAGGCAGCAGAGGACAGGATTCATTAGGCGATGTAAGCCCCATAACATGTCAAAAATTCTGGCTACAAGTACGTAGAGTAATAGAGAAAGCTAGAAAGGTAAGGGGGCGCAGGGAGTCATACTGCAAAAAGCTTTGTCCTCCAGGTCAAGGATACTGACAAGCCATGGGGAGCCCCTGAAAGTTTTTGAAAAGAGAAGTGGGATGCTCAGAGCTATGCATTAGGCCATTAGGATTTCTTTGACTACCGCTGTGGGCAAATCCACAGTGAAGTACTTTCTGGAGATTGAAAAATCACTTAGCCCTCTTGGATGCAGCAGCAAGAGGGGGAACTTGGCTTAACTAAAAAAACTTTCACAAAAATCCAGCTGCTAGTAATAATTGAATATTTCCTCTTTTGATTTGTGTTGTTTTGGTGAGCCCCAGAATAGCAGTTTGAAGTGTTTAATTGGTTTTTCTCTGTTCAATTTAATAAAGCTGTCCTGGGCTCCTGAGTCGGCAAACTTAGCATTTTTTTAAAGCTGAGCTTGCTTTCTCTAGAAGGTTTTCCTCCAGTATATTCAGCTTAACTTCTCATATCTGATGCTGAACACTCACCAGCTGCTAGGCATGCAGGAAAAAAAGAAAAATGGTCTCAGTAATGGTATGTGAAATTTTCTGTTTTGCCTCAGAATATGTGCAGCTCAAAGAAAAACAGTGTGAACAAGTTTCCCTCTGCTGTTGGACAATATGCCCAATAATTAACTTACTGTGAATGCCTGAGGGTATCACCGTCTTCCACAGCATGCAATGATAGAAAAAACAGCAGGCAGGGGCTCAGGAGAACCAGACAATATCACTGTGCTGCTACTGACCAGCTGTGTGATCATGCGTGTAATGATTTTGATGATTGACACCCCAATATCCATTCCTTCTCAGTGATTACTCCAAATCAAATGATTACTCCCAACCTTGGTTGCGTACCAGAATCACCTCTGCCACTTGCTAATACTTCACATCCAACTAATGAAACAGAGGCAAGGAGGAGGGCCTCTGGTCTAAGCTAATCATTGTTATGATCATTTAGACAACCATTCCATTGTTAGTGGTTGATTAATTAGACTTACTAGCAAAGGATAGCCAACTCTTATTGAGTGCTTACTGTATCAGTTAGCCTTTGCGACATAACAAACCACCCTAAAACTTAGTGACTTTAATCTGCAACTTATCTCATGATTCTATGGGTTGGCTGCCAAGTTCCTCAGATATGAGCTGACATGGCTGATCTGTGCTGGCCTTGCACAGCTGTCTGTGACCAGCTCGAAGGATGACTGGTGACTAGGTGAGCTAAGGTGACCTCATTCATGTATCTACCTCTTGGCCAGGGCTACAGAAGCAATGTGTTTCTCCTCTCCAGCGGGCTACCCTAGGCTTCCTTCATACAACAGCAGTGTTCAAGAGCAACAAGTGTATTTCAAGTTTCTGCTCGTGTCATGCCCAGTATCATTTCCACAGTCAGGGTGAGTCACATGGCTGAACCCAGAGTCACTGCGGAAGGAGACTACCCTAAGGATGTGGATACAGGGAGGCTTAAACAAATTGGTAGCTACTATATTCACTATGTGCCAGCTAATGTTCTAAGTCCTGGAACACAATAACTCATTCAACCCTCCCAAAACTCAGTGAGGCAGGCAAAATGTACTCAGTCCATTTTACAGTTGAGGAAAATGAGACACAAAGAGGTTAAATAATTTGCCCAAGGAAGGTTACACAACTAAGTGGCAGCATTGTTATTTGAACCCAATCAGTCTGGATGTAGACTTCATGCTCAGAATCACAGCATATGTAACTGAGGGGTGTAAGGGAAAGTATTCCTCACTGTTAAGAAGGAGAGACAGGATGACACACTCCCATTCTTTTTCTGGACACTGTCATGTGTGGATGTGAGGCCTAGTGCTGGGGCAGTCATCTTGCTAATACCCAGAGCCAAGGGACATTCCAACAGCCAGAGTTCTGATATGCTATGGTAAAGGCTTCCCTGTTTCTTCTTATGTGAGATGATGAAACTCCTTATTGTATAAATCGGGGTGAGTGAAACTTTTCTGATACTTCCCATTTAAACCATTATGATGTTTCAACAACTAAGTCACCTCGCCAGGCCTTAATTTCTTCATGTATAAAATGTAAGTCTTGAATTAGATGATTGCTGAAGTTGTTTCCACTATTAACATCTATGATTTTAATGACACTGTTCATAAGGGCAGCAATTTGGTTCCTGATTATGGTAGAGGGGCTACACACTAGCAAAAAGCTTAGACATTGGCAAAGATTTAGCTTTGTCTTTGTATTAGTTTAATATTGCTGCTATAACAAATTACCTATAAACTTAGTGGTTGAAAACAGCACAACTGTATTATCTTCCAGTTCTGTAGTTTGGAAATGCAACACAGATTTCAATGGGCTAAGAGCGAGGCATAGGCAGGGACTGTACTCTGGAGTCTCTAGGGGAGAATCTGTTTACTTGTCTTTTGCAGTTTTAGAGACTGTTGGCATTCTTTGCCTTGTGGCCTTCTTCCTCCATCTTCAAAGTCAGCAAAGGCAGATTGAGTTCTGCTCACATCACATCTCTTGGACCCTTCTGTCATTACATTTCTCTCTGACCACAGCCCACGGAAGTTCTCTGCTTTGAAGGATGCATTTGATTAGATCGGGTCCACTGGAGAATCCAGAAAAATCTTTCCAACTCAAGGTCTTTAGCAAACACTTAATCACATCTTCAAAGTCCCTTTCACCACGTAAGGTAACATATTTAGTTTTTGGGCATTAGAGCATGGGCATCTTTGTGGGGGGGCATTATTTTGCCTGTGACAGTTGTCCTGGAAAATGTGTTTACTAAGCACTGCAGTAAACATATATTCACTTTTTTAATCTTAAAAATACCGTATTTTAAAATTCCTAATCATGGAGCTAACAGAAAATCTTGAAAGCACCAGAAAGCACGAAGTAAATGGTAAAATTATCTATAACCTATTATCCAAGGTTAAGCACAGTACCATTTTAGCATATGTCCTTTAGTTTCTATGAATATATTTCTGACAAAAATGGATTCATATTGTACATATATATCTTCACTGTCTTAGCTTTTCACTTACCACTAAATTATGAAAATATGTCTTAAATGTAATGGCTACACAGCATTCCATCATATAGATAGGACTGACATGGTTCACTTAATGAATCCCTTACTTTTGGACATTTATGCTGCTGCTAAACTTTCAGCAAAGATTCATTCACAAACATTTGCACATAAATAGTTGGCACAGGCTTTAAGACCAAAATGAAATTGTGATTAAAATCTTGGGTTTTAGTGTTAGATTTTCTAGAAATGGAATTTTACCCTTTTAAAATGTTCTTACTCATATGAATCTCAATGCGGGGTGTTAGAATCCCCTGGTGTGCTAGTGAAAATGCTAGTTCCTGGTCATGACCTAGATCTATTTAGTCAAACCCTCTCTCTTGAATATTGAAGTTCTATATTTCTAAAGAAGCTTCCATAGCTGTGATGCACACTTAGTCAACTCTGATACCACCTCCAACATTTCCTTACCCTGAAATTTGTTGACACAAATGTGATGGCCCCTACTTAAATATCATATCCCCTATAATAACGTTCAGGTGAAATGAAAGGAAAATCAAGGTGGAAAAGACGCGTATGAAAGATATGGGAGCCACTTTCTCTGTCCTGCTCCACAAATGTGTCCAGTTTCTTGCATAGAGGCTAATTCTTCATAGCCTGTCATGTAAATCAGAGTGGATACTTCCTCAAAGATTTTCTAACAAATTTAAATGGATGTATTAAACCTGTTTTGTGGGACAGCTTCATCTACAGGAGGGCTGACAGCAGAAGCAAGAACTACAATCCTGCAGCCTGTGGATCAAAACCGACATTCACAGAAAGATAGACAAGATGAAAAGACAGAGGGCTATGTACCAGATGAAGGAACAAGATAAAACCCCAGAAAAACAACTAAATGAAGTGGAGATAGGCAACCTTCCAGAAAAGGAATTCAGAATAATGATAGTGAAGATGATTGGTGAGATAGGGAGGGTGGGAAGGAGGGAGACACAAAAAGGAAGAGATATGAGAACATATGTATACGTATAACTGATTCACTTTGTTATAAAGCAGAAACTAACACTATTGCAACGCAATTATATTCCAATAAAGATGTTTAAAAAAACCCAAAATTAAGAAAATGGTCATAGGAACATACGTATTGATAATAACCTTAAACGTGAATGGATTAAATGCTACAACCAAAAGACACAGGCTTGCTGAATGGATACAAAAAAAAAAAGACCCATATATATGTTGTCTACAAGAGACCCACTTCAGACCTAGGGACACATACAGACTGAAAGTGAGGGGACAGAAAAAGATATTCCATGCAAATGGAAATCAAAAGAAATCTGGAGTAGCAATACTCCTATCAGATAAAAGACTTTAAATAAAGAATGTTACAAGTGACAAGGAAGGACATTACATAATGATCAACGGATCAATCCAAGAAGAAGATATAACAACTATAAATATACATGCACCCAACAAAGGAGCACCTCAATACATAAGGCAAATGCTAACAGCTACAAAAGAGGAAATAGACAGTAACAATAATAGTTGGGGACTTGAACACCTCACTTACACCAATGGACAGATCATCCAGACAGAAAATTAATAAGGAAACACAAGGTTTAAATGACACAATAGACCAGATAGATTTAATTCATTTTTATAGGACATTCCATCCAAAAACAGCAGATTACACTTTCTTCTCAAGTGCACACAGGACATTCTGCAGGATAGATCACATCTTGGGTCACAAATCAAGCCTCAGTAAATTTAAGAAAATTGAAATCATATCAAGCATCTTTTCTGACCACAACGCTATGAGATTAGAAATGAATTACAGGGAAAAAACCGTAAAAAACACAAACACATGGAGGCTAAACAATACGTATACTAAATAACCAAGAGATCATTGAAGAAATCAAAGAGGAAATCAAAAAATACTTAAATATAAGACCGGACACTACAAAACTCTTAGAGGAAAACATAGGAAGAACACTCTTTGATATAAATCACAGCAAGATCTTTTTCGATCCACCTCCTAGAGTAAAGGAAATAAAAACGAAAATAAACAAATGGGAGCTAATGAAGCTTCAAAGCTTTTGCACATCAAAGGAAACCATAAAGAAGACGATAAGACAACCCTCAGAATGGGAGCAAATATTTGCTAACGAATCAACGGACAAAGGATTAATCTCCAAAATATATAAACAGCTCATGCAGCTCAATATTAACACCCATTTATGATAAAAACTCTCCAGAAAGTGGGCACAGAGGGAACCTACCTCAACATAATAAAGGCCATATACGACAAACCCATATAAAACATCATTCCCAATGGAGAAAAACTGAAAGCATATCCTCTAAGATAAGGAACGAGACAAGGATATCCAGTCTCACCACTATTATTCAACATAGTTTTGGAAGTCCTAGCCATGGCAATCAGAGAAGAAAAAGAAATAAAAGGAACCCAAATTGGAACACTCTTGCACTGTTGGTGGGAATGTAAATTGATACAGCCACTATGGAGAACAGTATGGAGGTTCATTAAAAAACTAAAAATAGAATTACCATAGGACCCGGCAATCCTACTACTGGGCATATACCCAGAGACAACCATAATTTAAAAAGACACATGCACCCCAGTGTTTACTGCAGCACTTATGTGGAACCTAGAAAAATGGTACAGATGAACCGGTTTGCAGGGCTGAATTGATACACAGATGTGGAGAACCAACATATGGCCATCAAGGGGGAAAAGCGGTGGGGTGTCATGCTCCGTGGCCACTGGGCCTGCGCGTCCGGAGCCTGTGCTCCGCAACGGGAGAGGCCACAGCAGTGAGAGGCCTGCATACCGCAAAGAAAAAAAAAAAAGTAAAATGTATGTTCTTAACTTTGTAACTGATACTATCTATTATAGATGGGAGAGCAATCTAATGAAAAGAACATTGGGTTCTAGGGCCAGTGCTCGTGACGAACACGAGCTAAACTTTATAGTGCATTTATTATGCACTAGGCCCTTCCTCAGTGATTATATATCTCCACGCCAACTTACAATGTTTCAACTTACAATTTCACTTTACAATGGTGCAAAAGCAATACACATTCAGTAGAAACTGTACTTAGAATTTGGAATTTCGACCTTTTCAAACAGGGCTAGCGATTAATGCAGTCTAATACTCTCTTGTGGTGCTGGCAGCAGCAGTTCCCAGTCAGCCACACAATCACAAGAGTAAACAACGGGTACACTTACAGCGATTCTGTACCCATAAATCCAGTGTTTTTCACTTCAGTACAGTATTCAGTAAATTACATGAGCTATTCAACACTTCATTATAAAATAGGGTTTGTGTTAGATGATTTTGCCCAAATGTAGGCTAACGTAACTGTTCTGAGGACGTTTAAGGTAGACTAGGCTCAGCTATGATATTTGGTAGATTAGGTGTATTCTATGTATTTTTGACTAACAATGTTTTCAACTTACAATGGGTTCATCAGGATGTAACCCCATTCTAAGTCAAGGAAGACTGATCTATCTATCTGTCTGTCTATCTAACTAACTATCCATCTAATCCTCAATGGCCCTAAGAAGTAGCTATAATCCCCATTCTGCAGATGAGGAGACAAAGCCATAGGAGGTTAAGGGTTAAACAATTTGTCCAAAGTCTCACAATTCATAAAGGATGATGAATGGATACAAACTCAAGATGTGAGTCCAGACTCCATTCTTTAACCCATTCCTATCAGGCGCCATTATAATTTCACTTCTGTATAAACAATATTAAAAACAGTAAGAGCTACCACTTATGACATGCTCTCTCAG
Source organism: Neophocaena asiaeorientalis asiaeorientalis (assembly GCF_003031525.2). NCBI lineage: Eukaryota > Metazoa > Chordata > Mammalia > Artiodactyla > Phocoenidae > Neophocaena > Neophocaena asiaeorientalis. The sequence goes on along the minus strand of NW_020174065.1, from coordinate 303,202 downwards.
TGCTAATCACTATATGCATTGACATTTCATTTCAGCCTCACAGCAAGGCTCGGAGGTATTGTTTTTATTGTATTCTTTAGGAAACCAAGCTCAGAGACGTGAACTGATTTTCCCATGGCTGCATAGCTAGTAAGTGGCAAAGCAAAACCTCTGCCTACATCTCTGACTCTAAATCCCAAGGTCTTAACCACTGCTTTATTCTAAGAGTCAAGAGTATCTTATTAGATGGAAACATCTTTGGTGTATGATTTGGGTTGGCCAAAGAGTTCATTCGGGATGTGACAGAAAAACCTGAACGAACTTTTTGGCCAACCCAATAAAATATTATCAGTAAATATCCTGGTTTCACTTGTTAGCATAGAAAGAATTAACAAGAATGGCAGGCAGAAATGGTCCCAGAAGGGGAAAAAAAATGGCTTCAGGGGAGGCGGTGAGCTGAGTTTTGCATAGAGAGGTTCCTAACACTGGCCTGCATGCAGAAGGTCCTCTGAAGATACCGCTGAACACTGATCATCCAATTCAGAAAAGCCACTGCCCTAAAGCTGGACTCCGAAGTCAGCTCCCATTCTCACACTGTGGTTTCTGACATGTCAGTCTACCCTTGGAGACCCAGCTATCTCAAGAAGGCGAACATGCCCTGTGGTTCAACCCTGCCTGGGACATGGAGAGCCCGGATTGCATAAGCAAAAGCCCTTTAAGTGATGGTTCAGCCACAGAAAAGAAGGAGCCAGATTCTTGGAGTCTGCCATTTATCATGGGAAGGAAATGGTTTCCAGGCACACTTAAAGGGCTTTCACTGTCCTCCTCAAAGCAAATGACAATTGTAAAAAATTAGGATATGTTAAAGATGCCTTATACAATATATACATTATAAGATATTATGAGACTCTACTGATTCATGTTTCTGAGCTAAATCATTGACAATAAAGGCAAAACAAGAGCTGTGGGAAGAACTGAAGAAATGTGTTCTCTAAACAGAGCACTTTAAAGAAGTTACAATTAAGTTAAGTGGAACTGAAAGAGGTAAGAGAATACAGACTGTCATAAAGTTAGTAACTATCACAGAGTGTGTTGTTAGTGGAGACTGTTTCGATAAGAACCCAAAGATGTCAGAGCAGAAACAGAGCTCTGGGGCCACCTAGAGGTCGTTCTTCAACAGTCTTATGTCTTTCAGTTGAGTATTCTTTTCATTCTGTTTTTCACCTAACTTTTAAAGCAATATGTAATTAGTTGGATGAAGCTAATTAAACCAAAATTTCATAGATATTCAGGTTCTCCTATAGGTTAAATTTCCTTCACTACTAGGTAGTAGAGGTTGGAGTGTTAGAAAGGTTTTCACAAAATAGCTGTTGGCTGCTTCTGGTTTTGTGGTCTTAGATTAGGCCATCTCTGGGAGATCAAAAGCCTCCATGGGTAAACAGGTTTGTGTGATTTTGCCCAAAATTGAACAATTTGGAATTTCCTGACAAGGAACAGAACTCTGGAAACTACCTTCCCTATCTTGTCAAGAAATGAAACATTGTGTGGATTGGTGTTAAGCCAAATGTTTCCACCATGGATGCCATTTTGAACGAGAAGCTTGGGCCTAAATGATTTCACAGACCATTTGATAATACAAAAGCAAATTTTATGAGAATTACTGGAAAGACTGGCATTGCTTTAGATGAAAATCCAGTGATTTAATGTCTATTTTCAAAAATGGAATACTTAATCCTTCCAAAGTGAAATGTATGACCCAATCCAAAAATGGGCAGAAGACCTAAACAGACATTTCTCCAAGAAGACATACAGATTGCCAACAAACACATGAAAGGATGCTGAGAGATCCTTAGAGAAATGCAATCATTAGAGAAATGCAAATCAAAACTACAATGAGGTATCACCTCACACCGGTCAGAATGGCCATCATCAAAAAATCTACAAACAATAAATGCTGGAGAGGGTGTGGAGAAAAGGGAATCCTCTTGCACTGTTGGTGGGAATATAAACTGATACAGCCACTATGGAGAAGAGGATGGAGGTTTCTTAAAAAACTAAAAATAGAACTACCTACGACCCAGCAATCCCACTGCTGGGCATATATCCTGAGAAAACCATAATTCAAAAAGAGACATATACCACAATGTTCGTTGCGGCACTATTTACAATAGCCAGGACATGGAAGCAACCTAAGTCTCCATCAACAGATGAATGGATAAAGAAGATGTGGCACATATATACAACGGAATATTACTCAGCCATAAAAAGAAACAAAACTGAGTTACTTGTAGTGAGGTAGATGGACCTAGAGTCTGTCATACAGAGTGAAGTAAGTCAGAAAGAGAAAAACAAATACTGTATGTTAACACATATATATGGAACCTTAAAAAAAAAAAGGTTCTGAAGAACCTAGGGGCAGGACAGAAATAAAGACACAGATGTAGAGAATGGACTTGAGGACATGGGGAGGGGGAAGGGTAAGCTAGGATGAAGTGAGAGAGTGGCATGGACATATATACACTACCAAACGTAAAATAGAGAGCTAGTGGGAAGCAGCCGCATAGCACAGGGAGATCAGCTCGGTGCTTTGTGACCACCTAGAGGGGTGGGATAGGGAGGGTGGGAGGGAGGGAGATGCAAGAGGGAGGAGATATGGGGATATATGTATACGTATAGCTGATTCAGTTTGTTATAAAGCAGAAACTAACACAACACTGTAAAGCAATTATACTCCAATAAAGATGTTAGAAAAATACAATAAAACATTTTTTTAAAAAAACAAAGTAAAATGTATGCTCTTAACTTTGTAACTGATACTATCTTTTATAGATGGGAGAGCAATCTAATGAAAAGAACATTGAGTTCTAGGGCCAGTACTACAATTGCATACTTCTGAAGTTGTTACTTGATGTGGTGGCTTTCAACTGTGCCAACTTATCTGAGCTGGAAATGCATTTCCAGCCATTTCTTTCTCCTGGTTACAGTTGGCCACAAGAGAAATTTGCATGAGACGTAGAAGGTGAAAATGAACAGCAGGCGCTATGCTCGGAAGGTCAGTGCAGGGCCCCAAGAACTGCTGCGGCTCACACACACTACTGCCTATCTGGCGGCTCACCTTGTTGACACCAGTAGCCACTAGCTCTCAACTCCTTCAGCTCCTGCCACATCTTGCCCTTCAGTTTTTCCAAGTCTTAGGCCAAGCATATGTGCAGCTCAATGATGAAGGGCACTGTCTCCATCATCAAGGCTGGAGGGAGAGAGACGAACATGGGTTCCGGTTTGTCCCAGTGGGTTCCAGTTTGTTTCTGAAGGTTCCAGTTTGTCCTCATGCTCCTTTACCCCAGGTCAAGCTTTGTTCCCTGACTGCTGGTTCTGCTGAGCTCCTGTGACTTCGGACTCACCACGAGACACGAAAGTAACAGCTTTATGTAGACTCCTCTACCAGCTCTCACAATTGCCCATGACCTAATCCATACAAAGAGTCCTCATTCCATGTCACTCAAAAGGGTCCTGCTTCTCTGATCAAACCCTGATAAAGGTGACCTTACAGAGCCTCAGTTACTTCATCTGTAAAATGTAACAGGGATACTAGAAGATATCTTAGTTCTTCTCTGTTAGATACCAAAAATTTTAGCTTTTGTTAAGAGTCCCTTTGATAAGTGTGACAAATGTGGAAGTCCTTCAAAACTCTATTAAAAGGTTACTAAATTCATAATCATTATTATTATACATTGTGAATGATTATTCATTAAATAAGTGGTTGCTATTCTTCTCATCACAGTAATAGCTAACTTTTACTGATTACTTAACACAGGCAGACACTGTAATTTATTGACATAAATTAATCTGACTTAATCTTAACAATAACCCTACAAGGTAGGTAATGTTCCATTTCATAGATGAGAAAAGTGAGGCTTAGAAGGGACAAGTCAGTCAGTAAGTGACAAAGCTTAGATTTTAATTCAATAGGCAAGATACAGAGCCCAGGTTCTCATGCTGTGTACAGAGCATAACACGCCTGAAACCATAGTCCCTGTGCTCAAGAAGCTTACCATGTAATGGGAAATGCAGTCAAGTAAATTATTGTAATTCAGTAATGTAATTCTATGATATTTTAGTATATAATGGGACATACAAATCAGACAGGGAGGTCTAAATAAGTTAAAATTGGAGCTGAACTATGAAAGACAAAGTTGGATTTACTTAGAAGAAAGGGGAAGAAAGGATATTCTAGGCAAATAAAATTGCATGAACAAAGGCTTGGAGATATGAAGCAGCTTGTCACGTTGAGGGATATTCTGAAATATCCTGAATATTTCAGAATGGTCAGAAAAAAAGATATGAGGGTGAAGAGAGAGAAGGGGAGAGGCAAGGTCAGAAAAGGAAGAAGGGGTCCAATTCCTCTGTGCTAATCTGAGAAGTTGTCATAATGCTATGGGAATTTAAGGATTTTTTTTGGAGGACAGTAACATGGTCAGATTTGCATTTCATAAACCTCAAGATCTCTGGCAGCAGCTTGGAGGATGGTTTGGAGTTGGAGGAGAATGGATACAGGGAAAACAGCAAACTGGGTGCAAGGAATGAGGAAATGAGGATGTAGACTGTGCTAAATCGAGAGGCAGGGTAAGCCTGGAGACAATGAATTGTAGCAGTCTTGTCCCCTCATGACCATGGCCCAGTTGAGGCCTTTAGCTGCTGGCTGAGCATTCCTTATTGTCCTGGGACCCATTACTGGAAGGTGGTAGGCATCCCTTGAGATTCCTCAAAAAGCATTGCCAGCATCAAAACTGTACGAGACACAATAATCTTGAACTTGGAGAACCTCTTGGTGCACTGGCAGGTAAACCATGAACATTTTCATTTTGAGCTCTTCCACAGGACTTTAAGGATCTTAACTACTGAGAATCAGTTCTTAAAATGAGAAGGCCAAGTACTGCAGTGGACAAGTGCTGTGGACAAGTAGGTGTGACTAGCTGAGTCTCAACTTTCTAATCTAATTAAGTGATACCTGCAGCATTACTGAAAGGATGAAATCAGCTACCACATATAAAATATTGAGCTTACTGCCTTGCACATAAGAAGCCATCAATAAATGTTACTCTCCTTTCACCTTTCACTCTTTTTCTTCCTATTTCTATGGCCCCATTCATATGTGGTAAATGACAGTTATGTGTCAAGATCATGCAAACATATGCTAGAAGGAATCTAACATTATTGAGTGCCAAATGTGTAATGATGGTGTTAAGTAGTGCGCACTTATTGTTTCAATTTTTAGAAGGATTTGTGGTTGTTCTGATTTTCATGGGAAATAAGAATATAAATTCTCTATCACCTGAATAAAATCCTCCATGCTTAGTCACATTAAGACTGAAATAAAAGCCAGAGAAGAATCAGGACTTTGGGTCTAAACCAGGAACGATTTTGAAATGAAAGGTTAAAATCTTGGGATAATATACTGAAATACACAGTCTATATTTTAATTATAGGACTCATATTTAGTCTTCTTTTGCTTTAAATATCCCTGTAATGTTAAAAGTAGGAACTGGTTTTATAAAGTTATATTAAAAATATTCACCTCACTCTGCCCTTGATGTAACAAACCCAAAACCTTCTGGCCACGTTGGCGGTCTCTAAGCTCCTCGGGACTAAAATTGACAGCTGAACTCTGCTCAAGGGAGCAATGGGGAGATAAATGTTACTTTGCATTTTTCCCAATCACAGCATTTCTATTAGACTCATAATTGACCCTTGTGTGTGGGTGCTCCACTTGGCATCACTGAAGAGTTAGTAGCTCATAAAATGGCACCTGCTCAATCGTCCCTTAACAAGTGCAATAAAAATTGCCCAAATTCATAAATGTGATAGAAAATGCTGCCATAATAATTACAATGGATCTCCTTATGTCTGTGCTATTTTATCTGTTTTGCTAAAAGGTTTTTTTCATTTTCCTTTCATTTCCTTAACTGATAATATTTCAAAAGTTTGATGGAAAGCCATAAAATAAAGCCATCTGGTATTAAGTCTATCTTCCCTCTTAACCCACTCTACGGTGACTAGGCATTTTAATTAGTGCAAATCCCTTTTGTCCGTGAGTAATTTTAATGAGTGTTTTAGCTGTGCTGTTCTATATGGCTTTAAGCTTGCATATTTTTATCCTAAACTTTGCTTTCATCCCTAACTGAAATCTGGTTGATTTTCGAATGAGAACAGGAGTACCTTGGGGCCATTTTGCTAAGTTACTCAATGAGTTTGGGTTCCTGAGGGAAAGCACTGTGGCAGAAGGAGTTGTTTGTGTTCAAAATACAATTAGTCATATAGCAAGTCCCAAATAACAGTAGCATCATGGGCTTTTTTTTTTAGGTGACTACTTCCACTTTACTTCATAATTTTTCTTCTACTTATAACAAGAAGGCGACAGGTCAAAAGACATGTGCACCAAAAGACGTGAACAAGAATGTACATAGCAGCACTACTTGTAATAGCCCTGGAATGGGAACTGCCCAGTTGCCCATCAAGAGTAAAAGGATAAATATATCACTGCATATTCATACAGTGGAATACTCTAGAGCAGTGAGGATGAATAAATTATAACTACTTGCAAGTGCCAGGATAAAAATCACTGACAAAATGCTGAGTAAATGAAGCCTGATATGGAAGAGGACACAGTGAATTTTTTTGCTTCTACAAAGTTTAAATTCAGAGAAACTAATTTACGGTGTTGGAGAAGTCAGAATAGTGGTTATATCAGGAAGGGGGATTGTGCCCACGTGGGTCAGTTGAGGCTTCTAGGTAATATTCTGTATCTTGATATGAGGGCTGGTTACATAGGTATGTTCACTTTATAGAAATTCACTGAGATATACACTTATGATTTGTGTACTTCTCTACATATAAATACATTTTTTCAATAATAATTAAAATTGACAGTGCAGGAGTTGCTTTTCCACTGGTTAAGTTGTTTCTTGTTCGTGTTGCATATGAGAAAGCATAAGAAACTTCCAGCTGATAATAATGACCAATAAATATGGAAGCAAATGGGCTTACATTTAGGCAGCAGAAAACACGTCAGCAAGAGTATAAAAGTTAGTTTAGTCATAAAAGTGAAAATACCCCTGGCTCAATAAGCCAACAATTATACATGAATTGCCAAATTTATACTGCCCAGATTAGGTACCTCCCATCGCTCTATGGCAGCAAATAAGCGTGTCAGGAAGGAATAAACTGTTGTCAGTTGGGCAGGGACCTTTGCAAATATTCCTTCAAAGAGGGGTCTGCCATCTGGATAGAAGGTTTACAGCCTTGTCTCCGCATGAACGTCTATTAAAAGGACACACGAACATGAGATAATGAGGAAGAATAAATACAAGCATTCGCCAGAGTGTGAACCTCTCCACCAAGTCTGGATGCTGCAACCCTCCTCAGCCCATCAGGTCAAACTCCTAATAAAGATGAGTCCTGGGGAGGGTGGGAGGGAGGGAGACGCAAGAGGGAAGAGATATGGGAACATATGTGTAACTGATTCAGTTTGTTATAAAGCAGAAACTAACACACCATTGTAAAGCAATTATACTCCAATAAAAAAAACATAATGGAAGATAATATTTAAAAAAAAAAAAAGATGAGTCCTGGGGGGAGACCTTCAAGATGGCGGAGAAGTGAGACGTGGAGATCACCTTCCTCCCCACAAATACATCAGAAATACATCTACACGTGGAACAACTCCCGCAGGACACCTACTGAACGCTGGCAGAAGACCTCAGACCTCCCAAAAGGCAAGAAACTCCCCACGTACCTGGGTAGGGCAAAAGAAGAAAGAATAAACAGAGACAAAAGAATAGGGATGGGACCCACACGTCTGGGAGGGAGCTGTGAAGGAGGAAAGGTTTCCACACACTAGAAGCCCCTTCACTGGCGAGGACGGGGATGGTGGGTGGGGGGGAAGCTTCGGAGCCTCGGAGGAGAGCACAGCAACAGGGGTGCAGAGGACAAAGCACAGAGATTCCCGCACAGAGGATCGGTGCCGACCGGCACTCACCAGCCTGAGAGGCTTGTCTGCTCACCCGCGGGGCGGGCAGGGCTGGGAGCTGAGGCTCGGGCTTCGGAGGTCAGACCCCAGGGAGAGGACTGGGGTTGGCTGCGTGAACACAGCCTGAAGGGGCTAGTGCTCCACAGCTAGCCGGGAGGGAGTCCGGAAAAAGTCTGAAACTAACACACCATTGTAAAGCAGAAACTAACACACCAGTAAAGCAATGAGTCCTCAGCATACAGCACACAGCAAGGAGAGGAGTAACGTTTGCTGCTCAAAGGATGTTCAGTTTCAAATAAACTAGAATAATCATCAGCCTGTTCTTAGATACTCTGTTAGAAGATTTTTCTCTATGTGGATTTAAAATAAAACACTTTAAAAAGTACATATCAATTTAAGAATTAAACTTGAATTGTGTGATTGCCTTGAAAGGTAGAATTGTACCTGTAGCACTGAGGAGGAAAAACACAACAAACCAATTCTAAGATCTTGATCTTACAAAAATAAAAGCGCCCTCTAATTAGTTACATGCATTTCCTCCCCACAGAATTCAGTGGTGAAGTGAGGCTCTGCATAAAATACAGTGCTCTATAAGGCACTTAATCACCATCCACACCTTTTACCTGCAGTGAGCTGGCTTTCCTATTACTCTTCCTGGTGCGGGAAGGATTTCTGTAATATATGACACTGCCCCAGCTTATCACAGCCTCTTGTTGATGCTGCTGCCACAGATTCCCAAGTGGTCATTCCCTGAGTGATATTTTTCAATAAATTCCTTCTGTTGCTTCTAGAATTCTCAGATCCTCAAGGAGAATGTGTATGCTCTCATCCCAGGTGTGCAATCATACTTTTTTCTTTTGTTTTAATAGATCTTTATTGGAGTATAATCGTTTCACAATACTGCATGAGTTTCTGTTGCACAACAAAGACAATGAGCCATATGCATACACACGTCCCCATATCCCCTCCCTCTTGAGCCTCCCTCCCATCCTCCTTATCCCACCCCTCTAGGTGATTGCAAAGCACCTAGCCCATCTCTCTGTGCTATGCTGCTGCCTCCCACTAGCCAACTATTTTACATTTGGTAGTGTACATAATATATATTTGCCACATCTTCTTTACCCATTCATCTGTTGATGGACACTTAGGTTGCTTCCATGTCCTGGCTATTGTAACAGTGCTGCAACGAACATTGGGGTGCATGTGTCTTTTTGAATTATGGTTTTCTCAGGGTATATGCTCAGTAGTGGGATTGCTGGGTCATACGGTAATTCTATTTTTAGTTTTTTAAGGAACCTCCCTACTGTTCTTCATAATGGTTGTATCAATATACATTCCCACCAACAGTGCAGGAGGGTTCCCTTTTCACCACACCCTTTTCAGCATTTACTGTTTCTAGATTTTTTGATAATGACCATTCTGACTGGAGTGAGGTGATACCTCATTGTAGTTTTGATTTGCATTTCTCTAATAATTAGTGATATTGAGTAGCTTTTCATGTGCCTCTTTGCCATCTCTCTGTCTTCCTTGGTGAAATGTCCATTTAGGTCTTCTGCCCATTTTTTAACTGGATTGTTTGTTTTTTGATACTGAGCTCCATGAGCTGTTTGTATATTTTGGAGATTAATCCTTTGTCGTTTCATTTGCAAATATTTTCTTCCATTCTGAGGGCTGTCTTTTTGTCTTATGGTTTCTGTTGCTGTGCAAAAGCTTTTAAGTCCCATTTGTTTATTTTTGTTTTTATTTCCATTACTCTAGGACATGGGTCAAAAAAGATCTTGCTGTGGTTTAGGTCAAAGGGTGTTTTTCCTATGTTTTCCTCTAAGAGTTTTATAGTGTCTGGTCTTACATTTAAGTCTTTAATCCATTTTGAGTCTATTTTTGTGTATGGGGTTAGATAGTGTTCTAATTTCATTCTTTTACATGTAGCTGTCCAGTTTTCCCAGCACCACTTATTGAAGAGACTGTCTTTTCTCCATTGTACGTTCTTGCCTCCTCTGTTGTAAATTAGGTGCTCATATGTATGTGGGTTTATCTCTTGGCATTCTATCCTGTACCACTGATCTATATTTCTCTTTTTGTGCCAGTACCATACTGTCTCGATTACTGTAGCTTTGTGGTATAATTTGAATTCAGGGAGTCTGATTCCTCCAACTCTGTTTTTCTTTCTCAAGATTCCTTTGGCTATTTGGGGTCTTTTGTGTTTCCATATGAATTGTAAAATTTTTTGTTCTAATTCTGTTTAGAATGCCATTGGTAGTTTGATAGGGATTGCACTGAATCTGTAGATTGGTTTGAGTAGTATAGTCATTTTCACAATACTGATTCTTCCAATCCAAGAACATGGTATATTTCTCCATCTGTTTATGTCATCTTTGATTTCTTTCATCAGTGTTTTATAGATGTCTGCATACAGGTCTTTTGCCTCCTTAGGTAGGTTTATTCCTAGGTATTTTATTCTTTTTGCTGCAATGGTAAGTGGGAGTGTTTCCTTAATTTCTCTTTCTGATTTTTCGTTGTTGGTGTATAGTAATGTCAGAGATTTCTGTGCATTAATTTTGTATCCTGCACCTTACCAAATTCATTGATTAGTTCTAGTAGTTTTCTGGTGGTATCTTTAGGATTTTCTATGTATAGTATCCTGTCATCAGCAAACAGTGACAGTTTTCCTTCTTCTTTTCCAATTTGTATTCCTTTTATTTCTTTCTCTTCTCTGATTGCTGTGGCTAGGACTTCCAAAACTACGTTGAATAAGAGTGGCGAGAGTGGACATTCCTTGTCTTGTTCCTGATCTTACTGGAAATGCTTTCAGTTTTTCACCATTGAGTATGATGCTTGCTGTGGGTTTGTGTTGAATTTTGTCAAAAGCTTTTTCTGCATCTATTGAGAGGATCATATGGTTTTTATTCCTTAATTTGTTAATGTGGTGTATCACATTGATTGACTTGCGTATATTGAAGAATCCTTGCATCCCTGGGATGCATCCCACTTGATCATGGTGTATGATCCTTTTAATGTGCTGTTGGATTCTGTTTGCTACTATTTTGTTCAGGATTTTAGCGTCTCTGTTCATCAGTGGTATTGGTCTCTAATTTTCTTTTTTTATGATATCTTTTTCTGGTTTTGGTATCAGGGTAACAATAGCTTCGTAGAATGAATTTGGGAATTCATTCCCAAATGAATTTCACCCTCTGCAATTTTTTGGAAGAGTTTGAGAAGGATGGGTGTTAGCTCTTCTCTAAATGTTTGATAGAATTCACCTGTGAAGCCATCTGGTCCTGGGCTTCTGTTTGTTGGAAGATTTTTAATTATGGTTTTAATTTCATTACTTGTGATAGGTCTGTGTATATTTTCTAATTCTTCCTGGTTCAGTCTTGGAAAATTCTACCTTTCCAATAATTTGTCCATTTCCTTGTGGTTTTCCATTTTATTGGCATATAGTTGTTTGCAGTAGTCTCATGATCATTTGTATTTCTGCAGCACCAGTTGTGATTTCTCCTTTTGCATTTCCAATTGTATTGATTTGCGTCCTCTCCCTTTTTACCTTGATGAGTCTGGCTAAGGTTTTATCAATTTTGTTTATCTTCTCAAAGAACCAGCTTTTAGTTTTATTGATCTTTACTACTGTTTTCTTCTTTTCTGTTTCATTTATTTCTGCTCTGATCTTTATGATTTCTTTCCTCCTACTGACTTTCGGTTTTCTTTGTTCTTCTTTCTCTAGTTGTTTTAAGTGTAAAGTTAGATTGCTCATTTAAGACTTTTCTTGTTTCTTGAGGTGAGATTGTATCGCTATAAACTCCCCTCTTAGAACTGCTTTTGCTGTGCGCCATTGGTTTTGGGTCATCGTGTTTTTGTTGTCACTTGTTTCTACGTATTTTTTAATTTCTTCTTTGATTTCTTCAGCGATCTCTTGGTTATTTAGTAGCACACTGTTTAGCCTCCATGTATTTGTGTTTTTTACAGGTTTTTTTCCTGTAATTGATTTCCAATCTCAAAGTGTCGTGGTCAGAAAAGATGCCTGATACGATTTCAATTTTCTTAAATTTACTGAGGCTTGATTTGTGACTCAAGATGTGATCTACCCTGGAGAATGCTTGGTGTGCACTTGAGAAGAAAGTGTATTCTGCCACTTTTGGGTAGAATGTTCTATAAATATCAATTAGACCTATCTGGTCTATTGTGTCATTTAAAACTTCTACTTCCTTATTTATTTTCTGTTTGGACGATCTGTCCATTGGTGAAAGTGGGGTGTTAAAGTCCCCTACTATTACTGTTTTACTGCCAATTTCTCCTTTCATGGTTGTTAGCTTTTGCCTTATTTATTGAGGTGCTCCTACGTTGGCTGCATGAACATTTATAATTGTTGTATCTTCTTCTTGGACCGATCATTTGATAATTATGTAGTGGCCCTCCTTACCTCTTGTAACAGTCTTTATTTTAAACTCTATTTTATCTGATATGAGTATTGCTACTCCAGCTTTGCTTGATTTCCATTTGCATGGAATATCTTTTTCCAACCCCTCACTTTCAGTCTGTATGTGTTCCTAGGTCTGAAGTGGGTCTCTTGTAGACAGCATATATATGGGTCTTGTTTTTGTATCCATTTAGCCAGTCTGTGTCTTTTGGTTGGGGCACTTAATCCGTTTACATTCAAGGTTATTATCGATATGTATGCCCCTATTACCATTTTCTTAATTGTTCTGGGTTTGTTTATGTGGGCCTTTTTCTTCTCTTGTGTTTCCAGCTTAGAGAAGTTTCTTTAACATTTGTTGTAAAGCTGGTTTGGTGGTGCTGAACTCTCTCAGCTTTTGCTTGTCTGAAAAGCTTTTGATTTCTCCATCAAATCTGAATGAGATCCTTGCTGGGTAGAGTAATATTGATTGTAGGTTTTTCTCTTTCATCACTTTAAGTATATCCTGCCACTCCCTTCAGGCCTGCAATGTCCTTTGAAAAATCAGCTGATAACCTTATGGGGATTCCTCTGTATGTTATTTTTTGTTTTTCCCTTGAAGTTTTTAATATTTTTTCTTTGAATTTAATTTTTTTACTTGTGTCCTAGTGTGTTTTTCCTAGGGTTTATTCTGTATGGGACTCTCTGTGCTTCCTGGACTTGGGTGACTATCTTCTTTCCCATGTTAGGCAAGTTTTCAACTATAATCTCTTCAAATATTTTCTCAGACCCTTTCTTTTGCTCTTCTTCTTCTGGGATCCCTATAATCCGAATGTTGGTGCATTTAGTGTTTTCCCAGAGTTCTCTGAGATTGTCTTCAATTCCTTTCATTCTTTTTTCTTTATTCTGCTCCTTTTCAGTTATTTCCACCATTCTTTCTTCCAGCTCACTTATTTGTTCTTCTGCCTCAGTTATTGTTTTTGATTCCTTCTCGTGTATTTTTCTCTAGTTGTTTTAAGTGTAAAGTTAGATTGCTCATTTAAGACTTTTCTTGTTTCTTGAGGTGAGATTGTATCGCTATAAACTCCCCTCTTAGAACTGCTTTTGCTGTGCGCCATTGGTTTTGGGTCATCGTGTTTTTGTTGTCACTTGTTTCTACGTATTTTTTAATTTCTTCTTTGATTTCTTCAGCGATCTCTTGGTTATTTAGTAGCACACTGTTTAGCCTCCATGTATTTGTGTTTTTTACAGGTTTTTTTCCTGTAATTGATTTCCAATCTCAAAGTGTCGTGGTCAGAAAAGATGCCTGATACGATTTCAATTTTCTTAAATTTACTGAGGCTTGATTTGTGACTCAAGATGTGATCTACCCTGGAGAATGCTTGGTGTGCACTTGAGAAGAAAGTGTATTCTGCCACTTTTGGGTAGAATGTTCTATAAATATCAATTAGACCTATCTGGTCTATTGTGTCATTTAAAACTTCTACTTCCTTATTTATTTTCTGTTTGGACGATCTGTCCATTGGTGAAAGTGGGGTGTTAAAGTCCCCTACTATTACTGTTTTACTGCCAATTTCTCCTTTCATGGTTGTTAGCTTTTGCCTTATTTATTGAGGTGCTCCTACGTTGGCTGCATGAACATTTATAATTGTTGTATCTTCTTCTTGGACCGATCATTTGATAATTATGTAGTGGCCCTCCTTACCTCTTGTAACAGTCTTTATTTTAAACTCTATTTTATCTGATATGAGTATTGCTACTCCAGCTTTGCTTGATTTCCATTTGCATGGAATATCTTTTTCCAACCCCTCACTTTCAGTCTGTATGTGTTCCTAGGTCTGAAGTGGGTCTCTTGTAGACAGCATATATATGGGTCTTGTTTTTGTATCCATTTAGCCAGTCTGTGTCTTTTGGTTGGGGCACTTAATCCGTTTACATTCAAGGTTATTATCGATATGTATGCCCCTATTACCATTTTCTTAATTGTTCTGGGTTTGTTTATGTGGGCCTTTTTCTTCTCTTGTGTTTCCAGCTTAGAGAAGTTTCTTTAACATTTGTTGTAAAGCTGGTTTGGTGGTGCTGAACTCTCTCAGCTTTTGCTTGTCTGAAAAGCTTTTGATTTCTCCATCAAATCTGAATGAGATCCTTGCTGGGTAGAGTAATATTGATTGTAGGTTTTTCTCTTTCATCACTTTAAGTATATCCTGCCACTCCCTTCAGGCCTGCAATGTCCTTTGAAAAATCAGCTGATAACCTTATGGGGATTCCTCTGTATGTTATTTTTTGTTTTTCCCTTGAAGTTTTTAATATTTTTTCTTTGAATTTAATTTTTTTACTTGTGTCCTAGTGTGTTTTTCCTAGGGTTTATTCTGTATGGGACTCTCTGTGCTTCCTGGACTTGGGTGACTATCTTCTTTCCCATGTTAGGCAAGTTTTCAACTATAATCTCTTCAAATATTTTCTCAGACCCTTTCTTTTGCTCTTCTTCTTCTGGGATCCCTATAATCCGAATGTTGGTGCATTTAGTGTTTTCCCAGAGTTCTCTGAGATTGTCTTCAATTCCTTTCATTCTTTTTTCTTTATTCTGCTCCTTTTCAGTTATTTCCACCATTCTTTCTTCCAGCTCACTTATTTGTTCTTCTGCCTCAGTTATTGTTTTTGATTCCTTCTCGTGTATTTTTCATTTTAGTTATTGTGTTGCTCATCGCTGTTCGCTTGTTCTTTAGTTCTCCTAGGTCTCTGTTAAACATTTCTTGTATTTTCTCAGTCTGTACCTCCATTCTATTTCCAAGATTCTGGATCATGTTTACTGTCATTACTCTGAATTCTTTTTCAGGTAGACTGCCTATTTCCTCTTCATTTCTTTGGTCTTGTAAGTTTTTACCTTGCTCCTTCATCTATGACATA
>NW_020174065.1:209577-287879 GCF_003031525.2 Neophocaena asiaeorientalis asiaeorientalis | reverse complement strand
TTTTTTAATGAGTGAGATTGTGTTCCTGTCTTACTGGTTGTTTGGCCTGAGGCTTCCAACACTGCAGTTCGTAGGCTACTGGGTAGAGCTGGGTCTTGGTGCTGAGATAAGGAACTCCATGAGGCCTCACTCCAATGAATATTCCCTGGGGTCTGAGGTTCTCTGTTAGTCCAGTGTTTCGGACTCAGAGCTCCCACTGCAGGAGCTTCGGTCTGACCTCGGGCTCGTGAACCAAGATCCCACAAGCTGCCTGGGGTGCCCAAAAACAAACAAACAAAAAAAGGACAATAACAAAGTAAAAAATAAAATTAGATTAGGAAACTAACAGATATATTAGGAAGAATATAAAAATATAGATGAATCAACAACTGGAAGGTACATCAGTACCACAATATCTGGAAATTTCAACATTTTCACAATTTTACTAAAAAAAAAAAAAAAAAAGAGGAGGGAAAAGAAGAAAAAAAAAGCAGGGGGGAAGGCCTTGGCTGTGGAGAGCAGGGCCTAAGCAATTTTATCAATTTTGTTTATCTTCTCAAAGAACCAGCTTTTAGTTTTATTGATCTTTACTACTGTTTTCTTCTTTTCTGTTTCATTTATTTCTGCTCTGATCTTTATGATTTCTTTCCTCCTACTGACTTTCGGTTTTCTTTGTTCTTCTTTCTCTAGTTGTTTTAAGTGTAAAGTTAGATTGCTCATTTAAGACTTTTCTTGTTTCTTGAGGTGAGATTGTATCGCTATAAACTCCCCTCTTAGAACTGCTTTTGCTGTGCGCCATTGGTTTTGGGTCATCGTGTTTTTGTTGTCACTTGTTTCTACGTATTTTTTAATTTCTTCTTTGATTTCTTCAGCGATCTCTTGGTTATTTAGTAGCACACTGTTTAGCCTCCATGTATTTGTGTTTTTTACAGGTTTTTTTCCTGTAATTGATTTCCAATCTCAAAGTGTCGTGGTCAGAAAAGATGCCTGATACGATTTCAATTTTCTTAAATTTACTGAGGCTTGATTTGTGACTCAAGATGTGATCTACCCTGGAGAATGCTTGGTGTGCACTTGAGAAGAAAGTGTATTCTGCCACTTTTGGGTAGAATGTTCTATAAATATCAATTAGACCTATCTGGTCTATTGTGTCATTTAAAACTTCTACTTCCTTATTTATTTTCTGTTTGGACGATCTGTCCATTGGTGAAAGTGGGGTGTTAAAGTCCCCTACTATTACTGTTTTACTGCCAATTTCTCCTTTCATGGTTGTTAGCTTTTGCCTTATTTATTGAGGTGCTCCTACGTTGGCTGCATGAACATTTATAATTGTTGTATCTTCTTCTTGGACCGATCATTTGATAATTATGTAGTGGCCCTCCTTACCTCTTGTAACAGTCTTTATTTTAAACTCTATTTTATCTGATATGAGTATTGCTACTCCAGCTTTGCTTGATTTCCATTTGCATGGAATATCTTTTTCCAACCCCTCACTTTCAGTCTGTATGTGTTCCTAGGTCTGAAGTGGGTCTCTTGTAGACAGCATATATATGGGTCTTGTTTTTGTATCCATTTAGCCAGTCTGTGTCTTTTGGTTGGGGCACTTAATCCGTTTACATTCAAGGTTATTATCGATATGTATGCCCCTATTACCATTTTCTTAATTGTTCTGGGTTTGTTTATGTGGGCCTTTTTCTTCTCTTGTGTTTCCAGCTTAGAGAAGTTTCTTTAACATTTGTTGTAAAGCTGGTTTGGTGGTGCTGAACTCTCTCAGCTTTTGCTTGTCTGAAAAGCTTTTGATTTCTCCATCAAATCTGAATGAGATCCTTGCTGGGTAGAGTAATATTGATTGTAGGTTTTTCTCTTTCATCACTTTAAGTATATCCTGCCACTCCCTTCAGGCCTGCAATGTCCTTTGAAAAATCAGCTGATAACCTTATGGGGATTCCTCTGTATGTTATTTTTTGTTTTTCCCTTGAAGTTTTTAATATTTTTTCTTTGAATTTAATTTTTTTACTTGTGTCCTAGTGTGTTTTTCCTAGGGTTTATTCTGTATGGGACTCTCTGTGCTTCCTGGACTTGGGTGACTATCTTCTTTCCCATGTTAGGCAAGTTTTCAACTATAATCTCTTCAAATATTTTCTCAGACCCTTTCTTTTGCTCTTCTTCTTCTGGGATCCCTATAATCCGAATGTTGGTGCATTTAGTGTTTTCCCAGAGTTCTCTGAGATTGTCTTCAATTCCTTTCATTCTTTTTTCTTTATTCTGCTCCTTTTCAGTTATTTCCACCATTCTTTCTTCCAGCTCACTTATTTGTTCTTCTGCCTCAGTTATTGTTTTTGATTCCTTCTCGTGTATTTTTCATTTTAGTTATTGTGTTGCTCATCGCTGTTCGCTTGTTCTTTAGTTCTCCTAGGTCTCTGTTAAACATTTCTTGTATTTTCTCAGTCTGTACCTCCATTCTATTTCCAAGATTCTGGATCATGTTTACTGTCATTACTCTGAATTCTTTTTCAGGTAGACTGCCTATTTCCTCTTCATTTCTTTGGTCTTGTAAGTTTTTACCTTGCTCCTTCATCTATGACATACTTTTGAGATTGTGTTCCTGTCTTACTGGTTGTTTGGCCTGAGGCTTCCAACACTGCAGTTCGTAGGCTACTGGGTAGAGCTGGGTCTTGGTGCTGAGATAAGGAACTCCATGAGGCCTCACTCCAATGAATATTCCCTGGGGTCTGAGGTTCTCTGTTAGTCCAGTGTTTCGGACTCAGAGCTCCCACTGCAGGAGCTTCGGTCTGACCTCGGGCTCGTGAACCAAGATCCCACAAGCTGCCTGGGGTGCCCAAAAACAAACAAACAAAAAAAGGACAATAACAAAGTAAAAAATAAAATTAGATTAGGAAACTAACAGATATATTAGGAAGAATATAAAAATATAGATGAATCAACAACTGGAAGGTACATCAGTACCACAATACTAAAAAAAAAAAAAAAAAAGAGGAGGGAAAAGAAGAAAAAAAAAGCAGGGGGGAAGGCCTTGGCTGTGGAGAGCAGGGCCTAAGCAAGCGCAAGGTTTGGGTGGTGGGCGGGGCCAATGCTTAGGACCCACAGTGCTGGAAAAGGCCCTGGGGGCTGTGGGGGCTGGGGCTTAGGCTGAACTGAAGGGGCCCAAGCATGCCCCCCACCCCTGGTCTCAGAGGGCAGGGGACCTCACCTGGGAGCCCAGCAGGCTTCCTAGGCTCGAGTAGGTGGGGCAAACGCCCTCCTCTCCTCTCCTCCTCCTCCAGTCTGGGAGGGCCCCTCCCACCTGCCCCTCCTGATCTCCCCAGCCTCCCTCCTATGCCCCCAAGGACCCACGTGGCCTGGAGGTGGGTGTGGAGGGCAGGGGATCGGCCTGGGCGCTCAGCAGACTCCCCATGCCCAAGTGGGGAGGGCAATCGCCCTCCATTCTTCTTCCACTCTTCCGGGAGGGCCCCTCCTGCCTGCCTCTCCTGATCTCCCCAGCCTCGGGGGCACTGCTCCTGTCTGGCCTCCACCTCTCCTCCCCGCCTCAGTCCCCCTACGTCCTACTGGTTCACTTTGGGGTTCCTCCCGTCTCCTTGGGTGTCAGAGTCCCCCACCAGTGGCCGGCACACACCCTAGTTGTGGGGAGATGCTAACTCCGCGTCTTCCCACACCGCCACCTTGACTCTGCCCTATCATACTTTAAATTTCTCTTAATCATGTGGTCTACAGAGAGTGAAGGATATTATGCAAAACATCATAGCAAGTTATACTTGTATCCTTTAAATATTTAACTTATGTGACTGTTTAAAGAGAAATGTAAAATGAAATATTCCACTGCCATCTCTTTAAATGAAACTATTCATGCCACTGGTAATCACTCCCAAATAAGGTGCAAGCAATCTATAATGCACCTACCCAGCAAAGCATGTGGAAGGTAGTTGAAGCCACTTGGCTTGATTAAAAGTTCCAAGCTCTTTATTTTCTTACAGCTTTCAAATGCTTAGGGCTTCTCAATTGTTAGCACATTTTTCTACCCCCAAAGACAACTTTTTTAAAGCTACTTAAATGCACAGTGCTTGACATATGATGGAATCTCATTAAGTATTTGGCTGAATGAATGGATGGTTGAATGGATAAACAAAGGATACAAAGATGGATGGATGGATAGATGGATGTATGAAGGAACTACCTGTGCATTAATAATTAAGTTCTTTCTGCATGATTAAATCCATTTTATACTATCTTCACCACCATGCTTTTGCAATTTATAGTAATAGAAAAATTGTCTGGAAGTTTATACCCTTTGACTAACATCACCCCATTTCCCCCTCCCCCAAGTTCCTAGCAACTACCATTCTATTTTCAGCTTCTATGAATTTGACTACTTTAGATTCCACATATAATTGAGATCATGCAGTATTTGTCTTTCTGCATATGACTTATTTCACTTAGCATAATGTCCTCCAGGTTCATACATGTGGTTGCAAATGACAGGCTCTCCTTTTTAAAGGCTGAATAATATTTCATTGTATATGTACTTTTTCTTTATCCTTTCATCCACTGATGTACATCTAAATTGTTTCCCTATCTTGGCTATTGTGAATAGTGCTGCAATGAGCATGAGGGTTCAGGTGTCTCTTTGAGATATTGACTTCAATTCCTTTGGATATATACCCAGAAGTGGGATTGCTGGATCATATGACAGTTCTATTTTTAATTTTTTTGAGGAACCTCCATATTGTTTTCCATAGCAGCTGCAACATTTTACATTCCCACCAACAACGTACAAGTGTTCTGATTTTTCCATATCTTTGCCAGCACTTTTTGTCTCTTGGGTTTTTTGTTTGTTTGTTTGTTTTGTTTTTTTGATGATAGCCATCCTAACAAGTATGGGGATCTCGTTATAGTCTTGATTTGCATTTCTCTGGTGGTGAGTGATGGTGAGCATATTTTCATATAACCTGTTGGCCATTTGTATGTCTTTGCGGAGGAATAATTATTTCTGAGGTTCAAAATTTCTTGAAGTTACATGACTTCAGTTATGTTATCTGTAGCCCTTCCCCTTTTAGAAAAAGGGGATCTTGCTATATCTACATGGTATCCATTAAAACAACCTTGAATAAGTAGACCAATTAACATCATCAGTAATCTCAAAAACATTAGTTTTCAGAAATGGCACACACCTGCTATTGTGTACTTTCTCTGACTGCTAACATTGTTTACTTAATAAAACCATCCATGGTTGATGGGTACATCACGTAAGTATAGGTTAGCAAAGCTAGTGTGTGAGGATCATGAAAACCTCTACCAATACATTAGAGTCCCACTTACTCCATCAAAATCAGCATTTCTTTCTCTTTTCTGTGTTTAACTCAGTAAGATTGTTTTTTATTTTTACAATCGTGGGGGTTATATCATTGGTTTGGGGAAGTATTGTCATAAAGTTAGTTAAGAAGGATTTTGCAGTTGGTGTTTGTCTCCAGATAAACAAGTCCATCTTCTGAAACGTCATATCTAATTGGCTTAGATTTTTTCCCTTTGTTTCTCTTGCTGCTTCACAAACACTTTTGCAGTTGTAAGAAAAATCAATTACAATAGGACTCTTAGGTTTTCTGTTTTTGCTTCCACTAGGGAAAAGTTGATTAGTTAAGATTTCAGAAGGCAGGTTCAACATTGATCTTCAAACCTTAATACAGTTATTTGTATCGATAAAAAAAAGTAAATGCAAAGCAATCCTAGCAACCATAAAATACTTTTGCTGCAGGAACTTTTTTTATAAAGACATGGAAACCCTAGTGTACAATACATATACATGATAATAATTACTAGGGATGCTTAGTTCCAGTGTATAATGCTTTCATTGTAAAACCTAATCCCTCAGTGACCATCCTTTAACTTCAATGTGATAATCAGACTGGGTAATGGATGAGATGTAATAAGATAAGAAAGACGTTGGCTATCATTAGTGAGCAAACCAGACTAAACAACTAACTATAATTAGACAAAACCTGGCAAATAAAAGTAATCACGTTTGATTCTGTTCTTTAAAAATTATCCAGTCTTTAATTTAAGGCAATCTGCAGGAAATGCACAGAGAACCCAGGGATTATCAGTTCTCAACACACTGTTTTTGGTCCAAGAGGTAGAAAGAAGTGCTCAGAACAATGTTTATATCCATTGGGCCCTGATCGGTAAACTGATGATGTAGGAAGTCATTTCATATTACTTTCTTTGAGATGGACTGTCAAATCAAAATTTCAAGCAATATTTTTCCTGCCAGTTGAAAACATAGAAGGGTGATTTACTCTGCTTGTAGTTTGTTTTTGTTCTATTATGAGCTCCATTCCGCTGCTGTTCACTCATTATTAGTTTATGATGGATACTATCATACAGTTGCTATATGTGCACCTATTTTCAGCAAGGAGTGACTCACAGATAGCAACCTGACAAAGCAGATCTATTAGGGCAGCGGTCCCCAACCTTTTTGGCACTGGGGACTGGTTTCGTGGACGACAATTTTTCCATGGAAGGGGGTTGGGGGGAGATGGTTCAGGCGGTAATGCGAGCGATGGGGAGCAGCAGATGAAGCATCGCTCACTCGCTCACTCGCCCGCCACTCACCTCCTGCTGTGAGGCCCGGTTCCTAACAGGCCACGGACCGGTACCGATCCATGGCCCAGGGGTTGGGGACCCCTGTATTTGGGCATCATTTGTTGTTTGTGAACGTCTACAGGATAGGAGAAGAAGCTAGAGCAGGTATGTTCTAAAAGATACTAGTGCACTGCCTCATCATATCATGTATTAAAACAGATATGACACAAATTATGTGGGGACTCTATTTGTAAGATATTTAGAGTAAAGGTATTAACATATTAGGTAGTAATGTTTATTGATTGTTTATTGAATGCAGTGTCTGCTGAGCACTTTCATAAATGCCATTTGACTCAGTCCTCATGTTAACCCTAGGAGGTAAATATTAAACTAATTTTAAAATGTTTTATAAACATAAAAATACAGGTAAACAAATATATTTTAATTATACACCTCCACGATTTTCCACAAACTGAACACAACTGTGAAAGTAGCAGCCACATTAAGAGACAGAATATGATCAACACTACAGAGGCTACCATCCTACTTCCTTTCCATCACAAATCCTTCCCCTTCAAGGAAACCAATAGCCTTACTTCTAATAGTACATATTTGTTTCACCAGTTTTAGTATTTTACAATAAAAGAATCATAGAGTATGTACTCTTCTGTCTTCTTTCACTCAACACCAGGTCTGCAAGATTCATTAATAAGATTGAAAGTAGTTGTAGATAGCTCATTTTCATCGCAATCCAGTTTTTCCATTGTATCAATATGGCATGATGTAGAGACAAGGTTTCAATATAAGTCTAATTATGAAATCCATTACTCTACATATTTTAGTCTCTAACAATAAAAGAAATGTTACAGTCATTAAGCATTTGCTGGTTGTTATAGGTTGCTCCCTACATGGCATTTTCCAAAGCCTGGTCCAGTTTTTTCCTTTTGTTTTCAATGTAGCAAGCAATGAATCAAAATGACAATTAATCAATAAAAGAGACACAGAAAAATGGCTGGGTAGTGTTTAATTTTTAGGACGGATACTTTATATACTCATATTTACACTAAAAATGAGGAATTGCTATACAAAGATATAGCTCTTGTAATAGACTTCAAACTGTGGCTATGGCAATGTGTGTATGTGTATATATATACACATAATACACCCACACATATCTTTGAGGTAATATATCCCAATTGCCACAATCCACTCCCAAGCTGTACCTACTTAGGGTAACTAAATTAACTGTTTCCTCATTACTTGCAAATGTAAAGCTCTCTATTAGCTAACTGATTAATTTGAAAATAAAGCGATGAATAGTGACCAATAAGACAATTCATTTAACAGTTAGATGGATTTTCATCAAACTATTTATTGTTTACCTACTATATGCCAGGCACTTTACTAGATGCAAACATGCCATAGCCCAGTCATTTTATTCCATCAATCAAAAACTTCAGTCGAGTGGGTAATTTGTGGAGGACACTATACTAATGCAATAGAAGATATGATAGGGATAAAACCTGTGTTCCTGCCCTAAACAAATCGAGAAAGAAAATGGAAATTAGTATTATATATGTATGTATGTAATAAATTAGTATTATATATGTATAGAAATTATATATGTATGTATATATAACTTAAAGGACAATATAAGCTCAGTGTACTGAAAATTCAGTGTTGTGAAACAGGGAGCCAAAGAGACTCAAATGAGATTGGGCTAATCAAAAGGAGATCAAAAAGAAAGGAGTATTTTGTGATGACTTATAAGAGCAAGCATTCTGAGTAGTCTGGCATGTGCCCAATTTACAGCTGGAAAGAGGGTCAGGAGCAGGGACTAGTGCCCTGGCAAAACCCTTCCCTTCTCTGACTTCCCTAGTCAGCAGCAATTTTCCTTGCTCTTATTTCCTGTAGCACTTGAATTCTGTACCACATAATTTACTGCAGTTCTGCTTTGCTTGCTAATTGTGTTGAGAATCTTGATTCCTTAAATATATCATTATCTCCTTGAGGGAAGAAAATTTTCCACAGCATTCTTTGGTATTTGTGACTCATCCATTTGAGTAGCCAGAACTTGTGATTTGGTCGTTAAGATGCAACTTCTTTCCCTTAGAAATGGACCTGCTTGCGTTTCACTCTCCTGAGGGCACCACATTAGGGAAGCTGTGATATGAATGTGAGGATACATAAAAGATCTTAATCTCAACCATCATAAGACAATGTTAGTGACTGAAGTTACAGTGGCTTTGGGGGCCATTTTACACATAAAAGTGAGTCTCAGACACAATATGTTATCCTGTGTGCTTGAAAAATAATAGACTGGTTTTCCCACTAATGAGAAGATGAGCTATAGTATGTAAGTAGAGGAAAGGTTTTCTGATAGGGTTACAAATTGAACGTGCAGCCCACCTAAAGGGTGATAATGAAGGATAAGGGGGAAAACAAGCCAGAAACCATCGATTGCTAAAAATCTGCAGCATGAGACTAAAGTGGAAGTTTGATTTACATATGTTGGGTGTATTGGGGTGTACTGCTACAACCAAGGGCCATGTGAATATTTATAATGGACTTTTCCCCAACTAATGCAAATTTAAGTTAGTATTATGGTTATACAATTTTCTAGGATATAAAACCAGCATTCTCTCTCCTTTTATAAGCCTCAGCACATCAATTTAGTTCATCTCACTCTAATTCAGTGAACATCACATGAATGCCTTCTGTGAGCGAAGAGGTGTGTTAAGCACCGGGGATCTACACAGGAGATCCCTGCTGGAAGAATATATCTGCTGCTTTTATTATGTAGGGTAATTATGTAAAACCACACAAACTAATATTTTTGAAACATTTTTCTAAATCTTAAACTCATCCAAAATGTTAAGTTTTTTAGAGTTTATTTTTGTTATTTCTGCCTTTCGATTTTTTCAGCTAGACATGCATCTGTTAAAACGCTATTCTATTTTTGGAGAATACATTTTATTTATGGTTTATGGGGAAACAGCTTCTCATAGTGAGAAAGATGTATTAACACCAATAAGTATAGAGTTCATTCTGAATAGTCAAGCCTTTAACAGTAACTAGTCATTCTGTATCCACAATGTGGTTTTAAACTGTTATGCTGAGAAAAGTTGCCTCTTTCTTCATTGCTTTTATTTCAATTGTACACATCACTTCACACTTTTGAAGTGTTCACTAAGACAAACTCTGTCTTCACCATTTTACCGAAGTAGAAAAGGTTAAGTGACCTTGATTTTTTAGTTTATGCCAAATGTCTCTCAAAGGTGAACTCGCGTGACTCTCAACCACTGCGCCACCAGGGAAGCCCAAAAGTTATTTTTTTTTAACCTAATAATTTTTAAGTTTGTCATCTTCATATCTAAAATGAATTTAAAATACGGTCATTTCTCATATAAGTAGAAAAAGTTCATGTATGAGGAACTTAAAACCACTAACTTGAAAAACACTGTTGGGAGAAAAAAAACATACCTTTTGAGAAAGCAATTTGTCATCATTTTCAGCACCTCTAATTTGCCAAATTGGGGCCACTAATGCATTACTGTATCAGTAATTTATTTTTTGCCTTTTTGCCTCTGAAAGGTGTAGACAAATCTCTATCACCATAATTACTATTATTTCTTGACAAAGATTATATACAAAGCCCTCTGCTAGGTACTACTGCCTTTGACCAGCACTGAGAAAGTTATGTACTTATCATTCAGACACAGTCCATCCTTCAGACACAAAAAGAGAAAACACACAAATAAGCATCAATGAATTAGGAGCAGCAGCTTACTTTATTTGAGATAAGCAAAGGGTTCTGTCTACCAATGAAACTTTTTAAACAGAACAAAACTTCTTAAACAGAAAATATCAGTTCTTTCAGAATCTGCTTTGACTTACATAAAACTACTCATCAGACAGCAGATCCAACCCATCCTGGCTTTGATATTTTCCTTGAATAATCCCTCACCCTTCCAAACATTTCAATGCTAGTTTGGTCTGTTTTTGTTAGTATCACTCAAGCTGAGAGGGTTTTGAACGCAGCCAATTTTTCTCAGTAATTAAGAACTAACTCCTGCTACAAAAGCAGAAAATCATCATGTAGGAGAGAAGACTGAGGTCAAAGTTATGGAAAACAGGTGAAAATATGTATTCCATTAATATTTGTGAAGGAAAGATTACGGACTTTTACTTCATGAACACATTTAGGTACATGTAAGTCATGATGTGGAGACAAACAGAAGGTCTTTGTCATCATTTCCCGTTATTCAGGCACCACTGCCATCTAGCAGTATTTGCACAGCTTCTGCCTCTCCACTGTTACCTCACCCAACAAAGATTTTTTTCCAAGTCTCTAATCTCTTCCCCAGCATCAAACGCACACACATACACCCCAACCAATCATAGGGTATGCTTCTCTCTTTCTCTCTCTCCCCACTCCCTTCCCACCTCTCTCTCTCTTCTAAAGTGTTTCCACAGAGGAAATCCAGTTAAAATGGCATCAAGGGAAGGTATGAAAGAGGCAAAAATGTTACTATAGGCAGAATTACAGCTGGGAAGAAGAGGGAAGTTCTGAAAATTTTCCCTTGGGTTGATGGACTAATTATGGGGAAACGAGATTTGAATTTTTAAAAGCATTCCTTGGGAATGCCACTTGTCTTTGTCCATCATTGTCTGTTGATAGGTCTCATTCATTCTAGGCAATTAGTGGCTCTGACAAAACAGTGATCTTTATTTAAAATAATCATATACTAAGAATTAATAGAAGTACTGTGATTTCAAGGGATTTCTTTTGGCGGGGCGGTGGCGGGGGTGTGCAGGGATTAGACTTCATTCTCCACGTGGGTATACTTGGAAATAAAATAGAGCACCAGTTTTTTTTTTTTTCTTGCCTTCTACAATTGGGACTTATGTAGACCTTTTACTGGTGGGATGGTAGGGGTTTAATTCACAACAAGTTTCTTCACTCTGTAGCAGAAGACCACTATATACATCCATACATCATGGACTACTGTCACTGCATCAGGAGTACTTGTGGGAGGGGTGAGATTCTCTTTCTGGAAATGGAGAAGTAGCTCCTATTGGACCAACCTTTCCACAGAAAACAACTTGAAACTCTGGACATAATATAAAAGTCGATCTAAAGTCAATGGAGAATAACTAAAATCAGACAAATATTAAAGGAGAGTAAACATTTGGAAGTAGAAAATGGAATGGGGTAAGTTTCCCCTTTTACAGCTTTTTGCTGAGGGCAGGCTATAGTCAGTCCCAAGTAAGGTGACTAAATCTTTTCTCTCTGAAAAGAGAGAAATATCAAAAAGGAGAGATTCAATAAAGGGAACTCCAAATTCTTCATATAAACTCTACCCTGAACTATAGTTCAGCTGACCCCTGAACTATGCATGTGTAAGGCAAAAGTCCAAGCAACCCAGATAAGGCAAAAATAACTGAACAAAGATTTCAGCTGCTGCTCACTAAAGGGGAGACCGAGTTTGGATTTCAAGTCCAGCCAAGTCAACTGCCCCTGAATTTTTTTTTAAATCAATATTCTTTGAAGTAACATAACAGAATACGGAGTCTGAACACCCTATTTTTCATAATGTCCAGGATACCAGACATGAACAAACAGAAAATGTGACCCAAACTGAAGAGAAAAGGCAATCAACACAGATGGACCGTAAGACCAGATATTATTTAGGAGAGATTTTAACTGATTCTCTTTATTATTTACAATCTGATTTATTCATGTATTTGGGTTTTCCAGCATTTTTGTTATCCTCTCACTTCCCAGACTCTTTCAGTCCATTTTGCTGCTTCTTGGGAAAGCAGTTTTAGGTTTTCCTGAAGATGCATGATTTTGCCCAAACCATATAGTATTTCCCTCTGAACTTAGTTTACATTCTTCTGAGATGCTCTTAAGATGTTTTTTGTCTCCGCAACTTGGAATTGGAGGGATTTCGATGATTCTTTGAGTAACTGTGTCTGTACGTCAAGGTAAGCCATCATCACTCTGTGAAATAAAAGTTTAGGGAGCTTACTGTTTTGTTCTTTTTTCAGAAAGTCCCCAGGTGAAGAGGTGAACCTGTTCGTACCTTTATGAAGTGCTACCAAACACAGACTTTGTAACTTTAGGGGACTGGCTTCCTCTGTAGGTGACATGAAGGCTTTATGGGCTTGTGTAAACAGTCTCATCTTCTGAGGGAATTCATGATATTCTTCAGCCTGGGCAGAAAATCTTTTGGCTGCCTCTTTTTTCTTCTTTAGAGTATGTCGTCTCTTTATCATAAAAAGAATCAAGGTGACATATACAAAATCTCCCAGGAAAACATAAAGATACTTGGAGCTTGAATCAAATATCTGGAAAACACCGCCAAAGCACCACAGAGTTGCTCCAGGATCAGCTGGAAAGACATTTTTATGGTAACCAGCACACCATCCATGGCTCCAAAGGCCACTGCAGCTCTGCCTCTGATTTCCAGTATCCTGTGGGCCACAACTGACCAGAATCTTGTAGAATGTTCTGATTCTAACCCAAACAAGTACCTGGAAACAAGGACAGAGGCAACTGGTGGGGCTGAGAGGAGACAGCAAGGTTCTGTAAAAGAGTACCCTCATTTTGCTCTGCTCCCCGCACAAATAAGAGTCACATTACTTGTACAGTGCATTTAGCATTTGGAAATGTGGAAAGGACTGATTGCAGCCAGAGGAGGCTAATGAGTTCTGACCACACTACGCCCCACCTGGCCTTACAACAAACCTGGGTCAAGCCAGTCCCATGCCAAAACACCTTTGAGCATGTCAGGGCATAAGAGTGATGCATGCTATAGGAGAGGACTCATGTGCCCACATCTTTGGGTGAGGCTCATTCTCCTCTGATTTAAAGTTTCCTTGTGCAACATGGAAGCCTGATCTTGCTTAGTCTCACCAAAGCTGATAACTAGGAGACCTGTTTTTCAATTGTAAGGACTTGGGAAAAATCAACTGGAACCGGCAATGTCTTAAAATTTCTAGGATTTTCTGTGGAGCCAGTTTTCTCCTGTTCAATCCAAGTGTCCTGGAAGAGGATGACTCCCCGCTGGTGCTGACTCAGTGATCCGGGCTCCTCCCCTCATGTGGCCCTGCTATCTGCAGCATGCACCTCCCCAGGGTGACCTGGGGACAGTCTCTACTCCACTGAGTCATCTTCAGAATGTGGTCATTCTTCCAAAAAGGGAGCTGGTCCTAATTCCAGCTGAATTTGTCATCTTTTATTTTTTTTTAAACTACAATTCACTCTCCTAGTATTTCTCTGGCAAACTCTCCTCCTTGTCCAGCATTCGGGACTATCACACGTGACTTATCCCCAATACTTTTACCTGTATTATTATTTTTCATCCCCAATAGTTTTACCATGAGGAAACAGTATTTGTCAGTCAGATTCCACCTGGGGGGTCTTAGAGGGTGCCTGGGTTTGGGCTGCAGGTCCCCCCATGGATGTGGAGAAAAGATGCTCTGTTCAAGGGAGGAGGTGGCCAAATGCCTAATGAAGTGATTTTTTAAAAACTGAGATAACATTGGTTTATAACATTAAATCAGCTCCGTGTGTACATTATACTTCTACTTCTGTATACACTACAGTGTGCCCACCACCAAAAATTTAGTTTCCATCTGTCACTATACAGTTGACCTTCTTTACCCATATCACCTGCCCCCTACTTCCCCTCTGGTAACCACTACTCTGTTCTCTGTATCCACATGTTTGTTTTTGTTTGGTCTGTTCATTTTTTTTGTTTTTGTTTGTTTTTTTATATTCAACATATGAGAGAGGTCATATGGCATTTGTCTCCGTCTGATTTATTTCACTTAGCATAATACCCTCAGGGTCCACCCATGTTGTCACAAATGGCAAGATTTCATCTTTCTTTATGGCTAAGATAGCTTTTCCTTTGAATATTTAATTTTAAAAGGCAACTGTCATTTTAGAGTTTATAACCTGTTTTGGAAAAGAACAAATTCAGTCACTGCTGGGATTTAAAAAGAGAGAGAGAGAGAGAGAGAGAGGATTTTAGACAGAACTCTTTCAGTTGCAAGTTACAGATATACAACTGGAAGTAGCTTAAGTCAAAATAGGGGTCTGGGATACAAATATTGGACGCTCACAGAATGGGAGAACTGTAGGAATCAGGGAGTCCCCTGGAGCCTCAAGTCAGAAGCCACTCCTAGGAGTCACTCTGTCTGTCTCTTATTCCTGATTCAGGAAAAAAAAAAAGCCTCTGAGTGTCTGTGGGTTGGCTGTACCTTCTCAGGTGTCTGTGTGTGGCAGGAACATGGCTGCCAGTAGACAAGGAATTTCAATCAGCTATTACAGCTATGATGAAGGTCACAGGAAGCAGTTGTGCAGATTTTCCTAGCAAGGCCCTCATGTGATCATGGATAGACAGTAGTACATATAGAGAGGTAGAGAGGCTGAAGTAGAACAAATGTGGTACACTGGTAAGACAGTGGAATGAGCAGCCTGACTAGGCAGAGATGACTAACATGTCAATGTAAACAACTGTGGCCAGCCCATGGGTTTGCTCTTAGAGATAAGAACAACCACAAAGACTTAAATCAGCTCACTGACCTGGGCATATCCTCCAAACCACTGATTTAGGCATGTATCAGGCACCTGACCAGATCTGTGTTCAGCAGAAATCTGTTATATTTTCAGTGAAGACTTAAAGAGCATCTTTGCTAATCCAGTGTTTAAGACAGTGCCTAGCAAATGGTAGGCACCAAATATCACTGAAATGACTAAACAAATACTCTAGGGAATAAAAAGCTCTGTCAGAGAAAAAAGATAATGATGATGACAATAATGGTATTAGCATGTATCAAGTGCTTACTGTATGCCAAGCACCGAGCTAAACAATTACATAAATTATCTCATTTAATTTCCCTAACACACCTATGAGCTAGGTTCTATTACTGTCCCCATTTAACATGTGAGAAAAGTGAGGCACAGGAAGTTTCAAGAGATGTATAATATGCATAATAGTTTATGCATACTTTTGGCTACTTGGTCAACCAAAGCTGAATGATAAAGAGCATAAATCCCAATCACTGCTCCAAGAGTAATGCAGGTACACACACTTCCCAGATAACCGTTCCACTAGATAAGACTGGAATCCCCTAAAATTGTGCTCAGAAACTGAGAATGGAATATTCATGAAGAAACCGCATGAAAACACATACACACACACTCAAATGATAAACCAGAGGACAAGTTCTTATTATATAGCAGAGCTGAGAGCTGCTGAGGGAGGGTGGGATGCTAGTGGGATGCAGGATATTTTTTTAAATGCCAGTAAAACTCCCATAAAGAATGCTTTTGAAGCGGAAACGAAAGGACACTTCCCCGCAAAGGCATTGGAAACAACATAAACCAAATGGCTGAGTCACACACTGCAAATTCCAGCTCTGAATCAAAAGGCAGCTTTCTGGTACACAAAGCAAAGAAACGCTGGGAAAATATAGGTCTTTTCTGTCACATCCAATGGCAACTTCAATCAGCAGTAATGTCACAATTAGTCACAGAGTCGAGTATAGAAGGCTGAGTTGTCACTGAGTGAGCACTCCAAGGTCCTTACTGGCACATTTTATAAACAGAATGCTAAAGCGTTGAAAACTAGCTTGGTGGTAGGGAAGAGAGAATGGAGATCTAGATTTAGTTGACTTGAATAGTCTGTACTTTCAGAGATGACAGAAATGTATACGCTTGCATTGGAATCGACACATGAAACTTCCTGCAGTAATAAGCATGACTTCAGTGTATATTTTTGCCTTTCATACAAGAAAGGCTTTGAAAGCCAATGCAGCACAAGTGAGCAGTATTTTGACTTAAGCTTCGTTCAGTGGGGTTCTAGGATTATGGATCATTTGGCACTTGCTCTCACACTAAACTGACACAATTCTGGTCCCTCTAATTTAGCAAAACTTCATAGTTTCACACATGACTCTAAAATCAAGGACAAGCAATTTTTCTTTTTCTGTCAAGGGCCAGATAGTAAATAGCTAAGGCTTTTCGGGACATATACTGTCTGTACTGCGTATTCTTCATTGTCTCTATTTTTTAAAACCCTTTAAAAATGTACAAAACATTCTTAGCTCAAGGGCCATACAAAAATAGGCCACTGGCTGGATTTGGTCTGCAGGACATAGTTTGCCATCCCTCTACTAAATCACTGAAAAAATGGATGTATGGGTGAGAAATGTACAATGAAGTATGTACATATTTGAATACATACATATGCTTTCACGTACATGTTAAGTACATTAACTTGTTTTCTTCTCTTTCCCTTTAGAAAATAAATTCCTCCTGTGCAGAGACTTCATGACTACTTTTTAGTTCTCCAAAACAGCAAGAAATGAATTCTACACGCAGTGGATCTCAATAAATACAGACTGACAGACTACTGTAAAGAAAATAGCCTATGTTAAAGACCATGGCCAGGGAAAATCTGTTTTCCTTTTTCAGTAGAACAAAATGACAATTCTTCTTTCTAGGGATATGTGATGTTTAATGTTTCAGTCTATGTGTACCTGGGAACACTATCGTCATTATCAACATCAATGTTACTAGTTGAACGTCTTATATCGTATATTATGGTTTTCAAAACACTTTCTATACAGTATGCCATATTAGTCTTGACATCAGCAATACCGTGCATTTTCACATAATATTTTCACATTAAGAGAAAATATTAAACAGATTTCAGAAGCTCCAAATTTCCCAATGCCAAAATTTAACTAGACTAAGAGTTCAAAATCTACCATTTATACACGAAATCTAATATCTAGCACGATAAAGAATTAACAAAGAAATAGGAAAGATTTTTTAATATAATTATCTAAGTGTCTAATTTGATTAAGGAAAAGGACTGAAGAGCTCAGAAGAAATATATATAGGAAATAGAGTCTCACTAACTTTTCATTTTATGAATCATTGTTTTGGTCATATCTTGACTCTGCAGAATCTGGCTGGGCTTTTCTGCCTCTAGGCTTTATTTATTTATTATCACTGCATTGAAAGGCCATGCATTCTCATCATGCATTTTTAAAAACTACTGCTTAGACATTTTCACATTCAGTACTATAATAAACATCTTATTATTGAACTCCAGTATGTTCTCCTTCCCTCTAAAGATACCTGAAGTTATATATCACTAAGAATAAAAATATAGTCTTCTTGTAAAGTTTTTACTTACTAGAGTTCAAAATGCCAGCATTATGAAATAAGCTATCATACAAGATGTTGACAAGAAAAGCCAATATGCACTATCCAGTTTGAACTCCACGATTTTTTGTGCTATTATTCACAGATGGGGCATGCAGTTATCATGAACTTCCCTTCAAATCACCACCTCGTTCCACTTATGGCTTCAAAGGCAATTTTCAACGTTGAGAAATGAAAGGGATGGGACACAGTGATACAGCAACTCTGTTCCACCATCATTGTCCCTTTGTGCTAGTTCTTGGTCTTGTTCTGGTGCCAACTTCACCACTGCATCTTTTTACCCAGTTCTACACTCCAGAAACTCATCTGTCTCTTTCCTTCCTTCTGTCCCCAAAGGTACATAAGAATTATGTTTGTAATATATACTTATGACTCCTTTAACAGACTAGAAGTTCTCAGTTGCTTCCAAAACTACATCTAAACACCTGTTCCTTGATTTCAAGATTTTTCATGATATTTGTTTTAAAAATTGAGATATAATTGACATATAACATTATATGAGTTTCAGATATACAACATGATGATTAGATATTTGTACATGTTGAGAAATACTCACCACAATAAGTCTAGTTAATAACATCCATCACTACACTGTTACAGTTTTTTCTTGTGGTAAGAAATTTTAAGATCTACTCTCTTAGCAACTTCCAAATATACAGTACAGTATTATTAACATGTTTGTATACTACATCCACATGACTTATTTACTTTATATCTTTTAACTACCTTCACCCATTTCACCTAAGCCCCACCCCCTGCCTCTGGCAACGTCTTTCATAATTTGATGCTTCTTACTAGCTAAGTTAATACATTTCTATAAAGAAACTTGGTAAATCTTTTAGAGCTTGTAGGTAAAGTTCATTTCCAGAGAGGATTCTCACTATCATCTGCTGCTAACGGACATACGCTGAGTTCAGAATCTATTAGGGGAATGAAAACAAATAAACCAACAATAGTCTTTTCCCATGGAGTCATCCATTTAGTACATACCAGGCTATCTAGGATAAACACCTATGAGATCATTCTCTCTTCTGTTTCTTCTTTTCCTTTCTAAAGGTGACCTCAATCAGAGCTCTGGGTCCATTCCAAGAGTTGTGGCTTCAGATTCTTCTGAGTGAAACACCCACAAGTCATATCATATTTTTCTTGCCATGATGACAACTATCTAGCTTCATTTTAATGTGCTATTATGCTAACAAAGTCTCTCTTTGTTCTGTCTAACCAGTAAAAGGTGAAGAACATCTTGCCACATTTGTCCAAAAATAATTTTTCCACTTTGTTGGTATGATCACCTCACCGACACCTGAAGGCTTCAGGTTTATTCTTTATTTACCAACTTAGCTTATGTGTTCTACTTTCCCAGAACCCCTCTTCTCCTGCACTTACTGCAGTCTTTCGGAGCCTGGCTCCACATCTGCCCTCATTAAACCTTCTGTTACAATATGTATCATTGCATAATGATTCACCCCAAACTTAGTGGCATCAGACAACAACATTTATTATGCTTGAGATTTCATGGGTCAGGAATTTGGGCAGGGACCACCAGGGATAGATAGTTTTCATTCCACATTGACTAGGGTCTTAGTTGGGTGGTATGAACACCTAGAGATGCCTGCGATCGCGCAGTTCGGGTCCTATGTCTGAGGTCTTGGTTCTGGCTGCTGGCTGTCTTCCGTATTCTTCACATCACATTTGCTGCAGCGGGAATGTCTAAGATGGCTTCTTCATTTTCATGTCTGGTGTCTGCATGACTGGAATGCTGAGGCTAACCAAATATCTCTTCATGTAGCCTTTCTATGTGGTTAGTTTGGGCTCCCTCACAACATGGAAGTCTCAGGCTACTCAGACTTCTTTCCTCATTCCCCCCAGAGCATTAAGAGTGTAAAAAGGCAATCAAAATAATGGTAGAAAATATTTCCAATACATATAACTGACAAAAGCTCTTATCTTTAATATGTTTTAAAAACCACTATAAATCCTTAAGAAAAAGAGAGACAACTCAATAGAAAAATGAGTAAGACAACTGAATGGGTACTTCACAAAATAGGATTACATAATGGCTAATAAAAAGATAAAAGAATTTAAGCCTCATTAATCATCAGGGGAATGCAATGTGAACACAATATGATATCATCAGTCACCCACCAGAATGGGTAAAATGAAGAAGACTGAAAACACCAAGAGAAGATGAGGATTTGCAGAAGCTGGAATTCTCGTATACTGTTGGGGATAAATTGACTGCCAGCACTGTGGGAAATAGCCTGGCATTCCTTATGACCCAGCAATTCAACTCCTTAAAAATAAACCACAGCTATACACCCCAACATGGATGACTCTCATAGACATATTGCTGAGCATGAAACAACATATGCGGTATAATTCCATTTAAATATAACTGAAAAGTCTTCAAAACTATCTACAGTGTTTAAGAATTCATGAATAAGCTGAAAAACTATAATGAAATACAAAGAAGTAGTTACCATATGAGTCAGGATAATGGTTACTTTGGGGGGAAAGAAAGATAATCATAGGGAGGCAAAATGAGGGTGATTTCTAGGGTCCAAGCAAGATTCCATTTCTTGGACTAGCTGGTGGTTACATGGATGTTTGTCTGATGAGAAACTATTTAGCAGTACATTCATGCTTTGTGCATTCTCTAGTAAGTAT
This sequence comes from Neophocaena asiaeorientalis asiaeorientalis, assembly GCF_003031525.2. NCBI lineage: Eukaryota > Metazoa > Chordata > Mammalia > Artiodactyla > Phocoenidae > Neophocaena > Neophocaena asiaeorientalis. The sequence continues at coordinate 267,388 of NW_020174065.1, read as the reverse complement.
ACTCTATTTTATAACTAAAAAGATTAAAAATAAAATTTTAAAAGCATTTTTGTTTTTCCTGTGTTCTCTCTGGATTTGTGCCACGTTTTATATTATTTTATTTTATGATTTTATTATCTTCTGAGTATGGTCTTCCTGGCCAGCTAATTGCAAAGGGTTCCTGCAGGCAGGGATGGAACAGATAGCATCCTGGTGTAGCTGGTTTTCACTGTGCAGTCACCCTTATCACTTGCTGTAAAACCAGGTTGCATTCTAAAAATACGTCTTGTTTCCATGATTCTCCACGTAGCTTCAACTGCCTGGTTTCTCTGAACTCACTGAATCTGGCAAGCAGCAGGGTCTGGGAGGGGGCGTGGAGGAGAATCCTGCTACCACCTGGATCTCCCTTATTCTGCATTCTGTCTTATAGAGAAAAGGAGTTTTTGCCCTTCAGCATGCGTTCCTCACTGTCGATAAGTGTACTTTCTGTAAGTGAGTTTTGAGAACTGCAGTGTATGAGCCACACTCGTATCAGAACATATATCTTATACACAGAAAACAGACCTGATAGTAGATCTTCTTCTTGGTTATTCCTAGCTGAAGCATGTGAAGTCCTTTTAACAAGACCTTTCCCAACCATTGCAAATGCATTTTACTTTTGTATTTAGTTAATTCTTCTGTCACAGAGAAAATTTTTAATTTACTTCGATAAATTTACATTGAAGAAACAATGCAATATATCTAACATCAACTAATTGTGAATATATAACCACCAACCAAGCACATATCTTTTCTCCCTCTTACTTTATATTTTCTTGCAGGTTTCTTGTTGAAAAACAGCTAAACTGAGACACCGAAGAATTACACTTAGAACATTTGTTTTTCTTTTCAAAGGAAAACATGTTCTTTAAATCTTGGTGATAGTAAAATATCAGGTTCAAAAAAGGAGGAAAGCTAAATGTTAAGACCTTGCTCTGCTTGGAGATTCTCTTGTTGCACATTATTACCTATCTAGTCTAATCTGTTCCTAGGTGTACCCTAAAACAGAAAAACTTTCAATGTAAATGTTGGACTGGTGGGCCATGCCATCCATCCCTTTGATTAAAAGACTCCAGGGCGTAATGAGAAGAAGCTAACAGAGATGGCTCTTTCTACATCAGAATATTTGTCAGAACCAATGTTTATGGGAGGACAAACATCTACATGCTGCTATGAGTCATGGTTCTTTAACAGTGAAGCTATGATGCTTCCACAAACGGCTTTAACAAATAGTTCCTTTTGAACTTGCCTGTTTGCAGTGATTTTAACTAATTCTATCCATACTAGCGGTTCTTGTCCCTATTGTTATATGAACTTGGTCCATATATGAGACTGAAGACTTAAGAGCATGGGCTCTGGGACTTCCCTGGTGGAGCAGGGGTTACGAATCCGCCTGCCAATGCAGGGGACATGGGTTCGAGCCCTGGTCTGGGAAGATCCCACATGCCGTGGAGCAACTAAGCCCGTCCACCACAACTACTGAGCCTGTGCTCTAGAGCCCGCGAGCCGCAACTACTGAGCCCACGTGCTGCAACTACTGAAGCCCGTGCACCTAGAGCCCGTGCTCAACAACGAGAAGCCACCGCGATCAGAAGTGCGTGCACCGTTAACAAAGAGCTTGCCACAACTAGAGAAAGCCCACGTGCAGTAACGAAGACCCAATACAGCCAAAAATCAATCAATAAATTAATTAATTTAAAAAAAGAGTATGGGCTCTGAAGTCAGACCAACTGGGTTTAAATCCCAAGTCAGTCAGTAGCTAGCTGTGTAACTGTGGTAACTATGTAACTATAACTATGTAACTATGGTAACTATAGAGAGTAGCTATGGTAACTTTGTCTCTGAACCTCAGATTCCTCATCTATGAACTGAAGAAAAAGACAACCTATTTTATGGATCATTGAGAGTATTTAAAGTAACAATACATATATGTATATCTTTTACCATGGTGTCTCACACATATTATGTGCTCAATAAATGTTAATTCTTATTATGTTTTTCCAATATGGTTATTACAATAAATTGATTTACTGTGATTGGCAAGCCCATATAACATAGTAAGACTAAAAAAATGACAGCACCTTAACCCAGCATGGCTTGCTGGACCAGAAAAGTGCCAAGCACTATGAAGGATCTGAGATTTTACCCTACTCGCAAGCTAACTGGGTGGCTTGCTGCAGTTCTGTGAATGTTGGCAGAAGGCACGAGACTCCTGAATCAGACACGTTACTTTATTACTCACAGCACAGCGGGAAGCATGAGCATATTTGTGCCAGCTTCCTTTGCTTCCCCCCCACGCCCTGCCACCCCAGTCCCCGAAGGGCAATGTGGAGCATGTCAGGTGGATGCCTGTTTGCAGTGAGTTTGCAAAACAGGAGGAACCCTGCGCTTAGGTACTCACAGTCTTTTAGCAGGGGTTGATAGCAAACCTGCCTAAACTTTGCCCCAAGGGAGATGTTATTTTTATTATTCTTAACTGCTAACAAATCGTCCCTCTTCCCCAGAGGGAGATACCATCTCTATTTGTCCAAGACCGTTTGGCTTACAAACATCCTTGAAAAGAGAGTCCAGAACAAAAGCCGCCAGTGCCTTTACTCAGAAGATGTGCAGATACATGAGAGAAACATGAAAAACTGCCCCCCCAAAAGACAAACACAGAGTGGGTCTGACGAGGAAACAGGTGAAGAGGAGAGGATAAATAGAATAATGTATAATGAAGTTTTTTCTTCGATATTCTTTTTTTACTTTTTATTGATATATAATATACATGCAGGAAAATGCATGTACCATAATTACACAATTCAACTTTAAAAACTGATCACAACCATGTAAACAGCACCCAGATTAACAAAGAGCTGATTTCCAGCTTCCAGAAGACTCCCTTGTGCTCTCTTCCAGTCACTAACCACTCCCCAAGGGTAAACACTATTGAAAGGTAACCACTAACCATAGATTAGTTTTGCCTGTTTTTGAACTTAATTTAAATGAAACCATAGAATATATACTTCTTTGTGACTGGTTCCCTTTGGGACTAGTTTTTTGGTTTTTAATTGTTGTTGTTGTTTCACTCAACATAATGGTGGTGAGATTTATCCATACTATTACATGTGTTTTCCATGATTTATTTTAATTACTGTATAATATTCTGTTATATGGCAATACTGCATTTATCCATTCTACTGTTGATAAACATCTGGATAAGTCCTGGCTTTAGATTATTATAAATATTGCTGCTATGAACATTGTAGTATGAGTCTTCTGGTGAATACACGTTTGCATTTCTGTTGGGTATATAACTACGAGGAAAAATTCTGGGCCTGAAAAACAGTTTTGAAAGGGTTAAAATATGCTAATGCCAAGCCCTGCTTTACAATAATAATTCCTCCTGGTTCTTTATTATTTGCCTCCAAAGAGTACATGTGCAGCAGCTTGAAACAACATGCCACTCTACGTCCATGATTAAAATAAGAGTTTTTAGAAGCCAGTTTAAATTAGACATTTTCATCAGCCTACGCGTGAAGTTTTAATTAAAATACATTCACATTAAGAGTCCATCACTTTAGCACTGCTATTCACTTTTGCTGCAAAACAAGCCAAGGAGGCAAAGATAGACCTGAGGTATTTGCAGCATGCATACCCAAAAGTAGAACAGACAAAACAGAAGTGGAAGTTAATATGGAAAGAAAATGTCTGTGACACAAAGTCCCAGTCATGCTAGAAGAGAAGCTTAAGAAAAAATTGGTATGAATATATTCCAAAAGTTTGGAATACTCAATTGGCTATGTAAGCAAATAAAATGGTGTGAAAAGAGTGAGTCTACTGGTTAGATTCACTGAGCCAAGGGAAAAGAGCAGGTAAAAACTTTAATCCACAGAAACAATTCCATAAACAGCAAGATTCTATCTGTCAGAAAACAGAAAAATCGGGAAGTTTAAGAGTTGTAGCCAAATCCAGCACTGCACAGAGACATGAAAGGCAAATGAGAAAGCCATAAAGGGTAGAAATCAGGCCAGGTCTCTAAGGACACCTTTTCAAAAAAAAATAAATTAAAAAAACCACAAACCACACACATTACTTTATAGAACAAATGCAGGAAACTAGAATCTGAGGCAGAAATGTAATGCCACTTGCAAAGGATACTGAAAAGTATACTGATAAGAGTTCATTAAATATCCAGAGCAAACAGATCATACTGATGGAATTCACTGGTGAATCCAAGGATTCTATCTATTCAGCTATTTTTTTTGAATTTTAATTATTTTTTTACACAGCAGGTTCTTATTAGTTATCTATTTTATACATATTAGTGTACATATATCAATCCCAATCTCCCAATTCATCCCCCCCCAGCCCACTTTCCTGGCTTGGTGTCCATACGTTTGTTCTCTACATCTGTGTCTCTATTTCTGCCTTGCAAACCAGTTCATCTGTACCATTTTTCTAGTTTCCACATACATGCGTTAGTATACATATAGATTAGTTGACCATAGGTGCGTGGGTTTATCTCTGGGCTTTCTATCCTGTTCCATTGATCCATATTTCTGTTTTTGTGCCAGTACCATATTGTGTTGATGACTGTAGCTTTGTAGTATAGTCTGAAGTCAGGGAGTCTGATTCCTCCAGGTCTGTTTTTTTCCCTCAGGATTACTTTGGCTATTCGGGGTCTTTTGTGTCTCCACACAAATTTTAAGACTTTTTGTTCTAGTTCTCTAAAAAATGCCATTGGTAATTTGATAGGGGTTGCATTGAATCTGTAGATTGCTTTGGGCAGTATAGTCATTTTCACAATATTGATTCTTCCAATCCAAGAACATGGTATATCTCTCCATCTGTTTGTGTCACCTTTGATTTCTTTCATCAGTGTCTTATAGTTTTCTGAGTACAGGTCTTTTACCTCCTTAGGTAGGTTTATTCCTAGGTATTTTATTTTGTTGCACTGGTAAATGGGATTGTTTCCTTAATTTCTCTTTCTGATTTTTTGTTGTTAGTGTATAGGCATGCAAGAGATTTCTGTGTATTAATTTTGTATCCTGCATCTTTACCAAATTCATTGATTAGCTCTAGTAGTTTTCTGGTGGCATCTTTAGGATTCTCTATGTATAGTATCATGTCATCTGCAAACAGTGACAGTTTTACTTCTTCTTTTCCAATTTGCATTCCTTTTATTTCTTTTTCTTCTCTGATAGCCCTGGTCAGCTATTTCTTTTAAGTTTTACTGTTTCCTCACTACCTCACTGCATTTTGGTTTCTCTTTTGAGAAGATGTGGGGAGGAAATTTTCAAAGAAAAATGGAAAAGGAATAATTTAAGCAGAATGAATTTCAATCACCAAAGCCAGTGATGGGAAGGCCGTTCCCAGATGGAGGCAGCTCATTTCAGCTTACAAATGGGCTGGTGTAAAGGAGGACAGAGGCACCACACATGAGTATATTCTCTGCAGCATCTGAACACTTACTGCATTAGAAAATGGGACATTCTTGTATAGATTCAGTGGGAACTCTTAAAAAATCATTAATTTAATTTGTATATAATTTATATTTACTGAAAGTAATATGGACTTGCTGTAAAGCAGTGGTTTTCCAAGTGTGGTCTGTGGACCAGCAACGTGGGCATCACCTGGATATTTGTTTGAAATGCAAACTACCAGCTGGCGCACAGCCATCAGAGTTTTACCAAGGTCTCCAAGAGATTCTGATCCATGCTAAAATTTGAGAATTGCGGCTCTAAAGCATTCAAAGAATTCAGAAGAATGAGTAAAATTGAAAGTCTCCATTCACCAGTACCCACTTCCCTGGAGGTAACCTTGTTACTTGATTTGGAGTAAGACCTAATAAAGCTTTTTCTAGGCTTTACAAATACCCACATTCAAAAGAGGTGGAAATATAAATATATTATAAACAGATATGTTAGTAGCTCTTTTTTGTTCTTGGTATCTCTGGTTGGTATTCTGCAAGATATATTGTCTCATAAACGGTGAAACCCTTTAAGAAAAGGCTCAGTCTTGTTCACTGAATTTCAGAAGCCTAATTCTAGCATAACCTAAAGATGATGACTCAGAGCAAATTTTCTTTGATTCAAGTGTAGATGAGACTTTCTAGGCTGAGGGCAGAGAAGAGCCAAGAGGGGAAGTGATGAGAGCTTACACACTGGTGAGTCCTGAGAAGGGGTCCTATGCCCTCAACTCCTACCCCAGCCTTCAACCAAGCTCCTGGCTCAGGGGGATTAGGGTGTAGAAGCCCCTGGGGTGTTTTTGTGTGTGGGGGTGGGGAGTGGGGGGAGCTGAGAGCAAGGCGCCTTTGAGATGCAAAAGAGTTATTTTTTGCTCAGTCATTGGGCTTGCTACATTCTCCAAGGATTCCCCATGCTGTTCTGTAGTGTAGATGTGACAGAAGGGCCCATGTTCTTGAGTGGGGTACAGAAGCTTATTACCCCAGACCCTAGAGTGGTATAGGATCTCAGAATATTCCCCATGTGTATGAGAGTAACACAGACATGGCACAGAGAGTGGGCAGATGCAAAGAAATACTACTGGCAGGAATGAGGCAGGATGCACAGACCTAAGTCGCCTGGACCATATAAATACGCCCAGGGAAAGTCTGTGGTGATTTACTGCAGTAAGAACACTTAACATGAGAGCTATCCTCTTTTTTTTTTTAATTAATTTATTTTATTTATTTATTTTTGGCTGCGTTGGGTCTTCGTTGCTCTGCACAGGCTCTCTCTAGTTGTGGCGAGTGGGGGCTACTCTTTGTTGCGGTGTGCAGCCTTCTCATTGCAGTGGCTTCTCTTGTTGCAGAGCACGGGTTCTAGGCGCGCAGGCTTCAGTAGTTGTGGCGCCCGGGCTTAACTGCTCTGCGGCATGTGGGATCTTCCCAGACCAGGGCTTGAACCATGCCCCCTGCATCGGCAGGCGGACCCTCAACCACTGTGCCACCAGGGAAGCCCTGGATATATTTTTAATATTCACTCTTAGACCCACTGTCATAGTATGACTCTTACTTAGGTTTTCTTTTATGGCCTTCAGTATTTTCTCCTGAAATAGATCTTGCACACTTCTTTTTAGTCTTATTCACAGGAGATTTCTGAAAATAGTTTTTATTGCTATTGTGAGTGGGGTATTTTTTCCATAGCAATTTTTTGGTTGTTCACTCAAGAAATATTTATTGATAGGTGGTATGAGTCCACTGCATTTGAAAGTGGTTATTTCTGACGCGTAGCAAAGCTTTAAGGACTTTGGTATTCTTATTGTATACCTGGCCACTTGTACGGGTTTCCTAATTAGTTTTATAGTTCTGTGGCTGGTTCTCTTGGATTCATAGTGGCTGTAAATTCTCATAATTTTTTCTTCTCCTTGTTGGTATTTTTTAGCTCTTCTTACATTTTAGTGTCCTATTCCATTGGCTAGGCTTTCCAGAACAATGTTGAGGAGATAATGCGCATTCTTATCTTGCTCCTACTGATAATGAGAATGCTGTTCAAGTTTCCCCGTTAACTATGATGTTTACTGTAAGTTTCCGGTAGGTACTTGTTCTCAAGTTAAGAAATTCATATTCTTAGAATTATTAAGAGTTTTTATTAGGAAAAGTTTTTGAATTTTGTCAAAATAATTTAGCATCTAATAGAAGTACTATGACTTTCTCTCTATTCTGTTAATGTGATTAATTATATTTTTGGTTCTTAATACAAATTATCCTTGCATTCCTGGAATGAATCCTTGGATCTAATATTCTTTCACTCTAGTATTTTGTTGTTGTTGTTGAAGTTTTATTTAAGACGTCTACATTTACTTTTGTAAGTGAAATTGGCTTATAAGGTCTCATAAGATTTGAGTATCAGGGTTATGCTAGCCTAGAATGTATTGGGAAGCTTTTCATCATTTTCTATGCTCTAAAATTTTGAAGTAGAAAAAATATTTTCTGTTCTTGATGAGATTGGTAGACCTGACTCATGAAACTAATTGGGCCTGTTACCTTTAGAAGGGTGGGTACTTTTATTACTTTCTTAATATTTTATGGCTATTTACCCTTTCAGTCTATCTTTGTCTTCTTCAGTCAGGTTTGGTAATTTACATTTTTCTAGGGAATCATCCATTCTATCTGAAAGGAGCAGGAAGCTTGCTGAGGATCCTCATGACTTTCAGTGTAATAAAGAACTTGTCTTGGGCCTGAAAAAGTTTAGTGTTACTCCTTTCATTTGTTTTTTCTTTCTCCTCGTCACATTGTTCCTTGGTTTGTTTCTGAAGTCCAGAAGTTGCCAGGTTCTGCTGTGCTTCTTTTTCCAGCCACAACTCACTCTGCAGCAATCCTCTCTTCAACTCTTTGGGATTGCAATTTACTCTTCTTGTTCCTCTATCAGTCACCGTCATCTGGTCTCCTTAGTCCAGAAATTCCTTCACATTTTGCACTACTTTTGTCATTCCTTTATTTTTTCTTTTCCAGTACTTGATTGCAGTGCTTCTCAAATGTCAAGGTATATACATCACCTGAGGATCTTGTTAAAATGCAGATTCTGGTTCAGAGGATCTGGGGTGGACCTGAGATTCTGCATTTCTATCAACTCCCAGGTGCTGCTGCTGGTCCTTGGACCACACTTTGAGTAGCTAGGCTGTGGACCATGCTGAGAGAACTGAAAGGAGCCTTGAAGGTCAGCTGGTGCAACTTTCTCAAGAGTTAAACAAACAGATTCATAAGGGTTAAGAGCCACGTGTCTTTAGTAGTGGCTAATCCAGGTCCTACTTAGTATATCACATTGCTTTCTCCCAGGTTGCCTTTAGGTCTTTGCAGATAAAGTCAGTGAAATGAGAGTATACCCCATTCAGATGTAATGCCTTTTTAGTTCAACCATACACTGAGCTCTGTTACAGCCAAGATCTCCAAAGATCACAGTAGATTTGGTCTTTATGCTCCTACCCTGGCGAAGTCGAGGTCAGCCACTTGCAGAAGAAAGCAATGTAGCTGGTGCTAAAAAGACCAGACTATCATCGCCATCATCCCATCTCCATTACCATTCTCATGCTAAATCATGCTCCCCCTACTTCCGACCAATCTTGCAATTTGTTTCTACACTACATTACAGTAACTTCACTGTCATATACCTATACATGCTGCAGTGCCAGCAAATAGTAGGGAATAAGTAAATATTTGTTGAAAATATAAAGGTAAATTTAAAAATTGAATTTTCCCTATTGTCAAAGGGAAAGGGACCTCTTCTCCCTCCCCCTTAGAGCATTCCCCTGAGAAATCTAATGTTTGTGAATCCTTTCTCTAACTCTCTGATCTGTATGCAAACCTTTGCAAGGGCTAGGTAGACTTTATGTCAGCTTTACAACTACGGAATGTTTCAGTTAAGGGCCTAAGAACCATCTCTTTGAAATGTAAACCTTAAGGAAGGTTTTCCTGTTATGCTATTTTTCTGTTACCTTGGGAATCTAGCTTAGGTGCCTCTCTCTGAGCTGTAAACAATTTGCTTCTCATAGAGATACGAGAAATTATAATATTCCTTTGGATAAAAGAAATTAGCAAAAAAAATGGCTGCCTCAATTACCAGGTGAACGCTGGATGAACTATGAAAGAATGCAAAGCCAAGGGTGCTGTCAAGTCCTCTTATAATAAGACAAATTACCATTAGTGTAGTGAATATGTATCTAATGGATTTTAACTGCTCGGATATATAAAAAGAATGGGATTTCTTTCTTTCTATTCTTATCTGATTTCCTATGAAGAAGCACACTGTAATTTGACTTAATGCTTTTTCAAAAAATAAATCTTTTTTCTTCCTTTTCTACATATTGTGGAGAGGGTTTTTGGGGTTGACAGGGTTTAAAATTTTCCCCAATAAGGGAGAAAAAGGGAGAAAAGCAAAAATAAACCAGAATAGGAACTCAGCAAAGGAAAGGAGGAAAGAAGGAAGGAAGGGAGGAAGAAAGGGACATTCACATGCAAAAAAATAAATGTAGACACAGATCTCATACGTTTTACAAAAATTAACTCAAAATGGATCAAAGACCTAAACGTAAAATGCAAAACTATAAAACTCCTAGAAGATAACATAGGAGAAAATCTAGGTGACCTTAGGCATGGTGATGATTTTTTTTTTTAGATACAACACCAAAGGCATGATCCATGAAAGGAAGAATTGATGAGATGGACTTCATTAAAATTAAAAACCTCTGCTCTGTGAAAAACAATGTCAAGAGAATGAGAAGACACAGAATGTGAAAACAAAATTTATAAAAGACACATCTGAAAGAGGACTGTTATCCAAAATATACAAAGTGGTCTTAAAACTAAACTCAACAGTAAAAAAAAAGTGAACCCAAATATAAAAATGGGCAAAAGACCCGAATAGGTACCTCACCAAAGATACACAGATGGCAAGTAAGTGTATCAGAAGATGTTCAACATGATATGTCATTAGGGAATTGCAAATTACAATGAGACATTATTGTACACCTACTAGAATGGCTAAAGTCCGAAACAGTGAGAACACCAAATGCTGTTGAGAATGTGAACTAACAGGAACTCTCATACATTGACAGGGGGAATGCAAAATGGTAGAGCCACTTTGGAAGCAGTTTGGCAGATTCTTACAAATGTAAAAAAAACTTTTACCATATGATCCAGCAATTGTGCTCCTTAGTATTTACCCAAAATGAACTGAAAACATGGCCACACAAAAACCTGCACCTGACTGTTTATGGCAGCTTTATTCGCAACTGCTAAAACTTGGAAGCAACCAATATTTCCTTCAGTACATGAATGAATAAATTGTGCTACACCCAAACAATGGAATATTATTCACTGCTAAATAGAAATCAGCTCTCAAGCCATGTAGAGACATAGAAGAAGCTTAAATGTTTATTACCAAGTGAAAGAAGGCATTCTGACAAGGCTACATACTGTATGATTCCAACTATAGGACATTCTAGAAAAAACTATAGAGATAACCAAAAGATTAGGGGTTATCGGGGATTAGCAGGGAAAGAGGGATGAATAAGCAGAACAAAGAGGATTTTTAGGACAGTGAAACCAGTCTGTATGACACTATAATGGTGGATACATGTCACTATACATTTGTCAAAACCCATAGAATGTACAACACCAAGAGTGAACCCTAATGTAAACTATGGACTTTGGGAGATTACAATGTGTCAGTGCAGGTTCATACGTTGTAACTACCTTAAGTACAGCAAAATAATAATAATAAAATTTTGTGCTTTTCCTTTTCTCTTATGCCTTCTTTAGGAAGTATTAGGAAGAAAACACCCACTGTTCTCTCTACCTCACACTTGGTCCTCTCCAGTGCATCAGAAATCTGATTAGAGAGATTTGAGATAAAGACCACAGCTCATGCTTGGCCTTTCCTCTTGTTCTCCCTAGGACGAGCCTGCTCACAGCAAAACAATTTTTCCTCAAAGCCAAGGCACATCCACTTCTGTCACTTTTTCTCCCATCCTTCAAGCCAAGTGAGGCTTCAGAATTTTAACTATTTATTTATTGTCTTTCTCTGCCCATCAGGAATGCAAACTCCCGGAAGGCAAAGACAATGTCATTTTATTGACTGTGTTTACCACAGACACTAGCAGAAATTTTTATTTATACTACATGTACATAGTACAAAATCTATTGGATGCTGAATGTAATTCTCTTATCCTATGTTTAGTTAACTTAGACTTCTGGCTAGCCCTTAAATATTCTCTAGGTTTTCCTACTGCCATGCCTTTTCTATTCTGTTTCTTCATGTAATGCTCTTGCCCTTTAATTCCCACCCTTGGTCTCATTTTTTCCATTCTGAAATCTTATTGATCCCTCAAGACCTATCTTGTTCTCAGACATCCTCAGTGATTTCTCTCCTGATAAACTCAACCAAATATGACCTACTCCTGTAAACACTTGTAATACTTTTATTTCTCTGAAAGAATTTATCATGTTTAAACTGACATTTTATCCAATCACATGCATGCTTTCTCCCTTCCTTTTGATTACAATTTTTTGAAGGATAAGAACTGTGTTTTAGTCATCTTGCTATCTCCAATAGCACCTGGAAGTTAGTGGATGATCAAAAAAAAATTTTTTGTAGCGGTATTATCAGTATAACTCTATTATTTAAATTTTTTAATCCATGGATTCAACAGCAAATATATTTGCTGATTTCCTAAGTCACAGTTTGATTTACTTACATTACTAAACAATAGGTATTGATTTTTACAAACCAATAACATTACATAAATTTAATAATTCATAAAATGTGATTTCTAGTATGCTAATAAATGTAGGTTTGGTTTTCCAAGTGAGAAAGTTGTGCAACAATTGTGATATGACTGTAGAGTGGTTGCACCATTACCCTAATCATAAGAATCTTCAGATATGCTGCACCGAGCTGATCTCCCTGTGCTATGCGGCTGCTTCCCACTAGCTATTCGTTTTACATTTGGTAGTGTATATATGTCCACGCCACTCTCTCACTTTGTTCCAGCTTTTGTAATTTTAAAAATTTAAAAAGAGATGTATTATCTAAGATAAAAATGTGAGATAATTATGAAGGAAAAACGTTTTATTTTCTCATTTATAAGAACTTGGACTCCTTAAGGCATCTGGTAAATATAAAAATGATACTTTCAAAAGCTGTAAGTAGATGAAGACTCCTAACTGCTGAAAGTTTTATTTTATTAGAACATGTAGCACCAGATAATGTAAGGAGAATCTTTATTCTGCTTAAAGCCTGGGACACTTGATTTACTGCTCCCTGTCAGGGTAGAAGTTGGCATCCTCTGCTCACACAGGTATATTTCACCAACATTGTAAAACTGTACAGAGAATGGGCTATGCTTGTTAAATCCTTCTTCAGTTTTATTATTTGGTGATTTTTGACAATTATACCCAATCTTTTAATGCTAAGTCAATTTAAGATGCCAAAAATACAATGAATACTTCTACACATGCTTTTCTACTCAGATACAGGGGTACTTATTTCCACTAAGAACTATCCATCCAGAAAATGATGGAAATGATTTAAGTAGGTATATTGTAAAATTTCAATTGCACTTAGGATCTGTACAATGTTTGAGGCTGCTCTTTCTGAGAACTAATATCCTACAAACTAGTAAAGTAACACTGGTCTGAGCTGCCTGCATGTTCTTTTGCTCACTTTTTAAAACTTATAAATAGGCACCCATTTTCTCTCTTAAGACTGGCACACATTATATGCTTCATCTTTTGACCTTCATTAAAGGGAGTTTTGTTTTCCATATCGCATGACATTTGTATACCCCAGCTTCTACTGTGCTATTTGAGGATACTTTATTCAACAAAGCTTTGCTGCTGTCAGTTTTACCTTGTCTTGTCAGGAAACATGTGGCATACTAAAATTAAAATAATTCATAAAGGGTTGATAAAGTTACTATGTACTAGTTTGGGTGTAGGCGGAACCACAGGATATACAGCAAGAACCCGAGACTCCTAACAGTGGAGTTGCTACCACTTCTAGGTCCTAAGAAACAAGGGAGAAGTTACTGGAACCCAGAACAAGAGAAAATTATGTAGAGTAGGCTACCTCAAGAAGATAACTTGAGCGATGGAGCCAGTCCAAAGCAACATTGCAGGAAAGGATCTGGGAGAATAAATACCCTTTTCTCTCTCTCCTTCTTCCCTTCAGTCTCCCCGAGCTCCCTGTAGGTTATACCCAACCAGAAGACAGAGGGTACAGGAGCCCTGATGATGTGGTCTATAGTGATACCATACAAGGAGCGGGGAGAGAACGCATGAGAGCATACCTACAGAGGAAGACGGCAGATGTCCAATACACCTCCTGTGCTATATGGTATATAGTGAACACCACGGCCCCCGACCTTTAACCTTCCTTATAGGCACAGCCTCAGTGGGATATACCAGTATAATAATGGGTGGGTGAATACCACCTTTTTTAACACCTGACAGACAAGTTGTCTCAATGAATTGGCATAATTTTGTAGTATAATAATTCTCACCTGTGCTCACTTGTCGCTGGGCGCTGCTTAATTACCGGAGAGCTTCTGTTGAGGATTTTTCGCCCTCTTTGAGTCCAGACCTGTTGGAGAATTTTGGTTTTCACATTAGTTTTGGATTATGTTTTTTTTTTAAGTGAGGCACAACTAAATCTTGAATTCCTAAGTCAAAGTCTACAACAGAGCCTGGGAACTAAAATTTTTAGCACCCAACAGTTCAACTCTGTCACCTATGATATTTGCTCTATGCAAATTAACGCCCACAAAACTGAATATAAGATTAGCACTGAACTCTTGCAGATAGCTGGGGAAAAATTATGACATCCAGCAATCTGTGAGATATTCTTGTATTTTTAACGCCACTTTTGGCTGTGCATGGAGCCTTTCATGACTTGCTTTCCTTCACTCCCCGGCAGCAATCTCCTTATAACCTTTTCCCTTTGGTCAGAAGAGGGAGGAAAGTGCCAACACGATTAGTATGCCGGTGTCAGCCAATACTCTGCTGCCGAACAGCTTCTTCATTTGAATTGATGAAGACATGGTCAGCTGTGTCAAGAGTGGGGCCCTCAGCACTGAGAGGCCAAAACCCATGGCAGGAAGAAAATTGCCCAATTCCACTTTCAAGGATGTGTCACTGAAGAACAACCTTCCTTAAGATACGGACACGGTGGGCTTCCCTGGTGGTGCAGTGGTTGAGAATCCGCCTGCCAGTGCAGGAGACACGGGTTCGAGCCCTGGTCTGGGAGGATCCCACATGCTGCGGAGCAACTAGGCCCGTGAGCCACAACTACTGACCCTGCGCTCCTGGAGCCTGTGCTCCGCAACAAGAGAGACTGCGACAGTGAGAGGCCTGCGCACTGCAATGAAGAGTGGCCCCCGCTCGCCACAACTATAGAAAGCCCTTGCACAGAAATGAAGACCCAACACAGCCAAAAATTAATTAATTAATTAAAATTTTAAAAAAGATACGGACAGGGTTTGCTTTCTCATGCCCTTTGTTCCTTGGGCGAGTGAGGTGTGCAGTCTTTTCTGATCACTCTGTTATAAAATTACCCTCTCCGGACAGGTGAGATGCCCTTGAGCTATTTCACCCAAGTCAACGCAGCTCACACTAACAGAACATCTACTATGTGCCAGGCTCTGTGCTAGGTGCTAGTGATAACAAGATGACCATCACACTGCTGACAAGGAGACCAATGCATAAATTCTGTTTGCTTGTTACAAACAAACACAAATGGCTGGTCCTTGTGGAGCTCAAAAGAGGGAAAATAGTGTCTTCACTGGAGAGATAAAAGCTGTTTGGGGCTGGATATTGAAGAATGAATGAATATGGCATTCACAGATGGAGAAGGAAGAAGAGGAACTTTTAAGCAGAAGTGATAATCAGTGCAGATATTGTGTGATTATTTACAGAGTAAAGACAGTACAAAAATCATAAAGCCAGTAACTTCAGTAGGTAATAAATTACCATAAATATGTGTTGGTATCTTGGGAACAGAAACTATTTCCCATTTACTATAAATTCTCAGTGTATAGCACAGGGCATGACACAGAGTAGGGATTTAATGAATGAAATGAATGAATGGCCATTAGGTGTCTTTAAAAAAATGTTTAAAAAATTTTTTTAAGATGTAAGCACACCACAGATTTTGAAGTGACCTGTAGAACTTACAATCTTTACCAAGATGAGTTGGACTACATAAGAAATGATCATTTAGTTGACAGTAAGGGAATATTGAGGAAACATAATAAGTTAGGATTTTTGATGTGGTAGGCTCACATCTTAAGTCTAAACATTTGGGATTAGGAGGCATCAAAAAATCTTCAGATCCCTACACATCTTATATTCAACCATCCCTTTCATATTAATCAATGAGTTCTCTATGGGGCCTGGTAGAGCTTACTCTGGGACCATACTGAGTTCTCCCCACTTTGCCTGAGGCCAGCAAAAGGAGAGATTATGAGAGTCCCTTAGGAACTGTGCCTGAGCTGCAGTGTCCTTGTCAGAGTCTGCTGTATATTTGAAGAATATACCAGATATCCTTTGATGTATGCAAGCTTCCACCACAGAAACACTCGTATGTTCACATACTGTGTTACGTTAGGTGACTTTGCTTTCTTCTTTCTGAGAAAGACACCTTTTGGGACAACAGATGCTTCAGTTTAAGAGAAAGAGGCTAATGCTTCTCCACCTGACACAAACCTACCTGTCCTGATTGACAGCGGCATCAGTAAAACTTAAGACTCTCCTACAAAGGGAAAGAGGAGTGACATAAACAAAAAGAATAAGCTATCAACAATTCACTCGCTAAGAAAAGCAACAAGCTTGGTATGTTTTAGAGACTGGGTAATGAGAAGGCCTGAGGAGCAAAATGAAAAGAGAACTGTTGGAAGAATGTTCAATAATGCATTTGCTCAGATCCACAGATTGGAAGCTCTCAAACACTATGGTGCGAATTAAAGATATGCCAAGCAAAGGAAATTAATTATTAACAAAGTCAAGGCAGCCCAGGAATCATAAGATTAGTGACTTCAATTTTAAAGTGAAAAAATTACAAATAAAGTGTATCCATAATGTAAAGAGAGGAAGCAGTTGTAATTTCATAGCTCCTACAATGCCACCCCACTGAGTGCCAAAATTCCTGCAATTTGTCCTCCCACTTTCCTCCAAAAATCATAAAGACTTTGTTGTTGTTGTTGTTAGATCATAAGTTTTTAATAGTTATTTTTGTATTTGAAAGTTCAAGGAAAACTCTATTTGAACATGTAGTAAAGTTCCTTATAATTTGATGGCATATAAAAAGAACACATAAGAGCTCAGTTTATCACAGAAACAATTCAGCAACATGATGTGAATGGGACAAGAAGAAATGGGGGAACTAGTGTACAGGTTCTTTAGCGACCAGGGCTTTTTTGTCCCACTTCCAATGGGAACTGGAACAAAAAAGGAGGTACATCAACTGCCAAAGACTTTGAAGCAGAAAGAGTAGAAGTAACTATCTGGGCTTCCTCCCTCATATTATCCTTCAATTTCTTCTCAGTGCCTTCCACTAGCTGCCCCAAACCTGAAGCCATAAAGCAAGAGGTTCTGGGGAATGTAGTGTGCAGAAATAAGTGCCCTGAAACACAGATAAGAAGACAAAAACAGCAAGGATTGTATCTGAGCACACAAGCAAACGACTAGAGAAGGGAAACTGCAGTGCTTTTAAAACACGTTCATAAATTCTTTGACATTTCTGCTACCAAAAGTGGAGTCTAATTCCCCTCCACTTGAATATCACTGGCCTTGGCAACTTGCTTCTAAGGAACAGAATGTAGCAAAAAGTGAATGCGTGAATTCTGAATTCGTAAAAGATACAGCTTCCACCTTGTTGGAACCCAGGTTCTTTGAGGTGCAATCCAACAGAGGGAATTTAACATAGGGAAATGGTTGCAAACAGTTTGTAAAAAACCCGAAAAATTAAAAAGACGGCAGAGAGGCAGTCTAGGGATTAGCAATAGCCAAGCAAAGATGAATAAAGGACCCATGTAGGTGGTCTGGTCACAGCCCCAGCTGAAGTTCCAGCTGACAGATGGCACTGAGGGCCAGACAAGTGAGGGAGTGAATCTTTAGATGATTCTAACCCCAGTATTCAAGACACCCCTGCTGACGCCACATGGAACAGAGACAAGCTGTCCCCACTGAGTCCTGCCCAAATCGCAGATCCACGAGCAAAAAATAAATACTGCCATTGTTAAAGCCGCTAAGTGGTGTGGTGGGCTGTTAAACACCAACAGTTAACCCCAACAGGATCTGAGAGCAAACAAACCAATGACTCACACAACATCATTCTCATTTTCTCATTTCTGCTTCAGCTAACATCTGAAGGTCTCAGTCAGACGCAACCGTACTTCAATTTTATGGCCATTTTAGATATTTATTGGCCAGTGTTACTGGCAGTAAAGACAATTTTTCAACTCATTAATTCTGATTATACATCCAAAGGATGAACGACTGTTCATTGAAGCTATGGTTTATTCCTCCATTTAGATATATTTCCATATGAAGGTGTTAACAGAGCTTGGTTTCTTCATATGAAATATAAGACTTTGAAACTTTAGTTACCTATGTGAAATTCAATTTAATTTACTATAATTTACTATTAATTTGAAATAAAGGCCAACTCATTGACTAAAGAAATATTATTTGAAGAGTATTATTGCATAAGAGATTAATTTGATAATTGTTTGTGACATTTATTTTACATGTTACCCTTTTACAGCATGGGAAAAGGTACAGAAAAAGGAAATGGATGAGGGGAGCAAAGTGAAAGAATAAGGGAGGAAACAGTGGAATGTGAGAGCAAAGGAGAGAGAAACACAAGACTGAAGAAGAAGAATGCTGATACTGATCTACTTTTACAAGCATGCTGATTCATTGGCCCTTTCACACAATGGAAATGTTTTCTCAGTGGAAGAGAAGAAAAACATAACTGGTACATTTCCCAGTATGTTTCTGGAGACAACAGATTCAGGAAGGCTTGCTGGAAAACATACCAGATGGACGCAGGAGACCAGACTGTGCCACTAACAAGCCATATGACAGTCAGGTCACTTACTGTCTTTGTAGCTTAATTTCTTCATGAAAAAAAAAAAAAACAACACATGGGTTATACCAGATGATTTCTAAGGTTTGTAAGTTCCAGCAATAAAATTCTAAAATTTTATTATTTACATGGACTTTCCTCTTGCCTGAATGACTCTCGATTCGGATGCTGTGCTTAAGTCCTAGGGCAAAAGAAACGTTAGACTGATAAAACTGATACATAACGACTTATCCCAGCCCGACAATCTCCTGCACACCTCACTGTAAATTCTAGAGTAGCAACTCTGACACCAAATCCCAGTTATTGCATTTGTTTTATTTATTTTTTAACAAGCCAAAGTTGTATTTGTTTTTTTAAACAGGAAAATTATGCTAATATAAAACAGATAAAAACGGACAAAAATCAAAACACACAACATGCAAAAGCACAACACACAACACCGGACCAGTGCAAACCCTTCCCCCGCCACTCCCCCCAGGTTTCAAAACCTTTATTACAGATCCCCAAAGATTAGACTGTATTGGAGAGGTCACAGTACTGAATCAGAAAAAGAGACATTCACGCCAACATCAAATACACAATGCAGAAGGCTTTCAGTGATGAGCACAGATTTCTAGAACACTACCACGTATGCTAGTCCCTGGCCCACTTTTTAAAGTTGCTTTTAAAACGGATTAAAAGTGCACAGACACTTTCATAAGGCACAGACAGATTGTCGTACAGGTGATCTCACTAGGGACTTGAGAAAGACGGTGAGAAAATTAAATACCGAGAGATGCCAGGAGGCCACGTGTTCCTGAGCCGGAGTCCCTCTGCCAGAACCGGGGCAGAGACAGGATTGAGCAGTGGAAGGTGACTGCCTCTCATTCGCCAAGACTTTGCACAACCCAATTCTGGAACTGACTGGGGGTTCTCTGCCGACTTGGGGATTGATTGCCAGCCACCAGTCCCAAGGCCTGAAAGTAGCAGGTAGCTACCTCCCTGTGTCTCCCTGGCAAGACCTGAAGGCGATTATCGGTCGGTGGGGCTCTTGAGGGTTCTGTCCAAGGCCATTTCGGCAGCAACTCAGTGACTACGAGATGCCCGGCATTCCTAATTCAGAGAAGGCTTTCTGAAGTGTGCAGGGGGCTCTGGGTCTGGAAAGCAGTTGTGTACTCACTAAGATAGACCCCCCGAGGCAACAGAATGGCCAGGAAAGCCCATGGACTCTGCCCCAAATGTCTCATAATGTCACTCCCTCTGACATCAGAGCTGGGGCCCTGTCCTCTCAGCTCTGTCCTCCTGGCAATGCACACCTAGTGGGCACTCAGCAAATGTTTGTTGAGTGACTTTGTGTGCATGTATACATGGTGTTTTACCAAACCCTGAAGACTCACAACCTGATTTCTGATTTACTCAGTAAACCTGTAATGAGTACCTACTATGTGCTACCACAGGATCCAGCACTGGGTGGGTCAAATACAAGTTTACAAATCTGCCCACCTCCTGCTCTGGACTGCGAGCTCCCTACGGGTCTTTAGACCCAGTTCCCATCCCTGTGTCCAGAACACAGGCCACGCTGACCAGTGGTTGCCGGATGACTGAAAAAGCATTGCTATACTTAGGGGAGCAGCTGCCCTGGGTAGCTAAATCCCAGAAGACTCCCAGTTCTGAGAATGGGCTAGAAAAAGGAGTTTGTCTTGACTTGGAAACAGCTCAATTTCTCTGGTGATTCACAATGAACAGGCACCAGACCACAACAAAGGGGGCATCCTCTGATCTTCCTGTCCTCGCCCTGGGGGCCCTACTTAAGGGGGTGGTGGTCACAGCCTCTCCCCGAAGTTGCCCCTGGTGGGAGCCCCCATGTAACAGGAGAAGGCCCTTGGGTTGGACCCAAGCTCACACGTGGCTCAGCTCCACTGGGAGAAGGTGGGCAGTAGGCAGATGAGCCTGAAAGGAAGGACACTTGTGCTCCCAGGGTCCGGGTGGCAGAGGGGTCTCAGTCTGGGGCTGGAACCCTCACACGGGGCGGTTGCCCAGCTCTCTCCAGGGGCTGCCCAGGTGAGCTTCAAGGAAGAAAACTCAAGCAGTCTCGAGCTTTCTGGGCTCGGGGCCAAGCAACGGAGAGTGTGAGTTTTGGCATCAGGCACTCCTGGGTTTGAAGCCCAGTCCTGCCAACTCCTGCTTCACTTCCAGCACCTTAGTTCTCTTACCTGCCAACTGGGGATAATATCATATTTCATTGATTCTAGGAGCACAGCTTTTCCACTTCTTCTGAAAATCCGACTACATACATATTAGTACGTTTGATATTGTTCCTACTCATTGATGTTCTATTTTCTCTAGAAGGTTCATTTTGGATAATTTCTATTAATATGTCTTAAATTTACTGTTCCCTTCTTCTGTGTCCAATCATTTTTTCATTTCATATATTTTCATTCTAGTTCAAAAATTTTTCATCTTGTCACTAAAAGTTCAGATGTGTTTGATAAACACTGGCTATTCTCCCCTAATATACCAAAGGAAAAACAGCAATCTCTTAGAAAGATATCAAGATAGAGAGGGACTACACATCAGATATTGTACTCTGAAGGAAGGATACTCCGTAGGCCTCTTGTAAGTTACATATATTTTAGATTCCACATATAAGTGATATCATATGATATTTGTCCTTCTCTTTCTGACTTACTACACTTAGTATGATAATCTGTAGATCCATCCATGTTGCTGCAAATGGCATTATTTCATTTTTTTACGGCTGAGAAATATTTCACTGTGCATATATACCATACCTTCTTTATCCATTCCTCTGTCGATGGACATTTAAGTTGCTTCCATGTCTTGGATATTGTAAATAGTGCTGCTATGAACATTGGGGTGCATGCATCTTTTCAAATTATAGTTTTGCCCAGATATATGCCCAGGAGTGGGATTGCTGGATCATATGGTAACTCTATTTTTAGCTTTTTGAGGAACCACCATAGTGACTTCCATAGTGGCTGTACCAATTTATATTCCCACCAACAGTGTAGAAGGGTTCCCTTGTCTCCACACCCTCTCCAGCAATTTGTAGACTTTTCAATGACTGCCGTTCTGACCAGTGTGAGGTGAGACCTCATTTTAATTTTGATTTGTATTTCCTTAATAATTAGGAACACTGAGCATCTTTCCATGTGCCTATTAGCCATCTGCGTGCCTTCTTGGGAGAAGTGTCTGTTTAGGTCTTCTACCCATTTTTTGATTGGGCTTTTTCTTTTAATTGAGCTGTATGGCCTGTTTGTATATTTTGGAAATTAAGCCTTTGTTGCTTGCATCATTTGCAAATATTTTCTCGCATTCTGTAGGCTGTATTTCACTTTTTATGGTTTCCTTTGCTGGGCAAAAGCCTGTGAGTTTGATTAGGTCCCATTTGTTCATTTTTGCTTTTATTTCTATTGCCTTGGGAGACTGACCTAAGAAAACATTGATACGATTTATGTAAGAGAATGTTTTGCCTATGTTCTCTTCTAGGACTCTTCTAGATGTCATGCCTTCTACTTAAGTCTTTAAGCCATTGTGAGTTTATTTTTGTGTATGGTGTGAGGGAGTGTTCTAACTTTACTGATTTACATGTGGCTGTCCAGCTTTCCCAACACTGCTTGCTGAAGAGACTGTCTTTTCTCCATAGTATACTCTTGCCTCCTTTGTCAAAGATTAATTAACCATGGGTGTATGGGTTTATTTCTGGGTTCTCTATTCTGTTCCATTGATCCATATGTCTGTTTTTGTGCCAATACCATGCTGTTTTGATTACTGTAGCTTTGCAGTATTGTCTGAAGTCTCGGAGGGTTATGCCTCCAGCTTTGTTCTTTTTCCTCAGGATGATTTTGGCAATTCTGGGTCTTTTATGGTTCCATATAAATTTTAGGATTATTTGTTCTAGTTCTGTGAAAAATGTCATGGGTAATTTGATAGGGATCATATTAAATCTGTACATTGCTTTGGGTAGTAAGGCCATTTTAACAATATTAATTCTTCCAATCAAAGAGCATGGGATATCTTTCCATTTCTTTGAATCATCTTCAGTTTCCTTTATCAATGTTTTAAAGTTGTCAGCATATAAGTCTTTCACCTTCTTGCTCAGGTTTATTCCCAAGTATTTAATTTTTTTGATGCAATTTTTAAAAGGATTTGTTTTTTTACTTTCCCTTTCTGATATTTCATTGTTAAAGAAATGCAACCAATTTCTGTATGTTAATCTTGTATCCTGCTACCTTGCTGAATTTGTTTATCAGTTATAATAGGTTTTGTGTGGAGCCTTTAGGGTTTTCTATATAGAGCATCATGTCATCTACATATAATGACAATTTTACCTCTTCCCTTCCAACCTGGATACCTTTTATTTCTTTTTCTTGCCTGATTTTTGTGGCTAGGACTTCCAATACTAGGTTGAACAGAAATCGTGAGAGTAGGAATCCTTGTCTTCTTCCAGAGTTTAGTGGGAAGGCTTTCAGCTTTTCGCCACTGAGTATTGGGTTGGCTGTGGGTCTGTTATAGATAGCTCTTAGTATGTTGAGGTATGTTCCCTCTATACCCACTCTGGCAAGAGTTTTTATCATGAATGGATGTTTAGTTTTATCAAATGCTTTTTCTGCATCTATTGAGATGATTGTGTGGCTTTTGTCTTTTGTTGATCTAGTGTATCACATTGATTTATTTGCATATGTTGAATCATCCTTGTGACCCTAGGATGAATTCAACTTGATCATGGTGTATGATCTTTTTTAACTGTTGTTGGGTTCAGTTTGCTAATATTTTGTTGAGAATTTGTACATCTATAGTCATCAAAGATATTGGCCTGAAATTTTCTTTTTTGGTGGTGTATTTGTTTTGTTTTTAAACAAGCTCTGGACAGTTTTATTAAAGAAAAATTGTGCATGATTTACTATTCACCAGTCTTTTCTGCCATGCTTCTAATGATATCAGAATCACCTGGATCAATCATAGCCAGTGTGCATACTCTGTAGTATTTTCCACATTCTGTGCCCAATGTTACTGCCACTGTGGTGATGGACACCAGTTTTGGCCAACATGGCATAATACTCTATTTCAGATTCCTCAAGGCTGGGAAGTTGTTGGCAAGGATGATAAGTTTTGCTTTGCCTTGTCTGATCATTTTCAGAGTCTGCTTCTACCCCAGCAGGTACTTTCCACTTTTCATAATGAGTTGGAGCCTAGAGCTGATTGACTCCAGTGACTTTTTCATCTTCTTTGTGGCCACCATCTTCCTGCCTTAGGTGCGGAACTCCCCCAACCAAGTGGAGCCGCCAAGATGGCTGGGGAGCAAGAAAGGTGTCTGGTTTTGATAACAGGGTGATGGTGGCTTCACAGAATACTTTGGGAGTGTTCCTGCCTCTTCAATCTTTTGGGAGAGTTTGAGAAGAATTGGTATAAGTTCTTCTTTGTATGTTTGGTAGAACTGCCCAGTGAAGCCTATGGTCCTGGACTCTTGTTTGCAGGGAGGTGTTTTTTTGGTTTCGTTTTTTTTAATTATTACAGATTCTATTTCACTTCTAGTGATCAGTCTGTTCCAATTATCTATTTCTTCTTGGTTCAGTTTTGGTGGGCTGTATGTTTCTAGAAACTTGTCCATTTCTTCTAGGTTGTCCAATTTGTTGGCATATAGTATAGTTCGTAGTATTAGCTTATGTTTTTCTGTTATTTCTAGGGTGTCAGTCGTTATTTCTCACCTTTCATTTCTTATTTTGTTTACCTGGGTCATCTCTTCTTGGTGAGCCTGGCCAGAGATTTGTTGATTTACCCTTTGGATCACCCTTTCAAAGAACCAGCTCTTGATTTTATTGATTTTCTATTGTTTTTCAGTCTCTATTTCCTGATCTGTATTGTTTCCTTCCTTCTACTGACTTTAGGTTTCATTTGTTCTTCTTTTACTAATCCTTTGAGGTGGTAGGTTAGGTTGTCTGAGATTTTTTTTGTTTTTTGAGAAAGGCATGTATTGCTATGAACTTCCCTCTAAGGACTGCTTTTGGTGCCTCCCATAGATTTTGCATAGTTGTGTTTTTATTGTCATTTGTCTCAAGGTATTTTTTAATTTCCTCTTTGATCTCATCATTGACCCATTTGTTTTTCAGTAGCATGTTGTTTAGTCTCCACATAATCTTTTTTTTTCTCATTTCTCTTTCTGTGGTTGATTTCTAGTTTCATGCCTTTGTGTTCAGAAAAGATGCTTGAAATAATCTCTATCCTTTTAAATTTGTTGAGCCTTGTTTTGTGCCCTAGAACATGGTCTATCCTAGAGAACGTTCCAATTGCACTTGAAAAGAATGTGCATTCTGGTTTTTGCTTTTTTTTTTCCTGGATGTAACATCCTAAAAATATCAATTAAGTCCAACTGTTCTACTGTGTCATTTAGATTGTTGCCTTATTGACTTTGCCTATAAGATCTGTCCATTGATGTGAGTGGGGTGTTAAAGTCCCCTACTTTTATTGTATTCCCATCAATTTCTCCTTTTATGTCTGTTAGTATTCGTTTTATGTATTCAGGTGCTCCTATATTGGGTGCATATATGTTAACAAGTATAATATCCTCCTCTTGTATTGACCCTTTTATCATTATATAGTGTCCTTCTTTATCTTTCTTCATGGCCTTTATTTTAATGTTGATGACTTTTTATGATCAGGCAATTATATCACTGTGAATTCTACAGAGGCTTTGGCTGCCCATCCTTTCTTGTCCTTATGAAAATGCAGTTATAACTCTGTGAAATCTTGAGAAACTTTCAGTTGCCCATTCTCACCTACCCTCAATCATGAGTGTGAGCAATCCATCAAGGAGGAGATTTTCATTGTGTTGAATTGGTGGTGGTCAACTTGGCCTCACTGCTTCCAGTCCCTCCTAAGTCTGGGAACTATGTTTCTCAGAATCAACTTCACGCTATAGACCCAGGCTATGGTTTACCAGTGAGAGGAACTCTTGCGAATATTGGAAAGTAGAAACGATAAAGAAGCTATTATTGCTCAATACATCATGACAGTCAGAGGGGCAGGCATCTAGTTCCAGACCACTCTGCAAACTCCAACTGTGTGGTATTTGAAGTTTCTTGGACTTCCCAGGATTGGCAGCTTTTTCACTCATTCCAAGCTTTCAGACTGATGTCACAGTGGCTGTTTCTCTGATCCTTCAGCTATATACTTCCAGGCCTTCACACTCCTAATTCCCATTTTAACCCCTAATTGCTATATTAAACCTCTTATTTCCTTAATTCTTAGAGTGACTTTTAAAATTCCCAAACCAGCCTGACACAGATATTCTCAAAATTTCCAAGCAATAGCAATTTTGTTATCTCAAAAATGTATGTCAACCGAAATTATGTTGGCAAAAGTTATTACAAAAATGCATTTTGAACAGTGTGTCATTAATTATTAAGATACCACAAATGTTACCAGATTCTAGCCATAATTATTGCAATAGGTTGAAATACAAGCAAGGCACATTGAAGAGGCATCCTGACATCTCTCTCCCAAATGGGACCTTCTTTCAGATCATGATCATCTGACAACAGATGTCATAGTACAGAGATGAACCCTATGATATTATTTACTTGATAATTTTGACCTACAGAAACAGAAATGTCTTATGATTTAACCTAAGGCTATGATAATCTCTTCATTCTAATGGATTTTTAGCGGAACCTGTGTCATTTTTTCCCATATAGGAATGGTGACTTCTCTTCACAGAATCTATATTGTGTAAGAAGAGAATATTTGCTGAGGGTATTCATGAAGTTATAACTCCCTGAATTCAGATGAGAAGTCTGTGTCTTTGAACTCAAAGCAGCAGTGCCCTCAACCATAGATGAGGAAAATTTCTTCCTCAAAAATCCTAGTATCTCATCAGATGTCTGTCCTAAGTCAGGACAGACATCTGGCACCATTGACATTCTGACCCAGATAATTCTTGTTGTGAATGAGGGGTGGGAGGAGGGAGGGGGTGAGAGGGATCCTATGCATTGTAGAATGTTTAGCAGTATCCAGGCATCTACCCACCAGATGCCAGTAGCACCTCCCAGTTGTGACAACTAAAAGAGTAACCAGACATTGCCAAATGTTCCCCTGGGAGGAGGGTGGTAAATCATTCATGGTTGAGAAACACTCTCCTATATAAAATAGAAATATGATGTTGGCAAGAGCTTCAGGTCTCTCTAGCATCAGCTTGTATTTCAATCTTCTATCTTACATTTGGTTTTTAATTCAAGATGGACTAAAATCCTTTCAACATTTCAGTAAGGATACTGAATGTTATCAAACTGTGGGATGTGCCAAACTTTTTTTTTAAAGTGCACTGGCTATAAAGAATCGAAGGAGAGACCATGTTTAATTGTTTATGAGAAGCTGAGCAGCAATTTAGAGTGAGTTCACACTATATGCTGCTGCTGTTTATTTTTCTTTTAAATTAGATATAATTTTCATCACCAGGAGATATTACATTGGGTATCAATAAAATATACTGTACAACGGATGAGCATGTAATCAACAAAACATCCCTTTATTTCCAAATTCAGCTGTAAACTACTTCCACCTTGACTCACTGAAGCATAATACACAGGAATTCAAACAAAATGCCTAATATTGAATCACTGTGCTCCTAAAACAACACAAGCTTCAACTTGTTTGTTCCCTCTCCTCTTCTCCTGAACTTTCTCTTATTTTCTGATGAATTTCAGGCTTACCAAGCAAAACATGTAACACAAACTAACATGGAAAACAATCACTGACCTAGCAAGTGAATAGCAACACACTACTAAATGGAGCCTCTTACACAGGGTAGTCCCCTAGCCTGGAGAAAGCAGGCGTGTGAAAGCCCAGCTGGTCCTCTCATTTCAGCTGTATCAACAACTAGTACTATTACTACAGCAGAACAGGCTGTGGATGATTCATCTGGAATGTACTTCAGTTTTGAAATTTCACAAGGACCATATATATTCTCCTCAAATAGATAAAATCTACATTCTAACATTTTATTTATTGGACACTTGTCTTTCTAAAATACTATGAACATAAACACACAAAAATCTAGCAAATCTAAGAGCTCAGACTACTTTACATAGAGAATATAATACCTCTCACCATTTCATTGCTCTTATCACCCCAAGATTTCATCATCATCATGCAATGCCTTTATCACCATGAATTTGGCTCACCAAGTTGGGCAATGAGGCTGAACGTCATTAGACTGATTAAGAAAAACAGGTTCCTTCCCATTCAAGTAAATCTATGGAAGGAGACTTACATAAATTTGGCAATTTTGTCTGCTCAGGAATTCAGCCACAGCCATTTTCCTTGACCTTCTTACCAAACCTCAGTGCCATCATGCTGACTTCCCTCCACACTCACCGAAGAAAACCTTTACTATGGGAATGTCTAGGTTGACTGGAGCTTTATGAAGATTATACTGAACTTGAGAGTCTTTTCCATACTATGTATTATCCTAGTCTAAGGAAAACTCAGAATCAACAATGAGAGAATATTTCTATCTTATAAATGGAAAGATTAAGAACTATTTAAGGCAAAATATTTAGCAATAACAACGAATATGCAAAAGCCTTGTCAGATGGGGCGGAAAATTACTTCCATTTTAAAAATGAGAAAAATGCAGTTGTGAATGTGGTAAATATGAACACAATCACACTGCTAATGGGTAGGCAGAACTGGGGATACACACCTAGAAATTCTGGAAACGAGTCTAGCGCTATTCCTCCATATCATGCTTTAATAAAAGTAAATGGATAGGGGACTTCCCTGGTGGCACAGTGGTTAAGAATCCGCCTGCCAACGCAGGGGACACAGGTTCGAATACTGGCCTGGGAAGATCCCACATGCCACGGAGCAACTAAGCTTGTGCACCACAACTACTGAGCCTGCACTCTAGAGCCCAAGAGCCACAACTACTGAGCCCACGTGCCACAACTACTGAAGCCCGCGCACATAGAGCCTGCGCTCTGCAACAAGAAGCCACCGCAATGAGAAGCCTACGCACCGCAATGAAGAGTAGCCCCCCCCCCGCTCGCCGCAACTAAAGAAAGCCCGCACACAGCAACAAAGACCCAACTAAGCCAAAAGTAAACAAATAAATTTTAAAAAATAAATAAATAAATGGAGAGGTATGGTGCCATTGTAAATAAATATTGTATACATAGCAATAAGATGTCATACAACTCACTCACCACAAAAGGGAAAGAAACATATCCTGTTTGGATTTCCAAGGGGCATTATCTGAAAGAAAACATCAATTTATGCCTCCTTTTGTAGAGAAGAAATAATTGCATTCATGTAAGCTTAATTCCTGAGATTCTGACAGGGTATGAGAGTCATGAACAGACCAAGAAGTCAAAAACCCTAGAGAAATGCAAATCAAAACCACAATGAGATATCATCCCACACCGTCCAGAATGGGCATCATCAAAAAATCTAGAAACAATAAATGCTGGAGAGGGTGTGGAGAAAAGGGAACCCTCTTGCACTGTTGGTGGGAATGTAAATTGATACAGCCACTATGGAGAACAGTATGGAGGTTCCTTAGGTCCTTAGATAGGACACCAAACTAATTCCACAAACCTTTTTTTTTCTGACTCGTTTTCTTTCCTCTGGGCTAAGAAGCCAGAATAATCAGAATAAGATGAAGGTCTTGTGTCCCTGTCAGTGCTAGTTATAAGTCTCTGAAAGCATTCTCATCTCTGCTCTCTCAGGCGTCTTATTAATATGGCCATTTGGTGATGGTACCCATGATGGAGTTCTGAACTTTAATGGTCATCTCAAGGTTGTGCAGCAGGGTACACATTCTACAGCTTGTCTTAGAAAAGGACAAGAGTTCCCCCAGGGTCCAGATCTGATATTCAAAATTACTTCTGGCTGGCTGGCTAATGAGGTAAGAACAGATCCATCCACACTGATATACCGTAACCTCTTTATGGTACTGTGTCTACAGAAATGACTCCCACCGTGAACTCTTTATAATAATGCAGTGGAAGAGGCTGTGACAGTACCTACACAATGCTAAAAACAACTGTTTGAAAAGTGAGAAACACACAGAAATATCCCTAAGAACCAAAGACACATTTATCTGATTTCCTAAAAGTAGTAATAACATGGAACTACCAGAGGACCTGGATTGAGCTGGTTGGTCAGTTCAGGTATAAAACAAAACAAAAAAACTAATTTGGCCATTTTGTTTTTCCTACTAAATTGCTGAAATGCACCAGATGTACAGGTGTTATATGATAATGTATATTCTGAAAGTTTTACAGTTGTATTTGTTTTTATAAATTTATTTATTTTTTGGCTGCATTGGGTCTTCGTTGCTACGTGCGGGCTTTCTCTAGTTGCGGCGAGCGGGGGCTACTCTTCGTTGTTGTGTGCAGGCTTCTCATTGTGGTGGCTTCTCTTTGTTGCGGAGCACGGGCTCTAGGCGCGTGGGCTTCAGTAGTTGTGGTGCACGGGCTTAGTTGCTCCGCGGCATGTGGGATCTTCCCGGACCAGGGCTTGAACCCGTGTCCCCTGCACTGGCAGGCAGATTCTTAACCACTGCACCACCAGGGAAGCCCGTACAACTGTACTCTAAGCCCCATACCTCCAATGTTTTTCTTTTTTCTGATGGAGTTGCTCAGCTGTTTGCTGAAATGACCAAAATGACTAACTAGGTGTTGTATAAGTGAATATATATGTACATACCTGTATATATTGTTTAGCTCATCTATTTATCTATGTATGTCTCTCTATATGTGTATCTACATATAATTTCCCCAGAAAAGATTTGTGATTTAATTACTAGCCCCATGCCTTCCTTCCAATTACCTCCATGCTGCTAAAGATTCCATCAGGAATTTTTATGATCCCTGTGTGGACCATTTAGGGAACACAACTGTGGCCTTTTAAACAGCTCACTTCCCTGCTCCCTAGCAACTTTAGTCTGTGCAAGGCAAAGCTTTGAAAGGCAGCTGGGCAACACCATCTTCATTCCAAGTGTTAATTTGATATCTGCATAATTTAATCTCCTCATTCTAAATATCAAACCTTGTTTCCAGAAGTTAATTGGTTTTCTTTCCTTTTTGTTTTTTTTTAATTTAGATATATTAACAGATTTCGTTTGCATTTTAATTTTCTCAGTTTTGGCAAGGTCCACATTTCAATTATAATTATTTGGGCTCACCATGGGATTTATATATTTTAAAGATTACATTAATTAGCTCTCAAGCAAAAAATAAATTCTATTCCTCATCAAGAGTATTATCAGCAAGCATATCCCAATGACTTTCAGGCAGTTTCAGGGCATTAGTAATTCAGAGAACAACCGCGACCATTGTGTTTTTTAGTAAAGACCCAACGCATCGGTGTTAATTTGCTCAGTTTGTATGACCGAAGATGATTTAGACCTAAATATACAGATATACAGCCTGTCTGCCTTCTCCCCACCCTCTCTCTCTCAAGTATACACACATACACACATTTACTCTTGAAGATAATATTGGCTTTAGCTCTATAATAGTTGCAAGCCATTATTCTGAAGTTCCACAGTCATAAGGAGAAAAACGGGGTAACTCTAAGTTGCTACCATAAAAAGCACTTGACCTTTAGCTCTGTCCTTCTCCTAACCCAATCATTTGGGGCCTCTGGAGTACATCTCTGGAGTATTCATAGGCATCAATGTGGCCTTCTCCATCGCAACATAGAAATATGTTTTCCCTGCAGTAATGTCTGCTGCTGAGACCTCCCAGAATGCCCTTCCCACCCTCAGCTGCAGCTGCTCTGTGACTGTTGCCACCACCCTCCTGCTGCCATGCCTTATTGCCTGTGCTGTGTTGCCTGGGTGCCACACATGATTATATGCCCCCAGCCCTGGCGAAATACCAGTGACTGTGGATACAAGGCAGTGCTGAGGTGTAACCCCACTGCTGGTGCAGTAGGGATCCTTCCCGACCTCTACCTTTGTGTCATGCTTTCTTACCAAGTAGTGTTCCTTGTGTTCCTGACGTCTCTGAGAGTTTTGTGAGAAAATTTCCCTTTGAGATTTTATCAACGGAAGCCTCTCTTCACTAGAGAGTTCAGGTATCCATTCACAGGAAGGGTTCAGATGTCCATTCACAGGAAGCAATACACGTTGTGCTCTGACCAATACCAATACCATCTTTCTCTCTAATAGTAGGAACACTTATAGTGGAACAAGCTTATTTTTCCAACTCTCTCTTTCCTTAGGAATTGCTGTTTCCCATGAGGCACCTCAATGCCTCACAGAGATAGACCTCTAAGGACCTGGGTCCTAAATATCACGAATGACAATAATGCAGAATGACAGAGCCAGCAGACCTAGGGTAAGGGTGTAACCTGCTTTACAATAGAGAACTTGTGAAATATGCAAACTATGTATGTACATATGTATATTTATGCAACATATCAGCATGAGAGCATCAGCTGTAGTGTAATAGTTCAAAGCGTGGATTCTGGTGTCAGACTACATGGACTCAAATCTTAGCTGTCACCTGCTAGCTCTGTGGGCCTTAACAAGTCACTTAGCCTGTCTATGCCTCATTATTCTCGTCTCTTAAACTGTGAATAATAATAGTACCCTCTACCCAGGGTTGTAATGTGATTAGCCTAGCTAATCCATGTAAAGTCCTTAGAAGAGTAGCTGGCACATAGTAAGTGCTCTGTTATCTATGATGATAATAATGGTTCTCTATGAGCGGTGTAATTATTCATTCTGGTCCTCTAGGTGATGGGGATACAGCTGTGACTGAAATATACAATGACCATGACCTCACAGGGAGGGCATGACAATAAACAAATATATATATAATCTCAGGAAGTGATTAATGCAGCAAAAAAACTGAAGAAAGAAGAAAAAAGAGTACTAAGTGTTAAAGGGATAATTTTTAAGCCATTGTCATTGAGAGTGTTATATTTTGTTTGTTTTAAAAGAAGTAATTATTTTTGTCTCATGTTACCATTTTTTTTAATTTAAATGAGTTTCATAATACAGATAAAACCCAGCTAAAAAGTAATTTTAGTTTCATTAGTTCATCCTGGAAAATTACTGGTTCAGCAAACAGATTGTTGTTTCGGTATAGTTCGTGTAGCACAGAAAATCAGCTCCATAGAAATGTTCACGGTGTTCTTTGGAAAGTCTAGGGTTTTCATGTGACATTCCATATTTATTTGCAATTTACCTATGTTTACTTGAAAATGTTTCTTCTTCTATTGAAGATTGAAAGCACACTGCTGAGACCAGAAACCATCTACCCATACACTTAGACACGGAAAACTGAAACCTCCTATCCCCAGACAGCTTACTGGCTCCATTAGGGATCAGCAAAGAACAGCCCACCGGGGCAAATCTTGCTCCTTGCTTGTTTTTGTAAATAAAGTTTGGAACACAGTCATGCCCATTTATTTCCGTATTATCTGTGACGCTTTTGCACAGTAACAGAGTTGAGTAGTTGCAACAGAGATCGTATGATCCAAAGTGTAAAATTTTTTACCATCTGGCCCTTTATAGACCTCTTGTCCACACCAGGATTTCTCAACCTGGCCATTATCAACATATTGGGCTGGATAATTCTTTGTCATGGAGGTTTTTCTCTGCATCGTAGGATGTTTAACAGCATTCCTGGCTGACAGTTATTGACCAGATGCCAGTAGCATCAAGACCCCCAACTCCCCTTGTAACAACTGTAACGTCTCCAGACTTTGCCAAAATTCCCCTGGGAGGCAAAACAGCCACAGTTGAGAACCACTCACATGGTTCACGGAGAATCACTGACGTGGCATTCAGTTGTCTACGTTAGTACAGTTTTATTATTCTAGAAGACGCTTGCCCAGGCAAATAATATTGCTCGTTACATTACAGGACTTTCCAAAAGGTCCATTGACTCTTTAATGGAAATTAACAATTTGTGCCCTCACCTTGCTGTGCCCCCAATCGTTAACTAATATACCACGATCCTCACTTAATCCTAAGTAAGCCTCCACATTGAAAAACCATCTTAAACCAAACTTCAAATGCTTAACAAAAATCTAACCTAGTCCTTCTCTGAGACAAGATCAAATTCTGTCAAGGTGGTGATCGTCCTTACCATGGTAAGTGATACATTTAGATTTGTCTTATCAACAGGATGCATTGGTGATATTTGGGGTGCCAGCATTTGATAGTACATAACAAGCTTTAAAATTTCAATGTCATACATACATAATGAGGAGTTTTCTTAAAATACATGATTTCTATCCGTGCAATTATACTTGAAGCAGCCTTTTCACTTACTAAACACTGTGTTGTCTAAACTAGTTCACATTTTAGATTTGTAATTACCTCTGTCCTCACTGCTTTTAGAAGATTTAGAATAAATCCAGAAAAAATACAGAAACCGTATTTCCAAATGGAATATTTTAATGTTATTGGTATTTCCCCAACTAAGTATAATTATATTATATTTCAGAGTTAAGTTATCTGAATATTGAATTGGCATCCACCCTAACAAAGAGGGAATTGATGAGTTCTACTTGGGAAACGTGTCTTCCCCTTCAGTAAATAAAAAGGCAAGAAATCCTTTCAGTGATTGGGAAAACTAACAATTTGCCTGAATAAACAAAATAATGACTCAAACTGGCCAAACTGGGTAAAATTAGCTGGGTTCTTCATCTACCTGAAGCCAAGTAATCAGCATGCTTGTGTTTATCAGTTTTCTACCAGTTGTTGTAGACGTAGCTTTATGAAATTCATTCTGTGTTTTATTCACTGCTCAATCCTCAGAGTCAAGAAAGAGATGGTCTGCCACTGGGGAAAGGCTAAAACACAGGTAGATCCGCCTTTGAGGCAGAGTTATACAGGGCATGCTTAAGACTTAAGGCAGAGGCTATAGCAGGAGAAAGCAAAATTCCCCTTATATCCACAAGTCTCGCGCTAAGTAATAGCCTACCACTGTGGAGAGGGGCAACAGTACACAGAAAAACATCCTTCTATGTCATGAGCACGCACAGCTAGCTGAAAGCTAAGGGTGGAGGAGAAACAATACGAGAAACTCGACAGCACTCCAGGTATCACACTAAACACAAAACAGGAGCAGTGGCCCACTGAAGTAATTAGTGAGTTGCTTCCAAAGAACGTATGAAGGGGAGAAAGCTGGCAGACCCCACCTCAACCAAGTGATCAAGGTCAACATCACCAGTGGTAAGTCATGTGGATAGCATGTACCCCCTGATATGATGTGATGAGAAGAGCACTTCCTCTCTGTGGTATTCTTCCCCCAAACCCATAACCCACTCTAATCAGGAGAAAATTTCAGACAAACCCAAATTGAGGGATATTCTACACAATTCTCAACCAATATTCTTCAAAACTGTACAGATAATGAAAAACAAGGAAAGACCGAGAAACTATTATAGACTTGAGGAGACTAAAAAGACATGATGACTAATGTAATATGGTATCCTAGATTAGATCCTGGAACATGAAAAGGACATTAGCAGAAAAAATAGTGGTGTTTAGCTAATAGTCCCAATGTTAATATTTTAGTTTTGACAAATGTACCACTGGTTAACACTAGGGGAAGCTGGGTGAAGTATATATGGGAACTCTCTGCACTATATTTATAACTTTTCTATAAAGGTGTTCCCAAATAAAAAGTTTAATTTTAAAAATTGAAAGAAATAAAGTAACTAATTGAAGCAGAAGGAGAAAAAACGGAAGGAAACAAGTATAGTACATCTAAAAGCTGTGGGAAACCATCAGTCTAATATACATGTAACTGGAGTCCCCCACCAAAAAAGAGGGAGAATAGAGCATTAGAAACATTTGAACATATAATGACTGATTATTTTCAAAAATTGAATAAAAGACAACAAACCACAAGGACTTCCCTGGAGGTCCAGTGGTTAGGACTCCACATTTCCACTTCAGAGGATACAGGTTCAATCCCTGGTTGCGGAACTAAGATCCCACATGCCATGCGGCATGGCCAAAAAAAAAAAAAAAGACAACAAACCACAGATCCAAGAAGCTCAGAAAATCCCAAGCTTAATAAATGCAGAGAAAACAACCTAAGCATATCACAGTCAAACTAAAAAGAGAAAACAAAAAGTCTTGAAGTCATTCAGAGAAAAGAAAAGCAGTATGCTCAGTGGGTCATAGGTAAGAATGTCAGCAGATTTCTCATCAGAAAATATGCAAATAAGACATAATGATATCTTTAAAGTACTTAATGGAAAAATAAACAACCCCGCCACGGCAACCTAAAATTCTATGCACAGTTGAAACATCTTTCAAAAATGAAAGTGAAATAAAAATTTTTTTTGAGACAAAAGAAAAAGCTAAGAGATCATACTGCCAGAAGACATATGCTTCAGACATTAAACAATAATGGGAATATTTGAGCAACTCTATTTCAATAAATTTGACAACTTAGATGAACTGGACAAAATTCCTCCAATGGCACAAACTACCATCTCTCACTCAAGAAGAAACAGACAACCTGAATAACCCTATATGTATTAAAATTGACTTTTTAGTTAAAAACCTTTCTGCAAGAAAACTCTAGTTTCACATGGCTTCACTAATGAACTCTACAAAACAATGAAAGCGAAGCATGAGGAGGAGAGGCAGGGGGCATCTCACTACTTGACACTAGAATTGCCATGATATTAACACCTGACAAAGATGTTACAAGAAAAGGGAGCTATAGGCCGATATTGTTCCTAAATATAAATACAATATCCCTAATATAAATTGGCAAATCAATTTGTACAACATATAAAGTAGGTAGTATATCATGACCAAGTAGGCTTCCTGCCAAGAATGCAGTTGTTTCAACATTGAAACACCAATGTATTTTACTATAGTAACAGACTAAAATGTATACCATATGAAAAATCGTTTCACAAAATTCAACACTTATTCATGACAAAGTTTTCATTAATTTAAAAATACAATGTAAATTCCTCAACCTAATGAAGGGGCTCTACAAACATAGCTAACATTACACTTAATAGTGAACACTGAATTCTTTCCCTCTACAATCAGAAACAAGTCAAGAGTATCTGTTCTCACCTTTTCAAGTCAACATTAACTGGAAATTCTAGCTAGCACGATAAGGCAAAGGGAAAAAAAGACATACAGATTGGAAAGGAAGAAGTATAACTGCTTTTATTACTACATTTCACAATTATCTACAAAGACTACCTCTAGGAATCTACCAAAAAATTGATTAGGTGAGTTTGGCAAAGCCACAAGGACAAAAGGTCAACATAAAAATATCAAATGTATGTTTATGAATTATTAATGTACAGTTGAAAAGTAACATTTTAAAATACTATTTACAATAGCAACAAAAACATGAAACACTTAAGGATACATTTTATAAAATATGTGAAAGATATGTACATTGAAAATTGATAAGTATTGCAGATAGAAATTAAAGTAGATCAAATTAGAGGTATATATTATGTTCGTGGATCAGAAAATTCAATATTAGTAAGGTGTCAATTCTCTCCATGTGATCTCTAAATTCAGTGCAATCCTATTAAAATCATGGCAAGATTTTTAGAGAAGTTAACCAACAATTATAAAATTTATATTGAAATGCATAAGACCTAAAACAGCCAAAACGTTTTTGTAAAAGATGACAAAATTGGAGTACTCGTGTACATGTATTTGATACAGCTATGTATCAAACGGTGTGGTACTGGGGCTTCCCTGGTGGCGCAGTGGTTGAGAGTCCGCCTGCCGATGCAGGGGACACGGGTTCGTGCCCCGGTCCGGGAAGATCCCACCGCGGCTAGGCCCGTGAGCCATGGCCGCTGAGCCTGCACGTCCGGAGCCTGTGCTCCACAACGGGAGAGGCCACGACAGTGAGAGGCCCACGTAACGCAAAAAAAAAAAAAAACCAAAAAAACAATGTGGTACTGACATAAGGATAAACACATAGATCAATGCAGCAAGACAGTACAGAAACAGACTCACTCATAAACAGTAAGTTAATTTTTGACAAAGGTGCAAAAGTAATGAATGCGGAAAGCAATTTTTAAAATTATGCTCACTAAACTTAAAATGCATCCTGAGTCCAAGAATAAGAGCTTAAACAATGAATCCTCTATAAGAAAACACGGGAGAGAATCTTCGTAACCTTGGGTTATCAAATATTTCTTGGACAAGACAAAGACATATGTACTGTAAAGAAAAAACTAATAACAGGATTCATCAAAAAAAAAAAACTTCTGTACTTCAAAAGACAAGACACAGACTGGGAGAAAATATGTGCAAAACATGTATCTGATAAAGGTCTTGTATCCAGAATATATAAAAAACACTTGTAGCTCAACAATAAAAAGACAAACTACTCAATAAAGAAATAAGCAAAATATTTTAACAAACACTTCATTAAAGAAGATACGTGAATGGCCAATAAACAAATGCAAAGATGCTCAACACATTTAGTCAACATGGAAATGCAAATTCAAAACACAGTGAGACACTACTACATATCCACTAGAATGGCTAAAATTCAAAAAGAAAAAAGTAAAAAAAACTAGTGAGCATTGGTAAGAATGTGGGAAAATTTTAACATTGCTGGTTGGAATGCAAAATGATTTGGCCACTTTGATCACTTCCCATAAAATTAAAAATATATTGACACTATGACTCAGCAATTCCACTCCTATGTGGAATACAAGAAAAATGAAAAAAAAAATACCTATATGCAAATGTTCATAGAAGCTTTATGCAGAATTTAAAAAAAAAGAAAACAACACAAATTTCCTTAACTGGTGAATGGATAAACACACAGTTTTAAATTCAAACAAGAGATCACTATTCAACAATGAAAAGGAACAGGTGGTTTCACATCACTATGCTTGGTCGAAAAAGCCAGTCACACTAAGTGTTGCCTGATTCCATTTAAATGACCTTCTAATAAAGGAAAAAATAAAGGGACAGAAAACACATCAGTGGTTTCTAGAGAACCACTTAGGCAGAGGCATGAGGAAATGTTTGGGAATTATGAAAATGGTCTATATTTTGATTGTGGTCATGATTATACAAGTATATACTTTAAAAGGGTAAATTTTATCACATAAAATTATACTTCAATAAAAGTTAAAAAAAAAACATGATAGTACCCACTGCAGGGTACAACCAACCACTTTAGTCCTAGTACTTGATTTTGTGTGTACAGGCAGTGAAATTATGAATTCCAGGACAGAGAGTTACTTGAAGAAGTTTTTTCCCTGCCAAGGTACAAAGAACTCTTAGATAATACCACAAAATTCTAACAGTTTTTACTGGAAATGAACTTGGCGATTATCCAGGATGAATACCTCATTTTACAGGTAAGGAAATGAAGACCTAAAGAAGCTGGATGACTCATCCAAGAAACCCCAAGTCTAAAAGCTCGGGTAGAAATGGCCCTCAAAACAATCCTACTAGATTTACCCCAAACTGTAAACAAGTGGTGTAAATAAATCTAAGCAATCCTAGGAGCTGATGTTACAAGTTAAATCTCACCAAGACACAAAAGCACCACACCAGGCCTTCAAAATAATGCACTAAAATGTAACTATGATCCTGCAGCTTGGGGAGAGGAACAGTTTTTCAAGGATAAGTGCCCTATTAAAAGGTCGGAGAAATAAAGAACTCCCAACTTTCTCATTTCTCCCTGATATGTGTTCAGATGGCTAACTCAATTTGTCAATGCATTTTGCCTAAGCAGTATTATTACAATATTCATATTATAACAAAATCGGGAAGCGGGAGGGCAATGACTGTTGCATTGTCTCCCTTGATGGTCAGGAGATTCCAAACTTTTAGATTCAGGCACTTTGAAGTCTAAAAGGTGAACATCAGCAGATGTGAACAGAGGCTACAATCAAGCAGATACAAGACTATTAATTGATATCCTCCCTTTCCTCCGTCCCTATTCCTGCTCATTTCCACTCCTACCACCTAGAACTGCTCATATTTACAGATACAATCTCTTTCCCTTGCCATTAATAATTAAGACATTCTGTACTTGTGTTTGCAATAGAAACCCAATCAACCAGTGGTTCTAACAATTTTAAAAGTGTGATGGTTAATTTTATACATTAACTGGGCTAGGCTATGGTATCCAGGTTTTTGGTCAAACAGCAGTCTAGATGTTGTTGTGAAGGTACTTTTATATGTGACTAGCATTTAGAATGGGCAGACTTTAAATAAAGTAGATTGCCCTCCATAATGTAGGTGTGACCTCATCCAATCAGTTGAAGGCCTTAAAAGCAAAGACATGTTTTTTAAAGAAAGAATTCTGCCTGAAGACTGCAACATAGAAACCCTGCCTGAGTTTCCACCTGTTGGCCTGCCCTGCAAAT
Source organism: Neophocaena asiaeorientalis asiaeorientalis (assembly GCF_003031525.2). NCBI lineage: Eukaryota > Metazoa > Chordata > Mammalia > Artiodactyla > Phocoenidae > Neophocaena > Neophocaena asiaeorientalis. Next base: position 227,441 of record NW_020174065.1, on the reverse strand, counting down.
TTCAAACTTCCAGCTCCCGTGATCACATGAGAGCCAGTTCCTTAAATCTCACTTTCTGTTTCTGTCTCTTTCTCTTTATATGCATGTGTATGTTTGTATATATACGTGTGTGTATATACATATATATATGTGTGCATGTTGGGTATGTTTTGTTTCTCTGAAGATCCCTAATCCAGAGAGTTCTTAATTTTCATTAAAAAAAATTAAGAGGTTATTAGCTCAGGACCAGTTCAATGGCTTCATGATGCCACCAGGCACTTGAGCTTCTTCTAGCCTTCTACTCCTCTATCCTTAGGTGACAGCTTTTGTCCTTATGATCATGGTTGCAAGGCACTTATTCCACCATCAACAGGCTGTGTTTCAGAAAAGAGAAAAAGTTAAAGACATGATGTACGTGAGTTGAGTCTACCCTTTCAAAGAAATTTCCCCAGAATCCCATCCAGCAACTTTCACTTATATCTTATTGGCCTTAACTATGTCCCATGGCCATCATTAGCGGCAAGAGAAGCTGGAACTTTTAGTTCTTTTGGCTGGGCACACTGCCCAAACAGAGTTGGGGTTCTATTCTAATAGAAAAGAAGAGATATTGGATAAGCTACAAGCAGTGTCTGCCATACCCCTTCAGATCTGTGGACTGGTCCTTAAACTTACTCTGGTTCTTAGGTCCACTGATCTTCATTTTAATACTGGAATGCTACTTCGTCTTAGATATTGTTTTGGTCTTCCACTGTTCAAGGATTATTCATCTTTTCCAAAGATTATCATCATCTCATCTTCCTCCCCTTTCTCTATATCCCCTCTACTCCACACATACTCACACCATGGAATTGACACTTTATTCAAAGCAACTGGAAACATGGAAAGTAACTAGTATTTCATGGTTAATGGGTCTACTAGAAAATGTATACTCTTAATATTGAAGATTCAGGGTTGCAGCTAATAATTAACTTGGTTGGAAAACATTTCACAAAGAAGATGCCTAAGTTTAGAGGACATGTGAGTAGCTAGGAAATTCATTTCCCAAAAGATTATTATGATGAGTTAGCTCGACTCTATTAACTGCTTGAGATCACAAGAAATTAATACATTAGGCACAGTTGCTTATCTCTAGGAGATGGTACCACTGGGACTGATTTCTGTCTGTCAGAAATAATCAGTAGTTATGAAGACAATACAAAATCAAACAAAGGAACTTTTAAAAATTGCCCTAAAGGGGCATATGTAAGAGAGGTAATTAACTTCGTTTAAAACTATAAATGAAAGCCCATGTGGCAGAAGACTGCTATTAAATTTATCATGTAAATTCTCTACCCTCAACATTTCAGGATTCATCTTCTTTTTCTTGCAATTTCACTGCCATTTCTTTAGATCAGACCTTTCACATAGAGCGTATCTCTACTCCTTACTTTGATCTTATTCCATCCCCATACCACTACTATTTTGATCTTCTTAAGTATGAATCTGATCATGTCACTCTACTGCCTAAATTCTTCTACAGGTCTCTGTAGCTTTCAAAATAAAGTCAAATGGTTCAGCTTAGTACACAATGATGCTCATGATGTGTCTCCTACCTGCTTTTCTAGGCTCAGCTCCCACTGACCCTGCCTTTCTCACTCTCTAAACATATAAAGGTAATCCATTCATTTATTCATTCACTGAATATATATAAATATATATATATTCATTGAATATATTGAACACATACTGTATGCCAGGCATTGCGCTAGGTACAGTAGTTTAAAAACAACAGCAATCATTTAAGACTGCTGTCTCATGGTTTTGAGTTTGGAACGACTCAGCTCAGTGGCTTTTATTCAGAATTTCTCATGCAGTTTCAGTGATTTCAATGCCTAAGTTTTTGTGTCATCTCAAAGGCCTCCTAACTGATATGTTTGGACTCGCAAGTCTTGAGCAGCTGGGAGCCAGAACAGTTGATGTTCCTCAGACATTTCCCCCATCTCTGTGTGTTTGCTTCAGCATAGCAGCTTTGAGGAGGCTAGACTTCTTACATGGTGGCTCAGGACTTTAAAGGCACATTTTCAAGAAAGAAGTGGAGGAAGCTGCATCACCTTTTATGACCTAGCCTTGGCAGTCACACGGTGTCACAGCTACTATACTTTATTAATGAGGCAGTCCCCAAGGCCTTCTCAAGTTCAAGGGGAAGGGATATAGACTCAACCTCTTGATGGAGGAGAGGTAAGGTTGTGGAAACATGTGGGTCTGGAAACACTGTTGCAGATACTTTGAAAAACACAATCTGCCACAGAAATCTTTCCAGAAGAAGTATCTTGTTTCTTCAAACTCCTATGCTTTCATAAATGCTGTTCACACTTCCTCAAGTGTCTTTGCCTCTTCTTGATTTAACTTAGTAATACTCATTGGGTAAAACATCTCCAGTTTCTCTTCCTTTGAGAAGAAAACTTCTTTGACCACTACCCCTCACATCATATCCACTGTCACCCCCATGCTCCTCCCCATATCCTGCTTCCTTTACTTGCCGTGGATAATCCTAACCCTCTTTTCACAATATATTGTGGTAGATAATTTCTTAACTCTATCACTGAACCCAAAATTCTTAAAGGCGGGCTTCCCTGGTGGCGCAGTGGTTGAGAGTCCGCCTGCCGATGCAGGGGAGGCGGGTTCGTGCCCCGGTCCGGGAAGATCCCACATGCTGCGGAGGGGCTAGGCCCGTGAGCCATGGCCGCTGAGCCGGCGCGTCCGGAGCCTGTGCTCCGCAACGGGAGAGGCCACAACAGTGAGAGGCCCGCGTAAAGCAAAAAAAAAAAAATTCTTAAAGGCATAAATCTCTGTTCAATTTTCCATTCTCAGGAGATTATTTAGTAATTGTAATAAAGTACTTAAATGAATTAACGTGAAGGCAAATCAAATTGTCAAGAATAATCTATAGCTATGTATAGAAATGATTGTTCCAAACTTTTTGTTAGGATTTTAGGTATTCTAGATAGGAAGGGAGAATAACAAATACAAAGGAAAGAGGCAGGGAGGCAGAAATCTAGTTTCTATATCATAATTACATGTACTAATTCTAAGTTATGAGAGGAGAGGATCACTTTACATCAAATCTATGGTTAGGGCAAATGGGCATGTCAAGTATTACATACTGTCTAGCCAAAAGGAGAAGAAAACAAACTTCAGTGGATTTTTACCTCTCTCAGGCAGTTTATGTACATTCATATCAAAGATATGAGTAAGTATTACCTCTATTTTGCAGATGAGGAAACTGAGACTCATAGCATACAAGTAATTGTTCTAAGGCAAAGCACTCAATTATTATTGCTATTCTATTTGTAAATGATGGAACCAGGACACAAACTAATATCTGTCTGACTGCAAAATTCATTCTTCCTCCCATATTATTCTCTGAGTAAGTTTCCATAGCTGTTAATTTCTAGTCTCACATGAAGCTAGATTTCCATGATGGCAAATTTCCACCTATTTGTGGATGTCCTTACGAAACTTTTAAATTTTTCAAGAAAGTAGGTGCCGTAGAGGTATGGACCATAAGGGTCTAACTCTTCAGTTTTTGTTCATTTGTCTATTACTTCTTCTCTTAGATTTCTAGGTGCCAGAGTAGAAGAAAAAATGCCTGGGTGGAGATACTGAGAAAGATTCTATGACCTTAATTATAGACGAAGGACTCTGAGAGTATAAGTAGATATGCAATTCCACTATTCATCTGAAGTGTTACCAGAGGCATTCTGGTTTAGCCTCATTATCTTCCAACCATTTCTAATATCTCATACTTTTCAACTGGAATTGTAGTAATAACATATAGAGATCAGGCACTATCATCTTAGTTTTGACAGATTCCTTTAAGGTAACACTACTAGGATAATTAAAGAACATTTTTACACAGAAAATGTTACAGAATTCATCTATAGGATGCAGCTACCTTCCTGTATGTGACAGTCAGTTATCTTCTCCAGCTTTTACTCTTCCTAAATTTAAGAGTGGAATGATTCAAGATATTTTATCATGGTTATAATCAAAACACTACATAACCAATCCAAGCTGATGTCTTTAAAACATTAACATTGCTTATTAATAATTTCTTCATTTAGAAAAAAATGTAGAAAAGGAAATATCCTTTAAGTTTTTTTCTCTTTATTGGCTAACACATAATTTTAAAAATTTTAAATATTTATGCAAGTCAAATCTAACTAGCCACATATAGTTGATGCAAAAGATCATATTATTCCTAAAAATATATTTTTATTACTAACGATTTAGGGTAATCCTTGTATCTTCTTCTATGCACTAACAAAGCTTTTTGAGATTGAGTCATTAAACCTCTTTCATCTTGCTACACTACCATCTTTTCTGGTGAAGAGATTATACTTGGCATATTCCCATAGGAATAAATTATTTCAAGACCAAGAGATCTCCTAACTCCTCAGCATACCCAGTGTACTAATTTGGGGAAGGGAAGGACAGCAAATCTATTCCAAAATTGTTGACAGAATATGAGATTTGACTTTTAGAAATTAGAATCATACTTAATAGTTAGAAGAATTTGGTTATTATCCCATTGATAACAAAGGATCTTTGAAAATATGAATAACCACTTCCTATTTTTTGTTTTTGAGTACAGATTGTGCTGTTCTGAATTTTCCTGAATCGGGAACTAGCCATTCTTTTTCAAAGAGCACCAGTGTCTTTTGTTTGTAAACAGTATGAAGAATTCAACTTGTCTCATAAATAAAACAATTGCCTAAATTTCTTTCCTATTGTGAGCTTTTCTTTCTTTCTTTTTTTCTTGAAGACAACCATGAAATCAATGCACTAATTACCTTGCCAATACCCTTGCCTCTGAATTTTGTTCCACAAATGTAGCTACATGGAAGAACCAGTCAATGAACTGATTACTGTTGAATGCCACACTTCTTAGCTACCTGATCATAATTCAATGTCTATTAAAATAAAAAGAAATGCTTTTGTGGTTGAAAACATGATTGTTCACTCCATAATTTGAATTCTGTTGCCATATTTATATATTAAGCTCCCTTCAGGTGACTCTTCAATTATTTAAAAATACATAAAATTGAGAAACACCAATTAAGCTGAGTGTCTAGTAAAGACTTATTTGGATGTAGTCCCAGATAATGTCTTTGGCTAATGGGAAGAAGGAAAATGAAGCAACATGATTTCCAGTAAATATGATTTGGTCTTGTAACGTGCCCTCAGCCAAAAATACTCTGGAAATATGGCAACCCAAAGCTAATGCCAGTGTTCAAAATGCATATAGAAGTGTACATGTATGTGTGTGTCAGGAAATGCATAGAAAACTAAATTTCAGGTAAGATACAGAAACTCTTTTTGACCATAAATGTTTATCTATAGAAAATAATGACTCAAAAAAAGAAAAATAGTACAGTTATCACACCTAAACAGAATTATCTACTTTGTTAATATCAACAATCCATTTGGTGTTCAAGTCAGAAACTCAACAGTAGTTGTCTTTGGGAAAGGGGATATTCTTTTCATTTAAATAATTTTTTTACTATTAGAATTTTTTTTTCTTTTTTGCGGTACGCGGGCCTCTCACTGCCGTGGCCTCTCCCATTGCAGAGCACAGGCTCCGGATGCGCAGGCTCAGCGGCCAAGGCGCACGGGCCCAGCCGCTCCGCGGCATGTGGGATCGTCCCGGACCGGGGCACGAACCCGTGTCCCCTGCATCGGCAGGCGGACTCTCAACCACCGCGCCACCAGGGAAGCCCTACTATTTGAATTTTTATATAATACTTCTGTATTCCTTTTTAACAAATTTTAAACCTAATCTGAACATAATATCTTTTAAAACTCAAAAAAAATTTTTAAACAATTTTAAGATTAAATTTTTTGTTATAACTATTCTTCGAAAAATGAAGCATCGGAGGGTCCCGAGAAAAAGTGATTAGATCTAAGGCCATCTCTACAGAATGTCGAATTGAAATGGGTCTGCCAGGTTGCTTCAGCTCAAGGACCAGTGTATTCACTAAGAGGAAATTATGTACATACAAACTTCAGTTTTTTGGGTTTTCTGTAGCCCACAGAGTCAAAGTGAGATGATCTGGAATTTGTGAACAATCAGCAAGAAAGCGTTCTCAAAATATCTCTTTGAATGCCTGTGTAATTAATTTTAGAATGCTTTCCAGACTTTGGGTCTTCTAATACGGTGCAAACATGAAGGAGAAGTTTGCAGTTCAGATGGAATAGGGCCTAGGACAGATGCCTTAGGGAGCATCAATGAGAACAGAGAGTAGCTGAAAGGGAAAGAGCAAGATGACTGAGACGTCTGACCAAGACTGAATAAGAGGAGTCTGCTGTGAACTGCCTTACTCCTCTTTACAAAAACATCTTCTATTGTACCCATGATTTCATGTCTCCTTTTAGTTTCAGAGGAAGACTGATCCCCTTCTGCCTCTTAAGAATCCTTGGTCCTATGCATTCGTCTCGTGTTTTTCATCAACAACTTGCCTTGTGCATTGAATATGCTCCATTATAAGATCTACCCTATGCATGTTTTTAACCTGTCAGTAGCCACAAAGATTACCCTCCTTGTTGTCCACGCCTTGCGTTGTGCCTCCCACAGTGACTCTTGACCATTGTCCCACTGCTCTGTTCAATGGGACAATAGCAATATTATGCAAACAGAAACTTGAAAAGGGCTTCAATATTAGAGTCTGCCCTCTACTGCTGCCCTTAGGAAGCTCTGCAACCATACTTTATTTCAAAGACAGCTATCAAGAAACAGGGAGATCAGCTCGGTGCTTTGTCACCACCTAAAGGGGTGGGATAGGGAGGGTGGGAAACGCAAGAGGGAAGAGATATTGGAAAATATGTATATGTGTGGCTGATTCGCTTTGTTGTGGGGCAACTGTGCTCCAATAAAGATGTTAAAAAAAAAAAAAGAAACCTGGGGATTGGAGTATTTTAACTAGAAATATCAATTAATGTAATTCACTATACTGACGTAATAAAAGAGGAAAAACACTTCTCAAAAAAAAAAAAAGAAAGAATGGGCTTCCCTGGTAGCGCAGTGGTTGGGGGTCTGCCTGCTGATGCGGGGGACGCGGGTTCGTGCCCTGGTCCGCGAGGATCCCACATGCCGCGGAGCGGCTGGGCCCGTGCGCCTTGGCCGCTGAGCCTGCGCTCCACAGCAGGAGAGGCCACAGCGGTGAGAGGCCCTCGTACCGCAAAAAAAAAAAAAAAAAAAAAAAACCTAGGGTTTTAGCCTTAATCCTGCCAGTAACTCCTGCATCACTGAGAGGGCAAGTCACCTTTAAAAGCCTCAGTAGTTATCCTTTAGCATGATCCAAAATTGTCTTTAACCTGACTCCAGTCCCTTGTCAACTCCATTTTTGTTTAATGCCTTGTCCATCAGTATCTGTCCTCTTCTATGTGGAAAGTGAACCCTTGAAGGTCAATGTCTTTGCCAAATCAAATAATGTATCAAACCCATTCATTTTAAATTCTCTGGCTTATTTGACACAATTAGCCATTCCTTGATATTCAATTATCTCTCCCACTCCCCCCACCTTTTAAAAAAAATTACTACCCTCACTCTTGTACTTCTCTAATTCTTCAGTTTTTAAATGGAGCTCTGTGAAAGTCGAATAGGTTATGTATTATTGGTTATACCACTGGGAAGCAAAGGTATAAATATGTGATTTAGGGGTGTAAGCTAAAACAGATTCGCTCCTTCATTCATTTACATGAGAACATTCAATATGCCAGGCCCTGTTCTAGGCAATGGGGAGAGAACAACGATTAAAACAGATACAGTCTTTGACCTCATGGAGCTTAATTCTATCTGGAGAAGCAGAAAATAAAAACTAACAAATTATAGGCCATATTTTCTGACAGAGTGCTATGGAGAAAAAAGTAAAGCAAATTACGGAGATACAGAATGGAAAAAATTAGTATTTTACATAGGGTGGTCAGGCAGTCTTCCACAGGGAACTGACATTTGAGTGAGAAAGTAATCCACGTGGACATTGTGGGAATGAGCATTTCTGCAAGGGATGCTGAGGTTCACTGCTTGAGGTAGAAATATGCTTTGTCCCTACAAGCAATACTCATGAGTCATTATGGCTGACCAGAGTGAATGAGAGTATTGGGAAGTGAATTAGAGAAGTAACCAGAGAACAGGTTAGACCCTCAAGAGCACCCATTTCCCTTCCTTCTCTGAAATTCAGTACTGTACAGGAATCCTGTCAGCCTATCTTAGCTGAATGAGATTGGGCTTTGGATTATCACACATCTGGGTAACTATTTTAAGATCTTCAGTAAGTTATTCGTTCCAGTTGTAGAACCTTGAGCAAATTGCTTTACGTCTGGGTTCCATTTTTCTGATCTTTACGAATGGCATTCAATTACCCAGCTGACAGGATTGTTACAACGTTTTAAGTTCAGATACCTTACGATTGCATCCGCCTTAGTGCTGGCATGAAGTAGATGCTCAATAATTGCTAATTTTCATACCTCTTTACATACCTTCTCTAAGAAAACGTATCCATTTTCATGACTTCAACTCCTACCTCTACGAAATGAGTCTCAGATCTGTGTCTCGGGTTCTATCATTCAGTTTTCAAAAGTGTGTTTTCTTTCATCATTTTCATGTGTCTAGCCTAGGTGCTCCAATACTACACTTCAAACTAAAAATCATCTTTCCCCTAAAACTGTGATCAAAATCTCAAATTGCTCCAGAGAAACACAAATGGATAAAGAGACATGATCTGCTGGAAACTGCTCAGTGTCATCTCCCTGATCATTCTGTGCCCAGCACTGTAGATCTTCACCCTACACACGTGCACAGAACACAGCCATGGGCTCAAGGGAACCCCTAGGAAGTTTTGTAGAGCTCTTTCTCTGTGTAACTCCTCTCTGATACTCTGCTCTGAAATTCTAGCTACCTCAGCCTCCCTAAACCCCTCCTCAATTCAAAGAAACCACCGTGCTCTGCCCGGGTTTTCCTTCCCAGCATCATACCCCAGAAAGTGCCTCCTGGCAGAAAGGTGAGGCAATCCCAGGGCTCACTTCATTTGCTTCCTTTCTCCTGGGGAATCTCTGCAACCCACTGTCTGTTATCCAACGTCTGAAAGCTGCTGTTTCATGTATTTTGTGCCGTATTCCAGTTGTTTACAGCAGGAGGGCGAGTTTGCTCCCAATAACTTCACAAGGACAGAATCCCGTTGCTACTCATTTAGTAGAAACGCACTGCAATATATAGAGCACTCAAACATTTTACACGTGGATTTCTTAAGGGTTCTTCAAAGAAAAATTTTGTGTTTGGAGACTGCCCCTCCTGAGGTCCTATTTGTTCCAGCCTGAGGCCACGCTTTCAGAGACTATACGTTTTATTCTGACAGACCCGCTTGTATTACCTTTCTGGCCATGTCTCATTCATCCAGCGCTGGGGCCTTCCTGAACCGGGTCAGTTTTGCACGACGGGCAGCAAGCCAAACACTGAGGTGCCGACGTTTGGCAAGGCAGCCAAGCGAGGAGACTGGTGAACACGCCTCACACCCACCTCCCCAAAGCAAGGGCTGGCGGATGGGGGATAAAAGAAGAAGCACGCTGGTCTGAGGGGTGGGGAGCATGCCGAGAGGCGACTGCAAAAAGGTGCGTAACTGTCGTTCTGCGCAGGGGTAACTAAACTGCAGGCCTCTGCACGTTCCAAAATGGAAGCGCGTAGCGCATTGCGAGGGTGGAGTTTTCTGAAGGTCACCAAGGGGTCACTTGCGCATGCCCAGTTGGAGGATCGGTGGTTCCCCCCCTCCAGTCTTCAGCAGCTCAGCTCAAACGAGACACAGCTGACTCCCAAGCTCCTGGAAAAGAACTCGGGCGAACATCTTACTGTTTAGGCTACCTACCACTTGGAGGATATGCAAGTCCTTTGTAGCAAGTTAAAAAGATCTTGATTAGTGATGGCAGCTGAAATCAATTTGAATAATTACCACGGTCTTAGGGGTACTCAGAAGATGCATAGAAGGCATTCTTAAAAAAAAATAAGTCTCCACTTCTTTGTTCTGGCTTCTCTTTATTTTCTTCCTTTGGGCCTATGAATAAGCGTCTGCCATTACATAATTTTTTTCCGCTTTTGAAAGCCCACATCGTTTATGTTATTTCATTCATTTCATTGTATTCCTCAAGGCATAACTATTAAAAGATCGCTATTGTGGACTTCCCTGCTGGCGCAGTGGTTGAGAGTCTGCCTGCAGATGCAGGGGACACGGGTTCGTGCCCCGGACCGGGAGGATCCCACGTGCCGCGGAGCGGCTAGGCCCGTGAGCCATGGCCGCTGAGCCTGCGCGTCCCGAGCCCGTGCTCCGCAACGGGAGAGGCCACGGCAGTGAGAGGCCCGCGTACCGCCAAGAAAAAAAAAAAAGATAGCTTTTGTTTTCTATTAAGGTGGCTAAAGCTTATTTATTCAAGCCTTACCTCTAATTTTGAAAGGTAAGTTTGGTTTTTAAAAATTCCTATAAAACTTTAGTTACCCAACTCTATTTACCTGTATGACCAAGAATGCAACTCCAGCAAACAAAGGGACATTTTTCAGTCGTGGAAAAGAAAACATGAGTGTTAGAGCCATGTTTTGTATTCACAATGTCAACTTGCCTGCATCTTTAGAATTGGTTTATTCCCTTCACATTGTTGTATATAGTCTAGTGCTTGACAAACATGTTTCAAAAGCTTATTTCTCTTAGTATTTTTCAGGTCTTAAATCAGGGTCTTAGGAAAAGGGGAAAATTGCGCCTGCAATAGACTTAGGTGGTGATTTCCACGTTGTTCACAGAATACTGATATTTAGAGTCCTTTAAATTCCAAATTGAGACACAGTCATCACGAACAATAGCTCAGAAGAAACCTCTTTACTGCTAATGCAATTGTTAAGTGTATTGTTTTGAAAATGAAAACTTATGATTTGCACGAAGTTCTCCAATCTGCACTCATGCCACTTTTGAATTGCATAAAATAACAGAAAAATAATAGCATGAATCTTTCATATGTGAAGTCATTATTTTCCTTTCTAGAATGCAATATGTGTATCTTTTTATTCACACTGAAGTGCCTCATTCAAAACACAGAGGCAATTGTACAATAATTCTCACCCAGGATAAGGTTTCGTACAATTGAATAATATCTCTACTTCTCAGAGTGAAGTTAATTTATGTAATTTGTTACACTTTAAGATAAAATAATATATGCATATATCTACCACATCCACACTCTTTTTAAACAACAAAATGTTAATCCTTCTTAAAACAATGTCCAATCACTTTAATTTCACAGGGATACATATGCTTTCACTGCAGTCCCATTAGCACAGACAGTGGCTTCCTGTACAGCAGTACAGAAAAGAGAGAGCAGTTGTGTCCTTTTTATCCTCAAAAATTTCAGAGTTTAAAATTTCTTCAGACTTCTTTACAGACATATAAGTGAGAGAAAAGAAATAAAGACAAACTCAAAGGCAAATAAGATACTTAATGCTTTCACTTTTTAATGTCTTTCTATAATTTGTAGATGCCTAGGATCAAGGGAAATGATTTCTTTTTGGTTTAGCTGGAATCATTCTACATTGTCTCAGAAACTGAGCTATCCCATATTGTGTTTTCTCTTGAAATGTGATATTTCACTAGATTAAATAATAGAACATACTTTGTTTTTAAAGTTAGTCATAAAATCCTAATAAACAACCACCAATGCATACCTCATCCAGACAAGCACGATTATCCATTTCTTGCAAGACTTTGAAGATTATAGACCCATTTGAAAACTTCTTACAAACATTTGTACAACCAGTCTTTATTTTTTCATAAATTTATTTAGTGTATAAAATTTAACAATTTAATATTTTTAAAAAGGAAAAATCTCATCTATCAGTTCTCTCACATATATGCACATCTTTACTACTTTGCTTTCTGTCTGTTTTCTGTAATCTTCTGGAAAGGTTAAAAACTAAGACATGAAACTAATCCAGCTTTAACTCAAGAAACTCAAAGAACATGAACTTAATATTAATCATTCCAAAATGACTGCTTTTGAAAATAAACTATCTTTACTATAAGAGTGATTTTTTTGAAAACTGAATTTATTAGTGGAGTTTTGTCTCATGCCATTTATTCATATTTTTATTCAGACTGTAAAAACTGTTGAATGTGTTTTCCTCACAGATTTCTTACTATGTCCTCCAGATAACTCTATTATAATGCTTATCATATGTATTACAGGTAACTGATTGACTACTGCTTTTCTTCTAAATGACGAACTTCCTGCAGTTAGGGAAAATGTCTTACTAGTCATTGTAAACAGGTCCTGAAACAAAACCTTTCGCAAAGCAAATCCCAAGTATTTGTTAAGTAAATGAATATTGCCTAACAAAATCCATACACAATTATTGCTGCCTTTTTGATGCATTCCATCATCTGCCTTAACGCTTGGAAGCAGCTCCATTCCTTCCTACTAGTCTTAGAAATTCTGTAAGTGCTTCTTTTGAAGTTTCCTTTGAAAAACGTTCTTGCTAGCACTTTTCCTACAAAGAGAGAATTAGATGAGAAAAGATGTCACCTTTCTGGAGCACTGAAAATAGTGAAGGAAGGATTTAATGATAGTTTCCTACTTCTTTAGTCTCATATTGTAGCCTTCTGCAAGCTGAGGAGACAAGAAGGTATACAAGGGAGAAACTATGCAACAGACCTGATTTTTAAAAATGCCTTTCTAAAAATAAAATAAAATAAAATGCTTTTCTGAGGAAGATGTATCATTACCCATACCACAAGAATATTAATCATATAACTTTGAGGAGTCATGAAGTCTATGTAATTATCTTGAAAGCCACTGCCTGCCATGGGAAAATATATTATCCAGGGAGTTATATTCAATTGGAAGCTAGGAGGCTAAGGCAGTAATAGTCACCCACCCTCATCCTCCCACATACCTCCCATTCTCTTATTTTTCCACCTTTTGACTCCACAGTGGGAATCAGAAATAGTCCAAGTGGAAAGTAGGCTTTTAATAACAATTCGCAAGAATTCACATGCTCTCAATCCTGTCTACCAGAAATAAGACTCAGGGTTTCCCATGAATTTTTAGCCATGTGTATTAGTCAAGGCTCTCCAGAGAAACAGAACCAATAAAATGTAGATAGGTGGGTAGGTAGATAGACAGACAGATAGATAGATATGTACATAGACAGGGATTTTTTTTTTTAAGGCATTGGCTCACTCGACTACGGAGGCTGGCAAGTACAAAATCTGCAGGGTGGGCCATTAGGCTGGAGACCCAGGGAAGAGCCCATGTTGCAGTTCAAGTCAGAAGGCCATCTGCTGGCAGAATTACTTCTTGCTCAGGCTAGATGAGCCTTTTGTTCTCTTCAGGCCTTCAACTGATTGGATGAGACCCATCCATATTACGGAGAGCAATATGGACTTTTTCTCAAAGTCCACCAATTTAAATGTTAATCTCATCTAAAAAACACCTTCATGGAAACATGCAGAATAACGTTTGGCCAAATATTTGGGCACCGTGGCCCAACCACGTTGACACATAAAATTAACCATCACACCATGTAATATTTAACTGGGCCTTTGCCCTCTAACTCTTCGCCATTGCAAGTATGCGTGAACCTGGGGATGCTGAAATCACAGGCCAACATGCAACTGGTCTAAGCAGGCCCAGAAGATATTTGATTGACAGGACTATGCTAAGCTGGCCTGGTGTCTCCAGCTCTGTAGTTTATAATTCTGTTCGCTTTTTGTACTTACAAACTAAAATGCCATGTTGCTTCAGTCTCATACTTCCTCCCATCTCCAGTCAAAAAAATAGAATAATAAGCAGTACAAAACATAGTGAAGGACGAATACATTGGATTAAATAATCTCTAAGATTCTTCAAAGCTCTAAAATTCTATGAGAAAGGGGGAGACCACAGAGCCAGGCCTATCTTTCTTCAAAGCCTGTGTTTGGAGATATTAGTTCTTGTGATGGTGCCTGGAGAGTACGTGTGTTTGTAGAGTGGGGAGGGAGGCAGAGCTGGGGAGAAAGTAAAGAGGAAGTAAAAAGATCTGTGGTTGCTAAAAGGCTCAGGAAGAAGGAGCATGAATAGGTCAAACACGGGATTTACGGGCAGTGACACTGTTCTGTATGACACCGTCATGGTGGATACATGACATTATGCATTTGTCAAAATGTATAAGACTGTACAACGCAAACAGTGAACCCTAATGTAAACAATGGGCCTCAGTTAATAATAATGTATCAATATTGGTTCATTGATTGTATACCACACTAATATACTAATAATAGGGGAAATTGTGTGTATGGGGGGAGGAGGAGGGAGTATATGTGAACTTTGATCTTTTGCTCAATTTTTCTGTCAACCTAAAACTGCTCTAAAAAAATAAGGTCTATTAATTTTTGAACTATAAGGTTGAATGCTATACAATAAAAAAATTACGTTTATGGGAAAAAAATCATTCCCAGCCTAAACCTGAAGGAACACATTCAGGAAGGAGAGGGGGACAACACCCAGAACTTTTTTTTAAGAGGGGTCACTCAGGAGAGAAAAAGAGTCTAAGCAAAGAGCTAATAAATTTCTTCTTACAACAGTCTAATGAGAGATTGCCTTGTACTAGATTAGTGGCAATGGATCAGAAAGAAGTGAACAGATTCCAAATACTGTAAAAGTAGAATGGACCAGACATGGTGATGGATTGGGTGTAGGTGTGCTGGGAGAGAAGCGTGTCAACGGTAACTCTGAAGTCCTTCCTCATCTCATTTTTGAAAAGAGAGGCTGGAAATCAAGAGTTCTGTTTTTAACAGCTTAATTGTAAGCTGCTTGGGAGGCACTGATGTAGAGATTTCAAATATATTTACAACATCTCAAAAAAGTAGCCTAAACATATAAATTCCACAGTCCTACGTATGTAGACGGCATTGGAAAAAAACGATAAGAATGGAGAGGGGGGAATGATGACAATAGATACAATAAAGCCATTGTTTCGTTAAGGGAGGAGGAGCTAGTAAAGGAAACTAGGAACGGGTGGCAGAATAGTAAGGGGAAGACCTTGAAATTGTGGCGTCATAGAAACTAAGAGTATTTCAAAGAGAGAGAGGTCAGCCGTGCCAATGTTACATGGAGGTCTGGTAAGAGAGATTGTATAGTGAACTATTTATGAGTCCTGGCTCTAGAATTTTTTTTTAGTTCTTTTAATTTTGATTTTACATTGGAGTATAGTTGATTAACAATGTGTTAGTTTCAGGTGTACAGCAAGGTGATTCAGTTATACATATAGATGTATCTATTCCTTTTAAAATTCTTTCCCCATTTAGGGTATTACAGAATATTGAGCAGCGTTACCTGTCTATACAGTAGGTCCTTGTTGGTTATCTGTTTTATTTTTATTTTATTTATTTATTTATTTGCTTGCTTGCTTCCTTGCTTGCTGCGTTGGGTCTTCGTTGCTGCGCCCAGGCTTTCTCTAGTTGTGGTGAGCGGGGGCTACTCTTTGTTGCGCTGCACAGGCTTCTCATTGCGGTGGCTTCCCTTGTTGCAGAGCACGGGCTCTAGGCACGCAGGCTTCCGTAGTTGTGGCACATGGGCTCAGTAGTTGTGGCTCCCGGGCTCTAGAGCACAGGCTCAGCAGTTGTGGCGCATGGGCTTAGTTGTTCCGCGGCATGTGGGATCTTCCCAGACCAGGGCTCAAACCCGTGTCCCCTGCATTGGCAGGCAGATTCTTAACCACTGCGCCACCAGGGAAGTCCACTGGCTCTAGAATTTGACTTCTCAGAATCATAGACCAGTTGTATGCCTTGCTAGTCACGTGACCTTGAGAAAATAATTTATCCTCACTGTGCCTCAGATTCTACATCTGTGAAATTAGATAAGAATATTACCTACCTCATAGGGTTTTTGCAAGAATTAAATGCAACACCTAAGTTACATGGAACAGTACCTGGTAAACAGCAAGCATTCAATGAACATTAGCTATTAACAGCACTAAAAAGTATTTTTTTGATTTGGCAATATGGAGGGTGTTAGTGACACAGTAAAGGCAGAGTTAGCAGAGCAGTGGGTCAGAGTGGGTTAAAGTGGGTAAATATTCTATTGATAAAATCGTTCTCATAGACAAGTGACAAAAGGATACTCATTACCACCAGAAGCTACTACTCCACTGGTTATGTCTATACATGTGACAGCAATCTAGTCCCCACATTTATCACCCCATTGATCATGGGTTTTGATCATGGTTTTTCATTAATCTCCTCAACTCCAATTTTGAGAGGGTTCCGCTTTGTGTTGAACCAGAATCTGCCCTCTAAGACCTTCAATTCAGTGACCTTCTGTCATTTGGGACCAAAGTATTATGTAGCACTAAAGTGTAAAAATCATGTTTCTTAAACATCTTTCAATCCTTTATTTACATTAAGCTGTAAACCTCCTTCATGTCATCTGTTTTCAAGGTTCTCAAAAATGCCCATCAGAAATCACCTGGGATTTAAAAAAAAATAGATTCTGAATCTTGGGCCTATCAATCCATGGTCTCTAAGAGGTAGGGTCCAGGAATCTGTAAGTCAAAAGTTCCTCTGGCAAATTTGACATACACATATTGTCTGTGTGACAAAAAACACCTTCAATGATCCATTTTTTCTTCTTTTTTCAACTCAGAGATTCCAACATTGCCAAATGTCACTTTTACTGGCACCATTACTTTAAAATTTGGCATTTCCAAATTGCAAACACATTACATTTTGCAGAGATACCAATTACTCCCAATCTATGATCATTGAACAGCTAATTGCAACGTACGAGGCTTTGGCACCCAGATGTCACGTGGCTGGGTGTGCCTACTTGGCTACAAATCCTTTTAGTTACTGCATTTCTCTGCCAGATAGATGCTGTGTCTGGTTGACGTAGGGTAGTGCACAGGTAGTCCCCACTGTGCTTTGGCAATGTATGCAGTGTTCACAGTGAAATTGATTTTACTTCCCTACCATCACCATCTCATAATTCTTGCACTGTTCTTTGAATCAGATGTCCCCAGCTCTTCTCACCAGTGACAAGGAGTGGTGGAAGCTGGGCACTTAGCTGAAAGCAAAGTCCAATTTGGTTTCACACTTTGAAATTGGAATCAAGCTTTTCCTTTGATAAGGAGGGAACTGCTACAGGCCACCCAGTCCCGTTGTTGCCGCTCTAGATATCTCCTCCATGGGTATTCTGACATTTTGGGCATGACCCCCAGCATCCAAAAATAAGACTGGAAACATAAGGGAACCAACCCATTTCTCCTCATACTGTGATCGGTTTTTATTTATGATTTATCACTGAACTATACCATGACTGTCACTTGCATCCTCACTTCTCCTTGCCAAGACCAGCTTTAAAGGGCTAAATTTTTCTGTCTTTGCACACTCTTCCATTTCCCAGAAATGTTCTTCCTTTTAGCTACTGTTAGCTCCAAAATTTGCTTGTAAGTAATACCTTCATGTTCTTTTCAACAGGGCTCAGCACTTGGAAACCAGTCAGTGTCTCCTCACTGGAACAATATTCACACCTGCAATATCATACACGGCTCTAGAAAACATCTCAAGGTGATCCAGGACCTGTCAAGTGCCATCTACAAGAAGCTACCTTAGGGCTTCCCTGGTGGCGCAGTGGTTGAGAGTCCGCCTGCTGATGCAGGGGACACGGGTTTGTGCCCAGGTCCGGGAAGATTCCACAAGCCGCAGAGCGGCTGGGCCCGTGAGCCATGGCCACTGAGCCTGCGTGTCCGGAGCCTGTGCTCCGTAACGGCAGAGGCCACAACAGTGAGAGGCCTGCGTACCGCCAAAAAAAAAAGAAAAAAAAAAAGAAGCTACGTTATC